>NC_135819.1:23806844-24160261 GCF_964213995.1 Mustelus asterias
AACACTACAGCACAGTACAGGCCCTTTGGCCCTCGATGTTGCGCTGACCAGTGAAACCAATCTAAAGCCCCTCTAATCGACACTATTCCAATATCATCCATATGTTTATCCAATAACCATTTGAATGCTCTTAATGTTGATGAGTCCACTACTGCTGCAGGCAGAGCATTCCACGCCCTTACTACTGTCTGAGTAAAGAACCTACCTCTAACATCTGTCCTATATCACCCCTCAATTTAAAGCTATGTCCCCTCGTGTTAGCCATCACCATCCGAGGAAAAAGGCTCTCACTGTCCACGCTATCTAATCCTCTGATCATCTTGTATGCCTCTATTAAGTCACCTCTTAACCTCCTTCTCTCTAACGAAAACAACCTCAAGTCCCTCAGCCTTTCCTCATACGATCTTCCCACCATACCAGGCAACATCCTGGTAAATCTCCTCTGCACCTTTTCCAACACTTTCACATCTTTCCTATAATGCGGCGACCAGAACTGTATGCAATACTCCAAGTGCAGACGCACCAGAGTTTTGTACAGTTGCAGCATGACCTCCTGGCTCCGAAACTCAATCCCTCTCCCAATAAAAGCTAACACACCGTACGCCTTCTTAACAACCCTATCAACCTGGATGCCAACTTTCAGGGATCTATGCACATGGACACCCAGATCCCGCTGTTCATCCACACTACCAAGTATCTTACCATTACCCCAGTACTCTGTATTCCTGTTATTCCTTCCAAAGTGAATCACCTCACACTTTTCTGCATTAAACTCCATTTGCCACCTCTCAGCCCAGCTCTGCAGCTTATCTATGTCCCTCTGTAACCTGCCACTTCCCTCCGCACTGTCTACAACTCCACCGACTTTAGTGTCATCTGCAAATTTACTAATCCATCCTTCTACGCCCTCATCCAGGTCATTTATAAAAATGACAAACAGCAGTGGCCCCAAAACAGATCCTTGCGGTACACCACTAGTAACTGAACTCCAGGATGAATATTTCCCATCAACCACCACCCTCTGTTTTCTTACAGCTAGCCAATTCCTGATCCAAACCACTAAATCACCCTCAATCCCATGTGTCCCATGTGGGGATGGCTCTGCCACTGCATAATATTGGCGTACAGTACTGGTAGGGACCTGTCTTTCACTGTACTAGAGTCATAGAGGTTTACAGCATGGAAACAGGCCCTTCGGCCCAACTTGTCCATGCCGCCCTTTTTTTTTAAAAACCCCTAAACTAATCCCAATTGTCCTCATTTGGCCCATATCCCTCTATACCCATCATACCCATGTAACTATCTAAATGCTTTTTAAAAGATAAAATTGTACCCACCTCTACTACTGCCTCTGGCAGCTTGTTCCAGACACTCACCACCCTCTGTGTGAAAAAACTGCCCCTCTGGACACTTTTGTATCTCCCCCTTCTCACCTTAAACCTATGCCTTCTAGTTTTAGACTCCCCTACCTTTTGGAAAAGATATAGACTATCTACCATGTCTATGCCCCTCATTATTTTATAGACCCCTCAGCCTCCTACGCTCCAGAGAAAAAAGTCCCAGTCTATTCAGACTCTCCTTATAACTCAATCCATCAAGTCCCGGTAGCATCCTAATAAATCTTTTCTGCACTCTTTCTAGTTTAATAATATCCTTTCTATAAAAGGGTGACCAGAATTGCACACAGTGTTTCAAGTGTGGCCTTACCCAATGTCTTGTACAACTTCAACAAGACGTCCCAACTCCTGGATTCAATGTTCTGACCGATGAAACCAAGCACGCCGAATGCCTTCTTCACCACTCTGTCCACCTGTGACTCCACTTTCAAGGAGCTATGAACATATACCCCTAGATCTCTTTGTTCTGTAACTCTCCCCAACCCCCTACCATTAGGGATTACTGGGATACAGTAAGAGTAGGGACGGGTCTGTCGTTGTACTGGGGTACAGAATTGGTGGGGACGGGTCTGTCACTGTGTACAACTGGGGTTCAGTACTGGTGGGGATGGGTCTGTCACTGTATTACACTGTAGTACAGTACTCATGGGGATGTATCTGTCACTGTATAACACTGGTGCACAGAGTGGGGGTGGGTTTGTTGTTGAATGATACTGCGGTATTGTACTTGTAGGAACGGGTCTGTCACTGTGTAACACTGGGGTCTCAGTACTAGTGGGGAAGGGTCTGTTCATGTATAACACTGGGGTACAGTACAGTTGGGGACGGGTCTGTCACTGTATAACACTGGGGTATAGTACTGGTGGGGACGGGTCTGTCACTGTATAACAGTGGGGTACAGTACTGGTGGGACGGGCCTGTCACTGTCTAACACCGAGGTACAGCACTCGTGCGATGGGTCTGTCCCTGTATAACACTGGGGTACAGTACAGGTGGGGACGGGTCTGTCACTGTATAACACTGGGGTACAGTACTGGTGGGGACGGGTCTGTCACTGTATAACACTGGGGTACAGTACTGGTGGGGACGGGTCTGTCACTGTATAACACTGGGGTACAGTACTGGTGGGGACGGGTCTGTCACTGTATAACACTGGGGTACAGTACTGGTGGGGACGGGTCTGTCACTGTATAACACTAGGGGACTGACCCGTCCCCACGTACTGAAGCCCAGTTTATGTGACAGACCCATCCCCACCAGTACTGTGGACCAGTGTTTTACAATGACAGATACAACCCCGTGAGTACTGTACCCCAGTGCAAAACAGCAACTGACCCATCCCCACCAGTACTGTACCCCAGTGTTACACAGCGACAGACCCCTCCCCACCAGTACTGTACCCCAGTGTTACACAGCGACAGACCCCTCCCCACCAGTACTGTACCCCAGTATCATATATTGACAGACCCATCACCACCAATACTGTACCCCAGTGTTATACCGTGACAGACCCGTCCCCACCAGTACTGGGGTACTGTACTCATGGGGATGTATTGAGTTGGTGTCTCAGTGAGGGAGTGCTGCTCGGGCTGCAGTGGAGAGTGACAGTTGGTGTCTCAGTGAGGGAGTGTTGCTCGGGCTGCAGTGGAGAGTGACAGTTGGTGTCTCAGTGAGGGAGTGTTGCTCGGGCTGCAGTGGAGAGTGACAGTTGGTGTCTCAGTGAGGGAGTGCTGCTCGGGCTGCAGTGGAGAGTGACAGTTGGTGTCTCAGTGAGGGAGTGTTGCTCGGGCTGCAGTGGAGAGTGACAGTTGGTGTCTCAGTGAGGGAGTGCTGCTCGGGCTGCAGTGGAGAGTGACAGTTGGTGTCTCAGTGAGGGAGTGCTGCTCGGGCTGCAGTGGAGAGTGACAGTTGGTGTCTCAGTGAGGGAGTGCTGCTCGGGCTGCAGTGGAGAGTGACAGTTGGTGTCTCAGTGAGGGAGTGCTGCTCGGGCTGCAGTAGAGTGTGACAGTTGGTGTCTCAGTGAGGGAGTGCTGCTCGGGCTGCAGTGGAGAGTGACAGTTGGTGTCTCAGTGAGGGAGTGCTGCTCGGGCTGCAGTGGAGAGTGACAGTTGGTGTCTCAGTGAGGGAGTGCTGCTCGGGCTGCAGTGGAGAGTGACAGTTGGTGTCTCAGTGAGGGAGTGTTGCTCGGGCTGCAGTGGAGAGTGACAGTTGGTGTCTCACTGTGGGAGTGCTGCTCGGGCTGCAGTGGAGAGTGACAGTTGGTGTCTCAGTGAGGGAGTGTTGCTCGGGCTGCAGTGGAGAGTGACAGTTGGTGTCTCAGTGAGGGAGTGTTGCTCGGGCTGCAGTGGAGAGTGACAGTTGGTGTCTCAGTGAGGGAGTGTTGCTCGGGCTGCAGTGGAGAGTGACAGTTGGTGTCTCAGTGAGGGAGTGTTGCTCGGGCTGCAGTGGAGAGTGACAGTTGGTGTCTCAGTGAGGGAGTGTTGCTCGGGCTGCAGTGGAGAGTGACAGTTGGTGTCTCACTGTGGGAGTGCTGCTCGGGCTGCAGTGGAGAGTGACAGTTGGTGTCTCAGTGAGGGAGTGTTGCTCGGGCTGCAGTGGAGAGTGACAGTTGGTGTCTCAGTGAGGGAGTGTTGCTCGGGCTGCAGTGGAGAGTGACAGTTGGTGTCTCAGTGAGGGAGTGTTGCTCGGGCTGCAGTGGAGAGTGACAGTTGGTGTCTCAGTGAGGGAGTGTTGCTCGGGCTGCAGTGGAGAGTGACAGTTGGTGTCTCAGTGAGGGAGTGTTGCTCGGGCTGCAGTGGAGAGTGACAGTTGGTGTCTCAGTGAGGGAGTGCTGCTCGGGCTGCAGTGGAGAGTGACAGTTGGGGAAGTGTGGGGAAGTTTTTTTTTTTTTGTTTTCTTTTTTTCTTGCTGGTAATGGCTTCAGGGATGGCAGTTCAGGCAGTATGCTGCATCTCCTGTGGGATGTATGTGGTGAGGAAATCCAGTAGTGTTTCAGGAGATTTTAGTTGTAAGAAGTGCATTAGATTGCAGCTTCTGGAGGAGCGTGTAAAGGAGCTGGAGGGGGAGGTAGAGGAACTCCGCATAATTCGGGAGGCGGAGGTGGAAGTTGATAGGAGTTATAGAGAAATAGTAACTCCTAGAAATGAGGCTTGGGTCAATGCCAGGAGGAGGGGTAAGAAGCAATCGGGAAGACAATCCCCTGGGGCGGTTCCCCTCCATAATAGGTTTTCGGTGCTGGAGGCTACAGTTGAGGAGGAATCAACTGAGCATAGAGAGCAGATCTCTGGGGGTGAGCCGAGTGAGAAAGCTCAGGTGGTTAGGGGCTGTAAAAGACTGGGCCTTGTGATTGGGGACTCCACAATTAAGGGGACAGATAGGAGGGTCGGAACTAAAGGTAGGGACTCAGGGTTGGTGTGTTGCCTACCAGGGGCTGGGGTCCGGGATGTGTCTGACAGGGTATTCAGGATTCTTAGGGGGGAGGGAGATAAACCACAAGTTATTGTACATGTGGGGACACACGACATAGGGAGGATAGGGGAAGGGGATATTAGGCAGGGATTTATGGAGTTGGGGTGGAAACTAAAGGCCAAGACTGACAGAGTGGTTATCTCTGGACTCTTGCCTGTACCACGGGATAGTTTAGAGAGGAATAGGGAGAGGGAAGGTTTGAATTCATGGCTGAGGGGATGGTGCAGGAGGGAGGGGTTCAGGTACTTAAGCAATTGGGGCTCGTACTGGGGAAGGTGTGACCTCTATGAGAAGGATGGTCTACACCTTAATCAGAAGGGGACCAATATCCTGGGGGGTAAATTTGCTAAGGCCATGCAAGGAGGTTTAAACTGATTCGGGGGGGGGGAGGGATCCTGAGTAGTGGGGCTGAAAGTGAGGGATGCATGGATGCGGACTGCAATGCACGGCATTGCAGAGGTGGGGTGGAGCAGGGTTTGAAATGTGTATACTTCAATGCCAGGAGTATTCGCAATAAAGTGGGTGAACTTGCAGCGTGGATCAGTACCTGGGACTTCGATGTTGTGGCTATTTCAGAGACATGGATAGAGCAGGGGCAGGAATGGATGCTGCAGGTCCCGGGGTTCAAATGTTTTAGTCGAAGTAGGGAAGGAGGTAGAAGAGGGGGAGGGGTAGCATTATTGGTCAGAGATTGTATCACAGTGTCAGAGAGGAGGTTTGATGAGGACTTATCTGTTGAGGTAGTATGGGCGGAGATTAGAAATAGGAGAGGAGAGGTCACCCTGTTGGGAGTCTTTTATAGACCTCCTAAAAGTTCTAGAGAGGTTGAGGAAAGGATTGCGGAGTCAATCCTGCTTAGGAGTGAAAGTAATAGGGCAATTGTTATGGGGGATTTTAACTTGACTAATATTGACTGGAATTGTTATAGCTCTAGCTCGTTAGAGGGGTCAGTTTTTGTTCAAAGCGTGCAGGAAGGTTTTTTGACTCAGTATGTAGACAGGCCAACTAGAGGTGAGGCTATATTGGATCTGGTGCTGGGAAATGAGCCAGACCAGGTGCTAGACTTGGAAGTTGGTGTGCATTTTGGTGATAGTGACCACAATTCGGTTACGTTCACCTTAGTGATGGAAAGGGATAGGCATGAACCTCGGGCCAGTGGTTTTAGCTGGGGGAAGGGTAATTATGAGGCTATTAGGAGAGAATTAGGAAACATAGGTTGGACTAGGAGATTACAGGGACTGGGAACGTCCGACATGTGGAGTTTTTTCAAGGAGCAGCTACTGCGAGTCTGTGATAGGTATGTCCCTGTCAGGCAAGGAGGAATTGGTAGGGCTAGGGAACCGTGGTGCACCAAAAAAGTTTCTTTGTTGGTTAAAAAGAAAAAGGAGGCTTATGTTCGGATGAGACGTGAGCACTCGGGTAGTGCACTAGAAAGCTTTAGATTGGCTAAGAGGGAGTTGAAGAGCGAGCTTAGAAGGGCTAAAAGGGGACATGAGAAGACTTTGGCGGATAGGGTTAAAGAGAATCCTAAGGCGTTCTATAGGTATGTCAAGAACAGAAGGTTGGTTAGGGCAAGTTTAGGGCCAGTTATAGATGGCAGAGGGAAGTTATGTGTGGAACCGGAGGAGATTGGTGAAGCATTGAACCAATATTTCTCTTCGGTGTTCACGCAAGGGGACATGAATATAGCTGAGGAGGACACTGGGTTGCAAGGGAGTAGAATAGACAGTATTACAGTTGATAAGGAGGATGTGCAGGATATTCTGGAGGGTCTGAAAATAGATAAATCCCCTGGTCCGGATGGGATTTATCCAAGGATTCTCTGGGAGGCAAGAGAAGTGATTGCAGAGCCTCTGGCTCTGATCTTCAGGTCGTCGTTGGCCTCTGGTATAGTACCAGAAGATTGGAGGTTAGCGAATGTTGTCCCATTGTTTAAGAAGGGGAACAGAGACTTCCCCGGGAATTATAGACCGGTGAGTCTCACTTCTGTTGTCGGCAAGATGTTGGAAAAAATTATAAGGGATAGGATTTATAGTTATTTGGAGAGTAATGAATTGATAGGTGATAGTCAGCATGGTTTTGTGGCAGGTAGGTCGTGCCTTACTAACCTTATTGAGTTTTTTGAGAAAGTGACCAAGGAGGTGGATGGGGGCAAGGCAGTGGACGTGGTATATATGGATTTTAGTAAGGCGTTTGATAAGGTTCACCATGGTAGGCTTCTGCAGAAAATGCAGATGTATGGGATTGGGGGTGATCTAGGAAATTGGATCAGGAATTGGCTAGCGGATAGGAAACAGAGGGTGGTGGTTGATAGTAAATATTCATCATGGAGTGCGGTTACAAGTGGTGTACCTCAGGGATCTGTTTTGGGGCCACTGCTGTTTGTAATATTTATTAATGATCTGGATGAGGGTATAGTTGGGTGGATTAGCAAATTTGCTGATGACACCAAAGTTGGTGGTGTGGTAGACAGTGAGGAAGGGTGTCGTAGTTTGCAGGAAGACTTAGACAGGTTGCAAAGTTGGGCCGAGAGGTGGCGGATGGAGTTTAATGCGGAGAAGTGTGAGGTAATTCACTTTGGTAGGAATAACAGATGTGTTGAGTATAGGGCTAACGGGAGGACTTTGAATAGTGTGGAGGAGCAGAGGGATCTAGGTGTATGTGTGCATAGATCCCTGAAAGTTGGGAATCAAGTAGATAAGGTTGTTAAGAAGGCATATGGTGTCTTGGCGTTTATTGGTAGGGGGATTGAATTTAGGAGTCGTAGCGTTATGTTGCAACTGTACACAACTCTGGTGCGGCCGCACTTGGAGTACTGTGTGCAGTTCTGGTCCCCACATTACAGGAAGGATGTGGAGGCTTTGGAGAGGGTGCAGAGGAGGTTTACCAGGATGTTGCCTGGTATGGAGGGGAGATCCTATGAGGAGAGGCTGAGGGATTTGGGATTGTTTTCGCTGGAAAGGCGGCGGCTAAGAGGGGATCTTATTGAAACATATAAGATGATTAGAGGTTTAGATAGGGTGGATAGTGATAGCCTTTTTCCTCTGATGGAGAAATCCAGCACGAGGGGGCATGGCTTTAAATTGAGGGGGGGTAGTTATAGAACCGATGTCAGGGGTAGGTTCTTTACCCAGAGGGTGGTGAGGGATTGGAATGCCCTGCCAGCATCAGTAGTAAATGCGCCTAGTTTGGGGGCGTTTAAGAGATCCGTAGATAGGTTCATGGACGAAAAGAAATTGGTTTAGGTTGGAGGGTCACAGTTTTTTTTTTTAACTGGTCGGTGCAACATCGTGGGCCGAAGGGCCTGTTCTGCGCTGTAATGTTCTATGTTCTATGTTCTATGTTCTATGTTCTATGTATCTGTCACTGTATAACAATGGGGTACAGTACTGGTGGGGACGGGTCTGCCACTGTATAACACTGGGGAAAGTACTGAAGGGGACAGGTCTGTCACTGTGATACTGTGGTACCGTACAGGTGGGGACAGGTCTATCACTGTATAACACTGGGGTACAGTACTGGTGGGAACGGGTCTGTCACTGTATAACACTGGGGTACAGTACTGGTCTGTCACTGTATAACACTGGGGTCTCAGTACTGGTGGGAACTGGTCTGTCACTGCATAACACTGGGGTACAGTACTGGTGGGGATGGGTCTGTCACTGTATAACACTGGGGTACAGTACTGGTGGGAACTGGTCTGTCACTGCATAACACCGAGGTACAGGACTGGTGGGGACGGGTCTGTCACTGTATAACACCGAGGTACAGGACTGGTGGGGACAGGTCTGTCACTGTATAACACTGGGTACAGTACTGGTGGGAACTGGTCTGTCACTGCATAACACCGAGGTACAGGACTGGTGGGGACGGGTCTGTCACTGCATAACACTGGGGTACAGTACTGGTGGGGACGGGTCTGTCACTGTATAACACCGAGGTACAGGACTGGTGGGGACGGGTCTGTCACTGCATAACACTGGGTACAGTACTGGTCTGTCACTGTATAATACTGTACCAGGGCCTGGGTGGGCCTGACATTGTACAATGCTGGGGTGCAGTACTGTTGAGGTCGGGTCAGTCAGTGTATAACATTGAGTTATAGTAATGGTGGGATAGTTCTGTCACTGCAAAAATTGAGAGGGCATGGGATCCAAGGGGTTGCTGCCCTGTGGATCCAGAACTGGCTTGCCCAAAGGAGGCAGAGAGTGTGTATCGATGGGTCTTTTTCTAAATGGAGGTCGGTCACCAGTGATCATCTGTTCTGGGACCCTTGCTGTTTGTCATTTTCATAAATGACCTGGATGAGGAAGTGGAGGGATGGGTTGGTAAGTTTGCCAATGACACGAAGGTTGGTGGGGTTGTGGATAGTCTGGAGGGATGTCAGAAGTTACAGAGGGACAGAGATAGGATGCAAAACTGGGCGGAAAAGTGGCAGATGGACTTCAACCCAGATAAATGCGTAGTGGTCCATTTTGGCAGGTCAAATAGGATGGAGGAGTACAATATAAAGGGAAAGACTCTTAGTACTGTAGAGGATCAGAAGGACCTTGCTGTCCGGGTCCATAGGACTCTAAAATCGGCCCCGCAGGTGGAGGAGGTGGTTAAAAAGGCGTATGGTGTGCTGGCCTTTATCTATCGAGGGATTGAGTTTAGGAGTCCGGGGATAATGATGCAGCTATATAAGACCCTCGTCAGACCCCACTTGGAGTACTGTGCTCAGTTCTGGTCGCCTCATTACAGGAAGGATGTGGAAAAGATTGAAAGGGTGCAGAGGAGATTTACAAGGATGTTGCCTGGATTGAGTGGCATGCCTTATGAGGATAGGCTGAGGAAGCTCTGTCTTTTCTCCTTGGAGAGACGTAGGATGAGAGGAGACCTAATAGAGGTATATAAGACGTTGAGAGGCATAGATCGGGTGGACTTTCAGAGGCTTTTTCCCAGGGTGGAAATGGCTGCTACGAGAGGACACAGGTTTAAGGCGCTGGGGGGTAGGTACAGGGGAGATGTTCGGGGTAGGTTTTTCACACAGAGGGTGGTGGGCTAGTGGAATCAGCTGCCGTCAGTGGTGGTGGAGGCAAACTCAATCGGGTCTTTTAAGAGACTCCTGGATGAGTCCATGGGACTTAATAGGATGGAGGGTTATAGGTAGGCCGAAAAGGTAGGGATATGTTCGGCACAACTTGTGGGGCCGAAGGGCCTGTTTTGTGCTGTAGTTTTTCTATGTTTCTATGTTTCTAAAACACTGGGTTACAGTACTCACGGGGATGGGTCTGTCACTGTATAACACTGGGCTCTCACTACTGGTGGGGACAGGTCAGTCACTGTATATCACTGGGATACAGTACTGATAGGGACAGGTCTGCCATTGTACTGGGGTACAGTAAAGGTAAGGCAGGTCTGTCATTGTACTAGGGTACATTCCTAGTGGGTATCGGTCTGTCACTATGTAAAACTGGGGTTCAGTACTGGTGGGGACGGGTCTGTCACTGTATTACACTGTGTTATAGTACTCATGGGGATGTATCTGTCACTGTATAACACTGGGGTTCAGTACTGGTGGGGACGGGTCTGTCACTGTGTAACACTGGGGTACAGTACTGGTGGGGACGGGTCTGTCACTGTATAACACTGGGGTACAGTACTGGTGGGGACGGGTCTGTCACTGTATAACACTGGGGTACAGTACTGGTGGGGACGGGTCTGTCACTGTATAACACTGAGTAACAGTACTGGTGGGGACGGGTCTGTCGCTGTATAACACTGGGGTACAGTACTCAGAAACAGAATCACAGAAACCCCACAGTACAGAAAGAGGCCATCTGGCCCATTGAGTCTGCACTGACCACAATCCCACACAGGCCCTACCCCCATATCCCTACACATTTACCCGCTAATCCCGCTAACCTACGCATCTCAGGACACTAAGGGGCAATTTTTAGCATGGCCAATCAACCTAACCCGCACATCTTTGGACTGTGGGAGGAAACTGGAGCACCCGGAGGAAACCCCCGCAGACACGAGGAGAATGTGCAAACTCCACACAGACAGTGACCCAAGCCGGGAATCGAACCCAGGTCCCTGGAGCTGTGAAGCAGCAGTGTTAACCACTGTGCTACCGTGCCGGCCACAGTGGGGACTGGTGGGGACCGGCCTGTTCTTGTGTAACACTGGGGTACAGTGCTGGTGGGGATGGGTCTGTCATTGTATAACACTGGAGTTCTGAACTGGTGGGGACGGCTCTGTTACTGTATAAAACTGGGCTACATTACTGGTGGGGATGGGTCTGTCACTGTATAACACCGGGGTACAGTACTGGTGGGGATGGGTCTGTCAGTGTATTACACTGCGGTTCAGTACTGGTGGGGACAGGTCTGTCACTGTAACATCCTGTGATGCAGGACTGATACTGATACTGATACTGAGTCTGATACTGAGTCTGGTTCTACAGCGCAAAAGGGTGGGATGAAGAAGAGGAGAGCAGTAGTGATAGGGGACTCAATGGTCAGAGGTACAGACAGGAGGTTCTGTGGTCGGGACAGAGACTCCCGCATGGTTTGTTGCCTCCCAGGTGCCAAGGTCAGCGATGTCTCTGATCGTGTGCACAGCGTTCTAAAGTGGGAAGGTGATCAGCCAGATGTCGTGGTACACGTCGGTACCAATGACGTGGGAAGGAAGAGTGAGGAGGTCCTAAAGAGTGAGTACAAAGAGCTTGGAAGGAAGTTAAAAAGCAGGACCCCGAGGGTAGTAATCTCAGGATTGCTACCTGAGCCACATGCCAGTGGGGGAAGGAGTAGGATGCTTGGGAGGATGAACACGTGGCTGAGGAACTGAGGTGCAGGGGGCAGGGTTTCCAATTCTTGGATCATTGGGACCTCTTCTGGGGCAGGTGGGACCTGTACAAGAGAGACGGGTTACACCTAAACTGCAAGGGGACCAATATACTTGCAGGGAGATTTGCTAGTGTTATTGGGGAGTGTTTAAACTAGATTTGCAGGGGGATGGGAACCAGAGTGCCAGAGCAGATAGTGGAGCAGGGGTAAAAAGACAGGTTAGTTCAAGCAAAATCACAAATGGAAGGGTAGAGTGTGGTGGAAATAATTTTTTGAGGTGTGTCTATTTCAATGCCAGGAGTATTGTGGGGAAGGCAGATGAGCTGAAGGCGTGGATAGACACATGGAAATATGACATTATAGCCATTAGTGAAACTTGGCTACAGGAGGGGCAGGACTGGCAGCTCAATGTTCCAGGGTTCCAATGTTTCAGGCGGGATAGAGGCAGAGGGATAAAAGGTGGGGGGGGGGTGGCATTGTTGGTCAGGGAAAATGTTACAGCGGTACTCAGGCAGGATAGATTAGGGAGCTTGTCTACAGAGGCCCTATGGGTGGAGCTGAGAAACAGGAAAGGTATGACCACATGAATGGGCTTGTATTATAGACCACCCAATAGTCAGCGAGAATTGGAGGAGCAAATCAGCGGAGAGATAGCTGACAACTGCAAGAAACACAAAGTTGTGATAGTAGGGGATTTTAATTTTCCACATATAGATTGGGACTCGCATACTGTTAAAGGTTTAGATGGGGTAGAGTTTGTAAAATGTGTTCAGGAGAATTTTCTACATCAGTATATAGAGGTGCCAACTAGAGAGGATGCGATATTGGATCTCCTATTAGGAAATGAGTTAGGGCAGGTGATGGATGTGAGTGTGAGGGAACACTTTGGATCCAGTGATCATAATGCCATTAGTTTCAACCTGATCGTGGATAAGGATAGATCTGGATCGGGTTGAAGTTCTGAACTGGAAAAAGGCCAAGTTTGATGAAATGAGAAGGGATCTGGGAAGTGTGGATTTGCACAGGCTGTTCTCTGGTAAGGATGTAAATGGAAAGTGGGAGGCCTTCAAAGGAGAAATTTTGAGAGTGCAGAGTTTGTATGTTCCTGTCAGGATTAAAGGCAAAGTAAATAGGAATAAGGAACCTTGGTTCTCGAGGGAGATTGTAACACTGATTAAGAGGAAGAGAGAGTTGTATGAAATGTACAGGCAGCAAGGAACAGATCAGATGCTCGAGGAGTATAAAAAGTGCAAGAAGCTACTTAAGAGGGAAATCAGGAGGGCTAAAAGAAGACATGAGGTTGCTTTGGCAGACAGAGTGAAGGAAAATCCAAAGAGCTTCTATAGGTATGTTCGGAGCAAAAGGATAGTGAGGGATAAAATTGGTCCTCTTGAAGACCAGAGTGGTAGACTGTGTATGGAACCAAAAGAGATGGGGGAGATACTAAGTGGTTTTATTGCATCCGTATTTACTGAGGAAATGGGCATGGAGTCTACGGAAATAGGGCAAACTGGTAGGGAGGCCATGGAACCTTTACAGATTAAAGGGGAGGAGGTGCTCGCTGTCTTGAGGCAAATCAGAGTGGATAAATCCCCAGGACCGGACAGGGTATTCCCACGGACCTTGAGGGAAGCTAGTGTTGAACTTGCAGGGGCCCTGGCAGACATATTTAAAATGTCAGTATTCACAGGGGAGGTGCCGGATGATTGGAGGGTGGCTCATGTTGTTCCGTTGTTTAAAAAAGGTTCCAAAAGAAATCCGGGAAATTATAGGCCAGTAAGTTTGACGTCGGTGGTGGGCAAGTTATTGGAAGGTGTGATAAGGGATAGGATCTACAAATATTTGGATAGACAGGGACTTATTAGGGAGAGTCAACATGGCTTTGTGCGTGGTAGGTCATGTTTGACCAATCTATTAGAGTTTTTCGAGGAGGTTACCAGGAAAGTGGATGAAGGGAAGGTGGTGGATGTTGTCTACCTGGATTTCAGCAAGGCCTTTGACAAGGTCCCTCATGGGAGGTTAGTTAGGAAGGTTCAGTCGCTAGGTATACATGGGGAGATAGTAAATTGGATTAGACACTGGCTCAATGGAAGAAGCCAGAGAGTGGTTGTGGAGGATTGCTTCTCTGAGTGGAGGCCTGTGACTAGTGGTGTGCCGCAGGGATCGGTGTTGGGTCCATTGTTGTTTGTCATCTATATCAATGATCTGGATGATAATGTGGTAAATTGGATCAGCAAGTTTGCTGATGATACAAAGATTGGAGGTGTAGTGGACAATGAGGAAGGTTTTCAAAGCTTGCAGAGGGATTTGGACCAACTAGAAAAATGGGCTGAAAAATGGCAAATGGAATTTAACGCAGACAAGTGTGAGATATTGCACATTGGAAGGACAAACCAAAGAAGAACGTATAGGGTAAATGGTAGGACTCTGAAGAGTGCAGTTGAACAGAGGGATCTGGGAATACAGGTACAGAATTCCCTAAAAGTGACGTCACAGGTGGATAGGGTCGTAAAGAGTGCCTTTGGTACATTGGCCTTTATAAATCGGAGTATCAAGTATAAAAGTTGGAGTGTTATGGTAAGGTTATATAAGGCATTGGTGAGGCCGAATTTGGAGTATTGTGTACAGTTTTGGTCACCTAGTTACAGGAAGGATGTAAATAAGATTGAAAGAGTGCAGAGAAGGTTCACAAGGATGTTGCCGGGACTTGAGAAGCTGAGTTACAGAGAGAGATTGAATAGGTTGGGACTTTATTCCCTGGAGCGTAGAAGATTGAGTGGAGATTTGATAGAGGTGTATAAGATTTTGATGGGTATAGATAGAGTGAATGCAAGCAGGCTTTTTCCGCTGAGGCTAGGGGAGAAAAAAACCAGAGGGCATGGGTTAAGGGTGAAAGGAGAAAAGTTTAAAGGGAATATTAGGGGGGGCTTCTTCACGCAGATAGTGGTGGGAGTGTGGAATGAGCTGCCGGATAAAGTGGTAAATGCGGGGTCACTTTTAACATTTAAGAAAAACTTGGACGGGTTCATGGATAAGACCATAAGACCATAAGACATAGGAGCGGAAGTAAGGCCATTCGGCCCATCGTGTCCACTCCACCATTCAATCATGGTTGATTTCAACTCCATTTACCCGCTCTCTCCCCATAGCCCTTAATTCCTCGAGAAAGGGGTGTGGAGGGATATGGTCCAAGTACAGGTCAGTGGGACTAGGCATAAAATGGTTCGGCACTGACAAGAAGGGCCAAAAGGCCTGTTTCTGAGCTGTAATTTTCTATGGTTCTACTGTTGGGGGCCGGTCTGTTGCTATATAGACTGGGACACGGTATTGGTGGGGATGGATCTGTCACTGTATATCACTGGCATACAGTACTGGTGGGGACGGGTCAGTCACTGAATAACTCTGGGGTACAGTACTGGTGGGGACAGGTCGGTCATTGTATAACACTGAGGTCTCAGTACTGGTGGGGATGGGTCTGTCACTGTATAAAAAGGGTACAACATTAGTGGGGACGGGTCTGTCACTGTATAACACTGGGTTATAGCTTGGGGGTGGGTCTGTCACTGTGCAACATTGGGGTACAGTTCTGGTGGGGACCCATCCGTCACTTTATAACCATGGTAAATAATACTGTTGGGGTAGGGAATGTTACTGTATAACAATGGGGTACAGTACTGGTGAGGTCGGGTCTTTCACTGTATGACACTGGTGCACAGTACTGATAGGGACAGGTCTGTCACCGTGTTACACTGGCGTACAGTACTGGAGGGATGCATCTGTCACTGTATAACACAGGGGTACACGTTGGTGTGGGTCCATCACTGTGTAACATTGGGGTACAGTTATATAACAATGGGCTACATTACTGGTGGGGACAGGTCTCTCACTGTATAACACCGGGGTACAGTACTGGTGGGGACGGGTCTCTCACTGTATAACACTGGGGTACAGTACTGGTGGGGACGGGTCTGTCACTGTACAACACTGGAGTACAGTACTGGTGGGGACGGGCCTCTCACTGTATAACACTGGGGTACAATACTGGTGGGGATAGGTCTGTCACTGTATAACACTGGGTACAGTACTGGTCTGTCACTGTATAATACTGGGGTACAGGGCCTGGGTGGGCCTGACATTGTACTACGCTGGCGTGCAGTACTGTTGGGGTCGGGTCTGTCAGTGTATAACATTGAGTTATAGTAATGGTGGGATGGATATGTCGCTGTACAACACTGGGGTACAGTACTGGTGAGGACGGGTCTGTCGCTGTACAACACTGGGGTACAGTACTGGTGCGGATGGGCCTGTCATTGTATAACATTGGGGTTCAGTACTGGTGGGGACGGATCTGTCACTGCAAAACACTGGGTTACAGTACTCACGGGGATGGGTCTGTCACTGTATAACACTGGGCTCTCACTACTGGTGGGGACAGGTCTGTCACTGTATAACACTGGGGTACAGTACTGGTAGGGACGGGTCTGTCATTGTACTGGGGTACAGTAAAGGTAAGACAGGTCTGTCATTGTACTAGGGTACATTCCTAGTGGGTATCGGTCTGTCACTATGTAAAATTGGGGTTCAGTACTGGTGGGGACGGGTCTGTCACTGTATTACACTGTGGTTATAGTACTCATGGGGATGTATCTGTCACTGTATAACACTGGGGTACAGTACTGGTAGGGACAGGTCTGTCATTGTACTGGGGTACAGTAAAGGTAAGTCAGGTCTGTCACTGTGTAAAACTAGGGTTCAGTACTGGTGGGGACAGGTCTATTGCTATATTACACTGTGGTACAGTACTCATGAGGATGTATCTGTCACTGCATAACACTGGTGAACAGTACTGGTGGAGATGGCTCTGCCACTGTATAACACTAGGGTGCAAGGTGGGTGTTGGTCTGCCACTGTATCACCCTGTGATACAGTACTCATGGGGACGAGTCTATCACTGCATAACCCTGGGGTACAGTATTGGTGGGAACTGGTCTGTAACTGTATAACAAAGAACAAAGAACAATACAGCACAGGAACAGGCCCTTCGGCCCTCCAAGCCCGTGCCGCGCCCTGGTCCAAACTAGACCATTCTTTTGTATCCCTCCATTCCCACTCCGTTCATATGGCTGTCTAGATAAATCTTAAACGTTCCCAGTGTGTCCGCCTCCACCACCTTGCCTGGCAGCGCATTCCAGGCCCCCACCACCCTCTGTGTAAAATATGTCCGTCTGATATCTGTGTTAAACCTCCCCCCCTTCACCTTGAACCTATGACCCCTCGTGAATGTCACCACCGACCTGGGGAAAAGCTTCCCACCGTTCACCCTATCTATGCCTTTCATAATTTTATACACCTCTATTAAGTCTCCCCTCATCCTCCGTCTTTCCAGTGAGAACAACCCCAGTTTACCCAATCTCTCCTCATAACTAAGCCCCTCCATACCAGGTAACATCCTGGTAAACCTCCTCTGTACTCTCTCCAAAGCCTCCACGTCCTTCTGGTAGTGTGGCGACCAGAACTGGACGCAGTATTCCAGATGCGGCCGAACCAACGTTCTATACATCTGCAACATCAGACCCCAACTTTTATACTCTATGCCCCGTCCTATAAAGGCAAGCATGCCATATGCCTTCTTCACCACCTTCTCCACCTGTGACGTCACTTTCAAGGATCTGTGGACTTGCACACCCAGGTCCCTGGGGTACAGTCCTGTTGGGGATGGGTCTGTCAGTGTATGACACTGGGGTTTAGTACTGGTGAGGACGGGTCTTTCACTGTATAACATTGGGGTTCAGTACTGGTGGGGATGGATCTGTTACTGTGCAACACTGGGGTTTCAGTACTGGCGGGAACAGGTCTGTTAAGGTGTAACACTGGAGTACAGAACTGGTGGGGACGGGTCTGTCGCTGTACAACACTGGGGTGCAGGACTGATGGGATGGGTCTGTCACTGTATAACACTGGGGTACAGTACTGCTGGGGATGGGTCTTTACTGCACAATACTGGGGTGCAGTACAGTTTGGGACGGGTCTGTCATTGTACTGGGATACAGTACTGGTGGGGACGGGTCTGTCACTGTATAACACTGGGGTACAGTACAGGTGGGGATGGGTCTGTCACTTATGGGATTTATCCTAGGATTCTCTGGGAGGCTAGAGAGGAGATTGCAGAGCCTTTGGCTTTGATCTTTGTGTCGTCATTGTCTACTGGAACAGTGCCAGAAGACTGGAGGATAGCAAATGTTGTCCCCTTGTTCAAAAAGGGGAGTAGGGACAACCCTGGTAATTATAGACCGGTGAGCCTTACTTCTGTTGTGGGCAAAGTATTGGAAAGGATTATAAGAGATAGGATTTATGATCACCTGGAAAGGAACAATTTGATTAGGGATAGTCAGCACGGTTTTGTGAAGGGTAGGTCGTGCCTCACAAATCTTACTGAGTTCTTTGAGAAGGTGACCAAAGAGGTGGATGAGGGTAAAGCGGTTGATGTGGTGTATATGGATTTCAGCAAAGCGTTTTATAAGGTTCCCCATGGTAAGCTTTTGCAGAAAATAGGGACACATGGGATTGAGGATGATTTAGTGGTTTGGATCAGGAATTGGCTAGCTGTAAGAAAACAGAGGGTGGTGGTTGATGGGAAATATTCATCCTGGAGTTCAGTTACTAGTGGTGTACCGCAAGGATCTGTTTTAGGGCCACTGCTGTTTGTCATTTTTATTAATGACCTGGATGAGGGCATAGAAGGATGGGTTAGTAAATTTGCGGATGACACTAAAGTCAATGGAGTTGTAGACAGTGCGGAGGGAAGTGGCAGGTTACAGAGGGACATAGATAAGCTGCAGAGCTGGGCTGAGAGGTGGCAAATGGAGTTTAATGCGGAAAAATGTGAGGTGATTCACTTTGGAAGGAGTAACAGGAATACAGAGTACTGGGCTAATGGTAAGATACTTGGTAGTGTGGATGAACAGAGGGATCTGGGTGTCCATGTGCATAGATCCCTGAAAGTTGGCACCCAGGTTGATAAGAGGGCATACGGTGTGTTAGCTTTTATTGGTAGAGGGATTGAGTTTCGGAGCCAGGAGGTCATGTTGCAACTGTACAAAACTCTGGTGCGGCCGCACTTGGAGTATTGCGTACAGTTCTGGTCGCCGTATTATAGGAAGGATGTGGAAGTGTTGGAAAGGGTGCAGAGGAGATTTACCAGGATGTTGCCTGGTATGGTGGGAAAACCGTATGAGGAGAGGCTGAGGGGCTTGAGGTTGTTTTCGTTAGAGAGAAGAAGGTTAAGAGGTGACTTAATAGAGGCATACAAGATGATCAGAGGATTAGATAGGGTGGATAGTGAGAGCCTTTTTCCTCGGATGGTGATGGCTAACACTAGGGGACATAGCTTTAAATTGAGGGGTGATAGATGTAGGACAGATGTTAGAGATAGGTTCTTTACTCAGAGAGTAGTAAGGGCGTGGAATGCCCTGCCTGCAGCAGTAGTGGATTCGTCAACATTAAGAGCATTCAAATGGTTATTGGATAAACATATGGATGATATTGGATTAGTGTAGGTTAGATGGGCTTTAGATTGGCTTCACTGGTCGGCAGAACATCGAGGGCCGAAGGGCCTGTACTGCGCTGTAATGTTCTATGTTCTATGTTCTATAACACTGGGCTACAGTAATGGTGAGGACGGGTCTGTCACTATCTAACACTGGGGTTTCAGTACTGGCGGGGACAGGTCTGTTACGGTGTAACACTGGGGTATAGAACTGGTGGGGACGGGTCTGTCACTGTATAACACTGGGGTATAGAACTGGTGGGGACGGGTCTGTCACTGTATAACACTGGGGTATAGAACTGGTGGGGACGGGTCTGTCACTGTATAACACTGGGGTACAGGACTGATGGGATGGGTCTGTCCCTGTGATAATACTAGGGTACAGGGTCTCTCGGTGGGCCTGACATTGTACAACACTGGGGTGCAGTGCTAGTGGGGATGGGTCTGTCACTGTATGACACTGGGGTACAGTACTGGTGCAGACGGGCCTGTCATTGTATAACAATGGGATTCAGTACTGGTGGGGACGGATCTGTCACTGCAAAACACTGGGTTACAGTACTCACGGGGATGGGCCTGTCACTATATAACACTGGGCTCTCACTATTGGTGGGGACAGGTCTGTCACTGTCTAACACTGGGTTACAGTACTGGTAGGGGCCTGTCTCTCACTGTACTGGGATACAGTACTGGTAGGAACGGGTCTGGCATTGTACTAGGGTACATTCTTGGTGGGGACGGGTCTGTCACTATGTAAAACTGGGGTACAGTACTGGTGGGGACGGGTCTGTCACTGTATAACACTGGGGTACAGTACTGGTAGGGACAAGTCTGTCATTGTACTGGGGTACAGTAAAGGTGAGATAGGTCTGTCACTGTGTAAAACTGGGGTTCAGTACTGGTATGGACAGGTCTATTGCTATATTACACTGTGGTACAGCACATGGGGATGTATCTGTCACTGCATAACACTGATGAACAGTACTGGTGGAGATGGCTCTGCCACTGTATAATCCTGTGGTACAGTACTGGTGGGGACGGATCTGTCACTGCATAACCCTGGGGTACAGTATTGGTGGGGATGGGTCTGTCACTGTACAACATTGGGGTACAAGTTGGGGGTGGGTCTGTCACTGTGCAACATTGGGGTACAGTTCTGGTGGGGACGGGTCTGTCACTGCATAACCCTGGGGTACAGTATTGGTGAGGACGGGTCTGTCACTGTATAACATTGGGGTACAAGTTGGGGACGGGTCTGTCACTGCATAAAACGGGGGACAGCACTGGTAGGGGCAGGCCTGTCATTGTACTGGGATACAGTACTGGTGGGGACAGGTCTGTCGCTCTATAACACTGGGGTACAGTACTGGTAGGGGCAGGTCTGTCATTGTATTGAGGTATAGTAAATGTGGGGCCAGGTCTGTCACTGTGTAAAACTGGGGTTCAGTACTGGTGGGGACAGGTCTGTCACTGTATAACACTGGGGTACAGTACTGGTGGGGACGGGTCTGTCACTGTATAACACTGTGGCACAGTACTCATGGGGATGTATTTGTCACTGCATAACATTGGTGAACAGTACAGGCGGGGACAGGTCTGTCACGGTACAATACTGGGGTACAGTACTGGTGGGGACAGGTCTGTCACGGTATAACACTGGGGTACAGTACTGGTGGGGACGGGTCTGTCACGGTATAACACTGGGGAACAGTACTGGTGGGGACGGGTCTGTCACTGCATAACCCTGGGGTACAGTATTTGTGGGGATGGGTCTGTCACTGCATAACCCTAGGGTACAGTATTTGTGGGGATGGGTCTGTCACTGCATAACCCTGGGGTACAGTATTTGTGGGGATGGGTCTGTCACTGCATAACCCTGGGGTACAGTATTTGTGGGGATGGGTCTATCACTGTATAACACTGGGGAACAGTATTTGTGGGGATGGGTCTGTCACTGCATAACCCTGGGGTACAGTATTTGTGGGGATGGGTCTGTCACTGTATGACACTGTGGTACAGGACTGGTGGGGATGGGTCTGTCACTGTATAACACTGGGGAACAGGACTGGTGGGGACGCATCTTTCAGTGTATAACACTCGTGCACAGGACTGGTCAGGACGGCTCCGTCAGAGCATTACAATGGGGTCTCAGTCCTGGTGGGGCTGGGTCTGTCGCTGTATAACACTGGGGTATAGTACTGATGGGAAGGGTCTGCTACTGTGTAACACCGGGGTACAGAACTGGTGGGGACGGGCCTGTCACTGTATAACAATGTGGCACACTATTGGTGGGGATGGGTCTGTCACTGTGTAACACTGCGGCACGGTAGCACAGTGGTTAGCACTGCTGCTTCACAGCTCCAGGGACCTGGGTTCGATTCCCGGCTTGGGTCACTGTCTGTGTGGAGTTTGCACATTCTCCTCGTGTCTGCGTGGGTTTCCTCCGGGTGCTCCGGTTTCCTCCCACAGTCCAAAGATGTGCGGGTTAGGTTGATTGGCCATGCTAAAAATTGCCCTTAGTGTCCTGAGATGCATAGGTTAGCGGGATTAGTGGGTAAATCTGTAGGGATATGGGGGTAGGGCCTGTGTGGGATTGTGGTCGGTGCAGACTCGATGGGCCAGATGGCCTCTTTCTGTACTGTAGGGTTTCTATGATTTCTATGATTAACACTGGTGGGGACTGGTCTGTCACTGTATAAAACTGGGGTACAGGTTGGGGGTGGGTCTGTCACTGTGCAACATTGGGGTACAGTTCTGGTGGGGACGTGTCTGTCACTGTATAACACTGGGGTACAGTACTGGTGGGGACGGGTCTGTCACTGTATAACACTGGGGTACAGTACTGGTGGGGACGGGTCTGTCACTGTATAACACTGGGGTACAGCACTGATGAGGACAGGTCTGTCACTGTATAACACTGGGGTACAGTACTGGTGGGGACGGGTCTGTCACTGTATAACACTGGGGTACAGTACTGGTGGGGACGGGTCTGTCACTGTATAACAATGGGGTACAGTACTGGTGGGATTGGTCTGTCACAGTATCACACTGGGGTACAGTACTGGTGGGGATGGGTCTGTCCCTGTATAACACTGGGGTACAGTACTGGTGGGGATGGGTCTGTCCCTGTATAACACTGGGGTACAGTACTGGTGGGGACGGGTCTGTCACTGTATAGCACTGGGGTACAGGGTGGGGGTGGGTCTGTCACTGTACAACACTGAGGCATAGTACTGGTGGGGATGGGTCTCTTGCTGTATAATACTGGGGTTCAGTACTGGTGGGGACGAGTCACTGTATGACACTGTGGTACAGTACTGGTGGGAATGGGTCTGTCATTGTATAACACTGGGGTACAGTACTGTTGGAGACAGGTCGGTATAAAACTGGGGCACAGTACTCATGGGGATGTATCTGTCACTGTATAGCACTGGTGCACAGAACTGGTGGGGCTGGGTCTGTCATTGTATAACACTGGGTTGCAGGATATTGGTGAGCTGTCACTGTATAACACGGGTGCAGTACTCATGGGGTCGGGTCGGTCAGTGTTTGATACTGGGGTACAGTGCTGGTGGGGACAGGTCTGTCACTGTATAACACTGGGTGCAGTACTGGTGGGTACGGGTCTGTCACTTCATAACACTGGGGTATAATACTGGCGGAGAAGGGTCTGTTTCTGTATAACCCTGTGGTACAGTACAGGTGTGGTTGGGTCTTTCACTATATAACACTGGGGCACACTACTGGTGGGATGGGTCTGTCACTGTCTGACACTGGGGTACAGTGCTGCTGGGGATGCGTCTGTCACTGTATAACACTGGGACAGTGTTCTGGTGGAGATGGGTCTGTCACTGTGTAACACTGGGGTACAAAATAGGTGGTGACGGGTCTGTCACTGTATAACACTGGGGTACAGTACTGGTGGGGATGGGTCTGTCCCTGTATAACACTGGGGTACAGTACTGGTGGGGACAGGTCTGTCACTGTATAACACTGGGGTACAGTACTGGTGGGGCTGGTCTGTCCCTGTATAACACTGGGGTACAGTACTGGTGGGGCTGGTCTGTCCCTGTATAACACTGGGGTACAGTACTGGTGGGGCTGGTCTGTCCCTGTATAACACTGGGGTACAGTACTGGTGGGGACATGTCTGTCCCTGTATAACACTGGGGTACAGTACTGGTGGGGCTGGTCTGTCCCTGTATAACACTGGGGTACAGTACTGGTGGGGACAGGTCTGTCACTGTATAACACTGGGGTACAGCACTGGTGGGGACAGGTCTGTCCCTGTATAACACTGGGGTACAGTACTGGTGGGGCAGGCCTGTCCCTGTAACACTGGGGTACAGTACTGGTGGGGTGGGTCTGTCCCTGTATAACTCTGGGGTACAGCACTGGTGGGGTGGGTCTGTCCCTGTATAACACTGGGGTACAGCACTGGTGGGGTGGGTCTGTCCCTGTATAACTCTGGGGTACAGCACTGGTGGGGTGGGTCTGTCCCTGTATAGCACTGGGGTACAGTACTGGTGGGGCGGGTCTGTCCCTGTATAACTCTGGGGTACAGTACTGGTGGGGCGGGTCTGTCCCTGTATAACTCTGGGGTACAGCACTGGTGGGGTGGGTCTGTCCCTGTATAGCACTGGGGTACAGTACTGGTGGGGCAGGCCTGTCCCTGTATAACACTGGGGTACAGTACTGGTGGGGCGGGTCTGTCCCTGTATAACTCTGGGGTACAGCACTGGTGGGGTGGGTCTGTCCCTGTATAGCACTGGGGTACAGTACTGGTGGGGTGGGTCTGTCCCTGTATAGCACTGGGGTACAGTACTGGAAGGTACAGGTTTGGCCTTCTGTAACCCTGGGCGTGCGATATTGCTGAGCTGAATCTATTGACGAACATTAAATAGTGTGAATGGAAGATTTTATTCGTGTGACACACACTGTTATCAATGTATTAAAACAATTGGCTCCCTTAACCTTTACCCTTCAATCCATTATTGTATTCTGTCGGTCCTGGCACTCCATGTTTACACAGGCTGTGTCGCTATTTCCTGTTACTGAAATGTGTGACAGCCTGTTGGGAATATAGTCCACTCTCTTCCAGCACAGATATTATGTTATTAATATTCATATCGATCATTCAATATCCAAGTCTTTTTTCTCTCCAAGTCTCCCTTTATTCAAACTTCTACTTTCTTATTGCTTCTGTATATCATTAACATGCATATAGATTTGATTAGTAATCTTAGCCTGATATTAACTCCAATTCATTGTCCATGGAATATGGTGTTCTGCAAAGTCATTACATCCCAGTCTGAACTGTAAAGTCCTGGACTGGTTAACCCCTTCATACAGCAGGATATAGACAGGCTGGAAAATTGGGTGGAGAAATGGCAGATGGAATTTAATCTGAATAAATGCGAAGTGATGCATTTTGGAAGAACTAATGTAGGGGGGAGTTATACAATAAATGGCAGAGCCATCAAGAGTATTCACGGTGGAAAGGGATCTGGGTGGTTGTACTGCTGGTTTGCGGTGGACAGAAAGGATCGAGCATGTGGACATAAAGAAAGAGGATGTGTTGGAACTATTGAATGGCATCAAGGTTGGTAAGTCGCCGGGACCGGATGGGATGTACCCCAGGTTACTGTGGGAGGCGAGGGAGGAGATTGCGGAGCCTTTGGCGATGATCTTTGCATCGTCGATGGAGACGGGAGAGGTTCCGGAGGATTGGAGGATTGCAGATGTGGTCCCTATATTCAAGAAAGGGAACAGGGACAGCCCGGGAAATTACCGACCGGTGAGTCTAACCTCAGTGGTTGGTAAGTTGATGGAGAGGATCCTGAGAGACAGGATTTATGATCATCTAGAGAAGTTTAGTATGATCAAAAGTAGTCAGCACGGCTTTGTCAAGGGCAGGTCGTGCCTTACGAGCCTGGTTGAGTTCTTTGAAAATGTGACCAAACACATTGACGAAGGAAGAGCGGTGGATGTGGTCTATATGGACTTCAGCAAGGCGTTCGATAAGGTCCCCCATGCAAGACTTCTTGAGAAAGTGAGAGGGCATGGGATCCAAGGGGCTGTTGCCTTGTGGATCCAGAACTGGCTTGCCTGCAGAAGGCAGAGAGTGGCTGTGGAGGGGTCTTTCTCTGCATGGCGGTCAGTGACCAGTGGAGTGCCCCAGGGATCTGTTCTGGGACCCTTGCTGTTTGTCATTTTCATAAATGACCTGGATGGGGAAGTGGAGGGATGGGTTGGTAAGTTTGCTGACGACACCAAGGTAGGTGGTGTTGTGGATAGTTTGGATGGATGTCAGAAGTTGCAGCGAGACATAGATAGAATGCAAGACTGGGCGGAGAAGTGGCAGATGGACTTCAACCCGGATAAGTGTGTGGTGATCCATTTTGGCAGATCCAATGGGATGAAGCAGCAATATAATATGAAGGGTAACATTCTTAGCAGTGTAGAGGATCAGAAGGACCTTGGGGTCCGGGTCCATAGGACTCTTAAATCGGCCTCGCAGGTGGAGGATGCGGTCAAGAAGGCGTACGGCGTACTGGCCTTCATTAATCGAGGGATTGAGTTTAGGAGTCGGGAGATAATGCTGCAGCTTTATAGGACCCTGGTTAGACCCCACTTGGAGTACTGCGCGCAGTTCTGGTCACCTCATTACAGGAAAGATGTTGAAGCCATTGAAAGGGTGCAGAGGAGATTTACAAGGATGTTGCCTGGATTGGGGGGCATGCCTTATGAGGATAGGTTGAGGGAGCTTGGTCTCTTCTCCCTGGAGAGACGAAGGATGAGAGGTGACCTGATAGAGGTTTACAAGATGTTGAGAGGTCTGGATAGGGTAGACTCTCAGAGGCTATTTCCAAGGGCTGAAATGGTTGCTACGAGAGGACACAGGTTTAAGGTGCTGGGGGGTAGGTACAGAGGAGATGTCAGGGGTAAGTTTTTCACTCAGAGGGTGGTGGGTGAGTGGAATCGGCTGACGTCGGTGGTGGTGGAGGCAAACTCGTTGGGGTCTTTTAAGAGACTTCTGGATGAGTACATGGGATTTAATGGGATTGAGGGCTATAGATAGGCCTAGAGGTGGGGATGTGATCGGCGCAACCTGTGGGCCGAAGGGCCTGTTTGTGCTGTGGCTTTCTATGTTCTATGTTCTATGTAAACACAGAGGGACCTAGGTGTGCAAGTCTACAAATCCTTGAAGGTGGCAGCACAGGTGGAGAAGGTGATGAAGAAGGCATATGGTATGCTTGCCTTTATAGGACGGGGTATAGAGTATAAAAGCTGGAGTCTGATGTTGCAGCTGTATAGAATGCTGGTTAGGCCACATTTGGAGTACTGCGTCCAGTTCTGGTCACCGCACTACCAGAAGGACGTGGAGGCTTTAGAGAGAGTGCAGGATGGGGTACAGTACTGGTGGGGATGTTGCCTGGTATGGAGGGTCTTAACTATGAGGAGAGATTGGGTAAACTGGGCTTGTTCTCCCTGGAAAGACGGAGAATGAGGGGAGACCTAATAGAGGTGTACAAGATTATGAAGGGTATAGATAGGGTGAACAGTGGGAAGCTTTTTCCCAGGTCGGAGGTGACGATCACGAGGGGTCACGGGCTCAAAGTGAGAGGGGCGAGGTATAACTCAGATATCAGAGGGACGTTTTTTACACAGAGAGTGATGGGGGCCTGGAATGCGCTGCCAAGTAGGGTGGTGGAGGCAGACACGCTGGCATCGTTTAAGACTTACCTGGATAGTCACATGAGCAGTCTGGGAATGGAGGGATACAAATGAATGGTCTAGTTGGACCAAGGAGCGGCACAAGCTTGGAGGGCCGAAGGGCCTGTTTCCTGTGCTGTACTGTTCTTTGTTCTTTTGTTCTTTGTTCATGCCACACATAGGGTCTGATAAGGCAGCGACGGATTAAGAGGGATTGGAACTGCCTCAAAGGGAGAAAGTTAACTGCAAACATCCCCATCCCTCACACCACCACACTCCATAACTGTCAGGAGAGGGGCAGGATTAATTAGTTAAATTCCAAATTCCCCATGCTTAAACCGACACACACACACACCTGCCTGCTTTTCACTGTGACTATTGTGGGAGGGGTGTTGTCTATGTGGTGGGAAAGGCAGGTCCAGGTGGTGGGAAAGGCAGGTCCAGGTGGTGGGAAAGGCAGGTCCAGGTGGTGGGAAAGGCAGGTCCAGGTGGTGGGAAAGGCAGGTCCAGGTGGTGGGCTCCCTCCTGATATTGAGGGTGCGATTTGAAATGAGTGCCCACTGCACAGGTTTCCCAGGATTCAGGAAATCCGTCAGCCAAAGGGAGATGGGGCTGGATCTAGCTCCTAAGACAAGCGTGAATGGGAAGGCATCCGAAGCCTGAGGTTCCTGGGTAAAGGAGGAGTTCATAGAAACCCTACTGTACAGAAAGAGGCCATTCGGCCCATCGAGTCTGCACTGACCACAATCCCACCCAGGCCCTACCCCCATATCCCTACATGTTTTACCCACTAATCCCTCTAACCTATGCATCTCAGGAAACTAAGGGGCAATTTTAGCATGGCCAATCAACCTAACCCGCACATCTTTGGACTGTGGAAGGAAACCGGAGCACCTGGAGGAAACCCACGCAGACACGAGGAGAATGTGCAAACCCCACACAGACAGTGACCCAAGCCGGGAATCGAACCCAGGTCCCTGGAGCTGTGAAGCAGCAGTGCTAACCACTGTGCTACCGTGCCGAGTTCAAGAGGAAGGTGAAGCAGGAAGGGGGGAGCGGCAGGAGGGCGGATAAGCGAGAGAGCGTTTCATTAATGGGAGGGAGAAGCTAGCTGAATATAAGAAGGTCAGTGATAAAGTAACCAAGTAGAGAAACTGATAAGGACATGTGTTAATATTTTCAGAACAGGCTAATATAGTTCGGAACATCTTTCTAAGCATGATGGGAAATATAGCCAGCACTGTGGCAACCCAACTGCCAATCACAAGTTATAAAACCTAACAACCTTCAGAGGATGGATTTATCTGACTTGCCCTACCCCCTCAAGGGAATGTTCCCTGATATTGCCTACAATATCATGTCTTTTCATTCAAGCATGAGGAAGATCTATCAATGCTGGAGAGATCATCCTGTTTGCTTTCCTGAAGGTCTCTCTCTCTCTGATACAAATTCTGCAGCATAAATCTATAGTCCTTGGTTTTTACCTCGCAAAGCACTGTTAGTTACAACCCCAAATCACCAAATTGTCCTAACACCTACATCACCAGACCCAATGATGAGTGGGGAATGGGGAGTGGGGAATGGGGAGGTTGGGGGGGGGGGGGGTACTTTGTGCTGTGGATGTTCCCTGTTATCTCACCGGGAAGCTGGGAATGTCTCCGATCTATCGTCTCCCAATCTCTGCTCTTATCACCCTAACATTGTTCACCTATCCTCTGAAGGTTGTTAGGTTTTATAACGAGAGAGAAAAGTGAAGATGAAAAGGAAGAAGTGTGCATATGACAGATACCAGGTAGACAGATACCTGGTTTCGAGGGCGGCACGGTAGCACAGTGGTTAGCACTGCTGCTTCACAGTTCCAGGGGCCCGGGTTCGATTCCTGGCTCGGGTCACTGTCTGTGTGGAGTTTGCACGTTCTCCTCGTGTCTGCGTGGGTTTCCTCCGGGTGCTCCGGTTTCTTCCCACAGTCCAAAGATGTGTGGGTTAGGTTGATTGGCCATGCTAAAATTGTCCTTAGTGTCCTGGGATGTGTAGGTTAGAGGGATTAGTGGGTAAAATATGTAGGGATATGGGGGTAGGGCCTGGGTGGGATTGTGGTCGGTGCAGACACGATGGGCCGAATGGCCTCTTTCTGTGCTGTAGGGATTCTAAGATTCTAAGAAAATACAAGGGAGAATCAGGCTGAATACAGAAGGAGAAGAGGGGAAGTGACAAAACTAATCAGAAAGATAAGAAGAGCATGTGAAAAGAGACCGGCAGCTAACATAAAAAAAAACCCAAATGTCTTCTGTGGGCATATAAATAATACAAGGATGGTTAAAGAAAGAACAGGACCAATTGGGATAGAAAAACAAACTTGCTTTTGTGACATAACGGAAGATTTAAACGAGTAATTTGCACCTGTCTTTACAAAAGAAGCAAATGCCACCCGGGCCGAGTTGAGGGAGGAAGTGATTGGAACACTCGAGGTGTCTACAATTGAGAAGGAGGAGAAGGTTTATCTTTACTCCAAATTGATAAGGCACCAAGATTGGATGATCCTGAGGTGGTGGAGGGGGTGGGGGGGAATTGCAGAGGAACGTTGATAATTTTCAAGTCTTCCTTAGACACGGTATGGGGGGGGGGGCGGGGGGTGATGCGCATCAATTGGACACGAGACTTGAAGCTTCGGTAAAAGAAGGCTTTTATTAACTAACAATGGAACTATCAGAACTTTAACACACTATCCCAGACTGAAGGGGTCCCGCCCGAGCAGGGGGTCTTATACCTCTCCCAGGAGGCGGAGCCCGACTGGGATGTGCCACAACAGTAACAACCACAGGTGTATCAATCCCACCCTAGCCCAACAACAACATTAGAACAACCCAACAACAACATTAGAACAATCCCACAGTGGGAACCAACGATGGTTCACCACAGGTTGGGGGGGGTGTTGGAGGAGGGGGCGGTGCCAAAGGACTGGAGAATTGAGAGTGTTACATTTTCGTTCAAAAAACGGGTGTCAGGGTAAAACCAGCAACTAATAGACCAGCCAGTTTGAATTCAGTGGTAGGGAATCTTCTGGAAACTGTAGTTCAGGATAAAATCAATAGTCACTTAGACAAGTGCAGGATAATTCAAGAAAGCCAGCATGGATTCATGAAGGGAACATCATGGTGAACTCACTGGCTGGAGATTTCTGAGGAGGTAACAGAGAAGGTTGATAAGGGCAGTGTTGTAGATGTGCTGTGTATGGATGTTCAAAAGGCATTTGATACAGTGCCACACAACAGACTTGTCAGCAGAATTCCACCTCATGGAATAAAAGAGAAAGTAGATATTCGGATAAGAATGCAGCCATTTGTGCACAGCAAGGTCCCTCAAGGCACCATATGATAATGACCAGAGACTATTGTTTGAAGTCATGTTGGTTAAAATTTTAAAGTTTACATAAATTCTGTTTTTCAGACTGGAGGGAGGTTTATCATGGAGTTCCCCAGGGGTCAGTGTTGGGAGCCTTACTTTTCCTGAGATATATTAATGATCTGGCTGTGGTATTCAGGGCATAATGTCAACATTTGCAGATGGTACAAAGATTGGAATCATTGTCAGCTGTGATGACGATATTCTTGGGCTTTAAAAGGACAGAGACATGTTGGTGGATTGGGCAGACAAGTGGTGAATCATTTTGGCAGGAAGAATATGGATAGAATAAAGGAAGCAACTCTAAAGGAGGTGCAGGAACAGAGGGACCTCAGTGTATGTAGATAAGTCATTGAAAATGGCAGGGCATATTGAGAGAGCAGTGAATAAATTAGGTTTTATTAATGGGGGCATTGAGTACAAGAGTGAGGAGGTCATGTTGAACTTGTATAATACACTGGTTAGGTCTCATCGAGAGACTGTGTCCATTTCTGGGTACCAGGCTTGAGGAAGGATGCGAAGGCATTGGAGAGAGTGGAGAGGAGATTCACAAGAATGGTTCCTGGGATAAAGAACTCTAGCCAAGAGGGTAGATTGGAGAGATTAGGACTGTTTTCCTTGGAGAAAAGAAGACAGAGAGGGTACTTGATAGAGGCATTGAAGATCCTGAGAGGTATGGCCAGGGTAAATAATCAGAAACTGTCCATATGCAAGAGAGGATTAAACTAGAGGGTGCAGATTCAAAATGATTGGTAAAAGGAGTAGAAGTGATGTGAGGAAAAATTTTTTTACCCAGAGGGTGTTGGAGTGAGCTTCCAAAGAGGATGAAAGAGGCAAGTTTGATCAAGGTATTTGAAAGGGAATTGGATAACTATTTGAAAAGAAAGAATGTGCAAAGTTACAGGGATAAGGCAGAAGAGTGGGACTAGGTAGAATGCTCTGTCAGAGAGCCAGTGGCGACTCGATGGGCTGAATGGCCTCCTCCTGCACTGAAAAGACTCCGTGATAGTGTGAAAACCTTTGCCTGCTGGAAACTCACAGAGCTGGGTAAATACGAGGAAATAGATTGGAGGCTAACATGACATGAATCCAAATGTCTGCTTTAGGTAATGAGAGGGCTGGTAGCATAGTGGTAATGTCATTGAACAAAGAACAATACAGCACAGGAACAGGCCCTTCGGCCCTCCAAACCTGCGCCGCTCATGTGCCCAGCTCGACCATTCTTTTGTATCCCTCTCTTCCCAGTAAAGAACAAAGAACAATACAGCACAGGAACAATAATTGGGCTAATAATCCAGAGGCTCAGCTTAACGGTCTGGGAGTGTGGGTTCAAATCTCACCAAGGCTGATCGAATTTAAATTCAATTAATATATCTGTGATTATAAAGCCAGTCTCAGTAATGGTGACCATTAAACCATCATTGATTGCTGTAAAAACTTATCTGGTTCACTTTAGGAAAGATACACTGGCATTGGAGGCAGTCCAGAGAAGGTTCACTAGGTTGATCCCGGGTATGGAGCTGAAAGCTGGATAACAAGGCGGCTCAGTTTGGTAAACAAGGCGATTGGTAAAAAGAGGAGAGAGAGAGCATGAGGATAAAATGTATGCAGAACGTGTGGCTGGTGCGGCGGGGACAGATACAAGAGGGATTGGAAGGGACAAAGGAAACAATTGTTGGTGGAAGGAGCAAGGTGCAGGGAGTGGGACTGACTGGCTTGCTCATTGGAAGAGCTAGTACCGGGTTGGATGGGCCAGGTGGCCTCATTGTGTGTGCCCCTGGGCCCTCGCCAAGTCTTGTATCACGATGGGACCAATTCCAACCTGGAAGCCGGAACGCCTGCCGGCCAGGAAGTCATTGCGACTACTGAGGGGGTTTGAAGTTTACATTTAAAACTAATCGAAGCTGAATGTGGTGTCCACAGGGCAGGAGGGAGCTGGAGACAGCTGGGATGTCATTGCAAACTGTAAATGTGCAGGGTTCTAATAGGACCTCTTCCTCAGAAAGACCTTTCCACAAACCGTGCCAATCAGCAGCTTGGAAGCAGCCCAGCTTCCTCAGTCATTGTTACAGTTTAGTGAGTGGACACACCTTCTCCCTGAGCGAAAGCAGGATTTAACCCTGTGAGATTTCCCCCAATCTCACACACAATCCTTTCAGTTTGCTCACATCCTCCTCATTGTTTTGCTGCTAGTTTCACTCCCTAAACCAACACTGACCAGACGGTAGGGGAGTCTAAGCCTAGAGGGCATGGGTTTAAGGTGAGAGGGGCGAGATACAAAAGAGTCCAAAGGGGCAATTATTTCACACAGAGGGTGGTGAGTGTCTGGAACGAGCTGCCAGAGGTAGTAGTAGAGGTGGGTACAATTTTGTGTTTTAAAAAGCATTTAGACAGTTACATGGGTAAGGTGGGTATAGAGGGATATGGGCCAAATGCGGGCAATTGGGACTGGCTTAATGGTAAAAACTGGGTGGCATGGACAAGTTGGGCCGAAGGGCCTGTTTCTATACTGTAAACCTCTGTGATTCTATGACCACACACGCATTACACTTCCACCCTGTACACCACCCCACCCCCCCCAGCAATCACCCACCGCCCAGCCAATGCTCTGTCCCCACTGGCCACCAACACCCCTCCCCACCGCCCCCCCCCCCCCCCGCCCCCCCCCGCCCCAACACACGCACACACACCCTAAATGAACTGCAATATCTCCGGAAGAATGAGTGGGAAGAGGGGTGTGGGTGAGGGGGGCAGGTTTGAGATGGGAGACTCCAAGATGGGCAGAGGATATGTAAGATTCAGGGCAAGGAGGGTAGAGGGAGAGAGAGAGAAAGCCCAGGAGAAAGAGAGAGAGAGAGCCGGAGCCTGGGGTTGGTCGGGGGAAAGGAAGAGAAAGAGTATAGAAACAAGGGAAAAGAGGAAGGAGAGAGAGAGAGTGGGAGGGAGACAGAGGGAGGGAGAGAGAGAGGAAGAGAAGGAAAGAGAGAAGAACAAGGAAAAAGAAAAATGAGAGAGAGAGAAGGAGTGAGAGAAATTGATGAAAGAGAGAGTAAAACTGGACAGAGCGAGAGAGAAGGAAATAGAGAGCAGGAGAGAGAGGGAGAGAGGGGAGGATAAAGAGAGTGGGAGAGAGAGAGGGAGGGAGAGAGAGCGGGAAGGAAAGAGCGCAGGAGGGAGAGAGAGAGAGAGAAAGGGAGAGAGCATGAGGGAAGGATAGAGAGCGGGAGGGAGAGTGAGAGAGGGAGAGAGAGAGAGGGAAGAAAAGAGCGAGAGGAAGGGAGAGAGGAGAGAGAGAGAGGGAAGGAAAGAGAGCAGGAGGGAGAGAGAGAGAAAGGGAGAGAGCATGAGGGAAGGATAGAGAGCGGGAGGGAGAGTGAGGGAGGGAGAGAGAGAGGGAAGAAAAGAGAGGGGGAAGGAAAGAGAGCAGAAGGGAGAGAGAGAGTGAGGGATAGAGAAAGGGAAGAAAAAAGAAGGGAGGAGGGAAGTAGATGAAAGAGAGAACAAAACAGCTGGAAGAGAAAGGGCAGGAGAGAGAGAGGAGTGAGGGAGAGAGAGAATGAGAGAAAAGGAGATTGAGGAGAAAAAACGAAAGATCAGGAAAAGAGAGAGAAGTGAGAGTGTGAAGGAAAAAGAAAGAAAGATAAAGAAAATTATAAGAGAGAAGAAGCACAAGTAGTGACCGCAGAAGCGATGAAGAGTGTTATAATTAGACAGAGAGACTCGACTTACTGTCAGCATTCCTGAACAGCTGTATTTAACAGCAAGGAGATCCAACAAGTTCTTTACTCTGAGAGTTAGTACTTTCTGTTTCCCAGAACACTCAGTGAAACGTCTCCTGATATAGCCAGCTGCAGGGAGAGAATTCTGACTGAAGATAAACAGCATTGTTCTGGGCAGGAGACGGGGGCCAGTGTATCGAGATCCCACCCACTGCTTTAACCACATGACGGAGCAGAGACTGAGCTGTCCATCAGAGGAGGTGGTCAGTCATGGGCACAGCTCCTTCCCAAGTGGGTGGGAAAGATCTCACGGCACTACTGGGAAAGCAGAGATTTGATTTGATATTGTCACATGTATTAGCATACGCTGAAAAGTATTGTTTCTTGCACTCTATACAGACAAAACATACTGTTCATAGAGAAGGAAATGAGAGAGTGCAGAATATAGTGTTACAGTCATAGCGAGAGTGTAGAGAAAGATCAGCCTACTATCTGGTAGGTCCATTCACAAGTCTGGTGGCAGCAGGGAAGAAGCTGTTCTTGAGTCAGTTGGTACGTGACTTCAGACTTTTGTATCTTTTTCCCGATAGCAGAAGATGAGAGTATGTGGGGTGCGTGGGGTCCTTAATTATGCTGGCTGCTTTGCCGAGGCAGCGGGAAGTATAGACAGAGTCAATGGGTGGGAAGTTGGTTTGCGTGATGGACTGTGCTTTATTCACGGCCCTTTGTAATTTCTTGCAGTCTTGGGTAGAGCAGGAGCCATACCAAGCTGTGATACAACCAGAAAGAATGCTTTCTATGGTGCATCTGTAAAAATTGGTGAGTCATAGCAGACATGCTGAATTTCCTTAGCCTCCTGAGAAAAGAAAGATGTTGGTGCGTTTTCTTAACTATAGCGTCAGCATGGAGAGACCAGGGCAGGTTGTTAGTGATTTGGACATCTAGAAACCTGAAGCTCTCGAACATTTCCACCTCAGGCCTGTTGTAAGCAGGGGCAAATCCTCCAGAACATTTCCTGCAGTCAATGACTATGTCCTTCCTTATCTGTGATGTCCGGTCAATATGTATCCCTCAGCCCGTATCAGTGCTGACTATATCTCATCATTGTTTGTGGGATCTTGCTGTGCATTGATTGGTCATTATGTATCCAACATGCTGAGGGAGTAACTGGGCCTATCATCAGGGACAAGGTGAATGGGCATGAAGTGATGAGGGAGTCAGCATGGACAAGTGGAAGGTAGGTGAGGACTAATCTAGTTGAGTGTATCGAGGTCGCTGACAGGGTGATGAGTGGAATGTCGATGGATGTTGTCCACACAGACTTGCAGAAAACCAATGTTTCTCTCATCAAAACCGAGATGGCACAGAATTGGAGATAACCTTGTTACTTGGGTTGGTAACTGGTTGTGGGTGGATGATGGTGCAGCTGTATTGTCACTGGACTAGTAATCTAGAGGCTGAGGCTAATTCTCTGGCGGATACGGGTTCAAATCCCACCATGGCAGCATTTGGAATTTAAATTCAAATAATAACTCTGTGGTGTGGTGACCGTGAAACTGTCACCAATTGTTGTACAAACCCATCTGGTTCACTCATGTCCTTTAGGGAAGGAAATCTGCCGCCCTTACCCGGTCTGGCCCACATGTGACTCCAGAGCCACAGCAATGTGGTTGACTCTTAACTGCCCCTCTGAAATGGCCGAGTGAGACACTCAGATCAAGGGGCAATTAGGGATGGGTAAGAAATGCTGACCCAACCAGTGACACCCACATCCCATGGAAGAATAAAGAAATTAGCTCACAGGGGAGGGGTTAGTGCGTATGCACTGACTGCTGGGATGTGAGTAGTGTTCCCCAGGGATCGGCACGGTGTATTAGTTTCTCACTGTGTGTGTGTAGAGACACTCAGATGGAGAAAGAGAGAGTTGTAGATTGAAGTTTGCAGATGGCAGTAAATAATGTTTACTGGGGAAGGACGTCACCGAGTCAGAATAAAACAGCTGGCAAAACATAGGCGGGGGAAGTGAGGTAATTTCCTGTGGATGGAGGAAGTGACTCAGAATATTTTGATAATGGTGAGAATCTGGAAGCCACGTTAAAGCAAGTGGCATTCAGCGTACGGGTACCACCAGAACGTTAGACGTAACAGAACGTCGGTCTTCGTCTAGAGAGGGCTGAGATGACTCCACAGTATTGAACTCTGCTCAGAGTTTATGTGGGATATTAGCTCAGTTGGCTGGTCAGCTGGTTCATGATGCAGAGTGACGCCAACAGCGTGGGTTCAATTCCCGTACCGGCTGAGGTTATTCAGCCTTCTCAACCTTGCCGCTCGCCTGAGGTGTGGCGATCCTCAAGTTAAACCCATCGCCAGTCAGCTCTTCCCCTCAAATGCCTATGGTCCCCCTGGGGCTGTGGCGACTTTTCCAGGGCTAAAGGGTTAAATGCAGAGAGCAGGTTGTCCAAACCCAGACCTTGGGTTTTGAGCAGCCAAGCTGTTGGGGACTCCAGGATGAGGGGGACGGATTTGATTCTGAGGGTCAGTCCGTTCAACGAACACAGCGTCACACAGAAGGTGGAGTGGAAATCAGAAACGCCCTCCCCCAGGAAAAGCTGCAGAACCGAGCCTCAGGAGAACCGCTACAAGAGAAAGGAGCGAGGGTGGAGGGGGCAGCGAGTGTGAGAAAGAGAGGGGGTTAGGCAGAGAAAGGAGGGGAGCAGAGGAAGTGGGAGGGGAACGATAGAAACACATCTGGTGGCCCGCTGCCTGGACCTGTTTATGGTGAATTTGGCCAGACCCAGGTTCACAATGAGGTCCTCCTCCTTCCCCACCCCCCTCCGCACCGGTGCCCATAGATCAGGAGCGTGGGACTGAAGTGCAAATAAAACAACAGTAAAAGGTTTTTGAGATAATTAAAGAGGGAGTGCAGCCGATAACATTTAACGCAGACATGGCCCACGGACTCCGCAAGATCACAAAAAGTGCAGGTTTCTTGGGAGCTGGTGAACCGGTGCAGTTTACGGAACTGCTGTATGCAGCACCCTCCAGCTCAGGTCCCCGAGGTAGTGAGAGAGGATCCCTCCATTGAGGGACCTCCATTGGGTCCTCCGCCGCCAGACGGCAACAAGGCCCGCCAAGGCGTGTCCAGGCAACGGGCAAGGACGCGGTAGTGGAAGGTGTCCAAAGATGTGTGGGTTAGGTTGATTGGCCATGCTAAATTGCCCCTTAGTGTCCCGGGATGCATAGATTAGAGGGATTAGCAGGGTAAATATGTAGGGATACGGGGATAGCGCCCGGGTGGGATTGTTGTCGGTGCAGACTCGATGGGCCAAATGGCCTCTTTCTGCACTGTAGGGATTCTATGGTTTCTATGGTGAGCAGCAACAGCCCGTACAGGAAGCACCTCAAACGTGGCAAAGGGCATGGGGGGCATTTCCACGAGGCGGCTCAAGCTGTGGGACGCCAGAAGGGTCTGGGCTTAGGGACAATGTGAAATTCTGTCCGAGCAGGGGTACGCTCAGATGCGATGCCATCAGCACAGCTCTGCCTCCTCAAGACAACGTGTGCCCTCGGGTCCGAGCACCACCTTCTGGAGGTCACAGATGGCAATGGCCATGAGCTGAATGTCCAGCGCCGCCCACTCAGCCGGCCCGTGGGTGTCATTTAGCCCACCCCTCCGCCACCCAGCATGTCACTGACCCTGGTCACCCTGGCATCCACGGCCCTCCTCTCTGCCAGCGGCCGGAAGTTATATGGCTGGAGGAGAGAATTCCTGAGCAGCGGCTCCCAGACGATGGCCACTATTCCTGGTGGGGGAGAGCTGCAGCACGAGGCCACCGTGTCCCAGACTTTTAAAGCTTAAAGTTTATTTATTTATTAGTGTCACAGGTAGGCTTACATTAACACTGCAATGAAGTTATTGGGAAAATCCCCTAGTCGCCTGTTTGGGAACACCGATGGAGAATTTAGCATGGTCAATGCATCTAACCAACACGTCTTTCGGACTGTGGAAGAAAACCAGAGCACCCGGAGGAAACCCACGCAGACACGGGGAGAACGTGCAGACTCCGCACAGACAGGGACCCAAGCTGAGAATTGAACCCGGGTCCCTGGCGCTGTGAGGCAGCAGTGCTAACCACTGTGCCACCGTGCCGTCCTGAAAAGGTCCTGGTAAAAGAAGGGCAACCCCTGCAGGGCGTTCCGAAGACTCTCCCATGAACATGTCGTAATTCAGGCCACGCACCTGGCAGAAGAAATACGTCGCCGTGAAGCACCTGGTGAGGAGGGGGCTCAGTGTGAAGGGTGCGAAGGCGGAAAGTCACCACCTGGGTGCGAAGGCACACATAGCACCTGACCGCCCTCCCGAAGCAGGAGATTCAGAACCTCAGCAGCTACCCAGTGCAGTCTGTTGTCCCAGAAGAACTGTAGAAGAGTTCTCTGGATGTTTTTTGGATTTGATTTGATTTATTATTGTCACATGTATTAGTATAGGAACATAAGAACTAAGAGCAGGAGTAGGCCATCTGGCCCCTCGAGACTGCTTCGCCATTCAATAAGATCATGGCTGATCTTTTTGTGGACTCAGCTCCACTTACCCGCCCGCTCACCATAACCCTTAATTCCTTTACTGTTCAAAAATTTATCTATCCTTGCCTTAAAAACATTCAAAGGGGTGGCCTCAACTGCTTCACTGGGCAGGGAATTCCACAGATTCACAACCCTTTGGGTGAAGAAGTTCCTCCTCAACTCAGTCCTAAATCTGCTTCCTCTTATTTTGAGGCTATGCCCCCTGGTTCTAGTTTCACCCGCCAGTGGAAACAACTTCCCTGCTTCTATCTTATCTATTCCCTCCGTAATCTTATATGTTTCTATAAGATCTCCCCTCATTCTTCTGAATTCCAAGGAGTATATCCCTAGTCTACTCAGTCTCTCCTCATAAGCCAACCCTCTCAACTCCGGAATCAACCTAGTGAATCTCCTCTGCAACCCCTCCAGTGCCAGTATATCCTTTCTCAAGTGAGGAGACCAAAACTGTACACAGTACTCCAGGTTTGGCCTCATCAGCATCTTATACAGCTGCAACATAATCTCGCTGTTTTTAAACTCTATCCCTCTAGCAATGAAGGACAAAAATTATATTTGCCTTTTTAATTACCTGCTGCACCTGCAAACCAACTCCTTGAGATTCCTGCACAAGGACACCCAGGTCCCTCTGCACAGCAGCATGCTGCAATTTTTTACCATTTAAATAATAGTCCATTTTGTTGTTATTCCTATCTCACATTTACCAACATTGTACTCCATCTGCCAGACCCTCGCCCACTCACTTAGACTATCTATATCCCATTGCAGACTTTCAGCATCCTCTGCACACATTGCTCTTCCACCCATCTTAGTGTCATCTGCGAATTTTGACACACTACACTTGGTCCCCAACTCCAAATCAGCTATGTAAATCATAAACAATTGCGGTCCCAACACTGATCCCTGAGGCACACCACTAGTCACTGATCGCCAACCAGAAAAACACCCATTTACCCCCATCCTTTGCTTTCTGTTAGTTAACCAATCCTCTGTCCATGCTAATACATTACCCGTAACACTGTGCACCTTTATCTTATGTAGCAGTCTTTGGTACGGCACCTTGTCAAATGCCTTCTGGAAATCCAGATACACCACATCCACAGGTTCCCCATTGTCCACTGCACATGTAATGTTGTCAAAGAATTCCACCAAATTAGTCAAACGTGACCTTCCCTTCATGAACCCATGCTGCATCTTACCAATGGGACAATTTATATCCAGATGTCTCGCTATTTCTTCCTTGATGATAGATTCAAGCATTTTCCCTACTACAGAAGTTAAGCTAACCGGCCTATAGTTACCTGCCTTTTGTCTACCTTCTTTTTTAAACAGTGGCGTCACATTTGCTGTTTTCCAATCTGCGGGAACCATCCCAGAGTCCAGCAGATTTTGGTAAATTACCACTAGTGCATTTACTATTTCTCCCGCCATCTCTTTTAGTACCCTGGGATGCATTCCATCAGGGCCAGGAGACTTGTCTACCTTTAGCCCCATTAACTTGCCCAATACTACCTCTTTCGTGATAATGATAGTTTCTCGGTTCTCACCTGCCATAGGCTTCCGTCATCAATTTTTGGCATGTTATTTGTATCTTCCACTGTGAAGACCGACACAAAATACCTGTTCAATGCCTCAGCCATTTTCTCATTTCCAGTTATTACATCCCCCTTCTCATCCTCTAAAGGACCACTGTAAAGTATACAGTGAAAAGTATATGGGCGGCACGGTAGCACAGTGGTTAGCACTGCTGCTTCACAGCTCCAGGGCCCTGGGTTCAATTCCCGGCTCGGGTCACTGTCTGTGTGGAGTTTGCACATTCTCTTCGTGTCTGTGTGGGTTTCCTCCGGGTGCTCCGGTTTCCTCCCACAGTCCAAAGATGTGCGGGTTAGGTTGATTGGCCAGGTTAAAAATTGCCCCTTAGAGTCCTGAGATGTGTAGGTTAGTGGGATTAGGGGGTAAATATGTAGGGATAGGGCCTGGGTGGGATTGTGGTCGGTGCAGACTTGATGGGCCGAATGGCCTCCTTCTGCACTGTAGGGTTTCTATGATTTCTATTGTTTCTTGCACACTATGCAGACATAACATACCATTCATAGAGAAGGAAACGAAAGAGTGCAGAATGTAGTGTTGGTCATAGCTAGGGTGTCGGGAAAGATTAACTTAATATATGGTAGGTCCATTTAAAGGTCTGATGGCAGCAGGGAAGGAGCTGTCCTTGAGTCGGTTGTACGTGACCTCAGACTTTTGTATCTTTTTCCCGACGGAAGAAGGTGGAAGAGAGAATGTCTGGGGTGCGTGGGATCCTTAATTATGCTGGCAGCTTTTCTGAGACAGCGGGAAGTGTAAACAGAGTCAATGGATGGGAGGCTGGTTTGCGTGATGGATTGGGCTACATTCACGATCCTTTGTAGTTCCTTGCGGTCTTGGGCAGAGCAGGAGCCAGACCAAGCTATGATACAACCAGAAAGAATGCTTTCTATGGTGCATTAAGGGAGAGATTATTGACATCACACCAGCTCACCAGATTGTCCTGCCGGAACGTTACCGAAATCCCGCCTTGGAATTGGGACGGGCACGGCTTGCAGAGTGGACTTCTTCATCGGCCTCGGGCGGGATGTTACGAGCCTCATGCGAGCAAAGTCATAAAGTGCCAGCCTCTATCTCATTCCTGTACTCTGTCTCGTCATTGTTTGAGATCCGATCCACTATGGTGTTGTCATCAATAAACTTGAAAATGGAGTTGGAGGGGAATTTGGCCGCACAGTCAGAGGTGTACAAGGAGTCTATCGGGACAGTCAGCAGCAGCTCGAGTAGCACCAAATATCAACTGCTGCTGGAGGGTCATCAACTCGGTGAAGGAGGCTCGTTGGTCCGCCCGAAACCTGCTGATCTTCCAGTGCAAAGATTTGTCCTTGACTGAGTGTTGTAGACTGGCACATTCCAAGGACCAGGACGACGTGCTGAGGGACGCTCTCAAGCTTGGTGCAGCTCCCGCAAAGGCACAATGGGGAAGGTTGCTAACTAAGACCTTTCAACCACATATACAGTGAACCTTACAGGTATCTGAGTGGCACTGACGCAACTTTCAACCTCTAAAATAACTGCAACATTTGTGACAGCATTGTGAAATGTCTGAAAAAGTGTCCTTGACTTTATTGGAGCATCTCTGAATGTTACTTAATGTATGTGGAGAGCCTGAATATTATTGCTTTTTGTGTGATGGTCATTTTGGAATGTTCGTAATCTTCTCACAGATTTATTGATTTTTGGAAGAAACAAGTTAGCAGGTCCTAGAGGAGAGAGCGAGGGGAGAACACAAACTCTGCTCATTACTTATGTGTAGACAGTAACTGCAAGGTGTCCCACCCTGGACTACCCACCCCGCCCCCCCACCCCCCTCCGGCGGCACCACCCACCGCCCCCACACCCCCCCGGCACCACCCCCCGCCGCCCCACCCCCCCGGCACCACCACCCGCCGCCCCCCCCACCCCCCCTCGGCACCACCCCCCGCCGCCCCACGTGATCTCACGCTGTCAGAAACTCTCCAATAGGCAGCGAATCAGGAACTGGCTGTACCTCTCCCTCACTCTCAGAGTGGGACCAATCCTGCACCCACCTCAACAAATCCGATTGCAAACAGTGCTTAACTCGGAGTCCCCGGCCCCGATTCCACGGCCCCGAGTCCCCGGCCCCAAGTTCCAGTCCTGAGTCCCCAGCCCCGAGTCCCTGATTCCCCGGCCCTGAGTCCCCGGCCTCGAGTCCCCGGCCCTGAGTCCCCGGCCCCGAGTCCCCGATTCCCCGGCCCCGATTCCCCGGCCCCGAGTCCCCGGCCTCGAGTCCCCGGCCCCGAGTCCCCGATTCCCCGGCCCTGATTCCCCGGCCCCGAGTCCCCGATTCCCCGGCCCTGAGTCCCCGGCCCCGAGTCCCCGGCCCCGATTCCCCGGCCCCGATTCCCCGGCCCTGAGTCCCCGGCCTTGAGTCCCCGGCCCCGAGTCCCCGATTCCCCAGCCCTGATTCCCCGGCCCCGAGTCCCCGGCCTCGAGTCCCCGGCCCCGAGTCCCCGATTCCCCGGCCCTGATTCCCCGGCCCCGAGTCCCCGATTCCCCGGCCCTGAGTCCCCGGCCCCGAGTCCCCGGCCCCGATTCCCCGGCCCCGAGTCCCCGATTCCCCGGCCCTGATTCCCCGGCCCCGAGTCCCCGATTCCCCGGCCCTGAGTCCCCGGCCCCGAGTCCCCGGCCCCGATTCCCCGGCCCCGATTCCCCGGCCCTGAGTCCCCGGCCTTGAGTCCCCGGCCCCGAGTCCCCGATTCCCCGGCCCTGATTCCCCGGCCCCAAGTCCCCGGCCTCGAGTCCCCGGCCCCGAGTCCCCGATTCCCCGGCCCCGATTCCCCGGCCCTGAGTCCCCGGCCTTGAGTCCCCGGCCCCGAGTCCCCGATTCCCCGGCCCTGATTCCCCGGCCCCAAGTCCCCGGCCTCAAGTCCCCGGCCCCGAGTCCCCGATTCCCCGGCCCCGATTCCCCGGCCCTGAGTCCCCGGCCTTGAGTCCCCGGCCCTGAGTCCCCGATTCCCCGGCCCTGATTCCCCGGCCCCAAGTCCCCGGCCTCGAGTCCCCGGCCCCGAGTCCCCGATTCCCGGCCCCGATTCCCCGGCCCCAAGTCCCCGGCCTTGAGTCCCCGGCCCCGAGTCACCGACCCGGAGACCTTGACTGAGCACTGACTCTGTTCCTCCCTCCCAGTCCTGCCCACCTCAGTCCCTATCACTGCTCTACAAAATCAATTTGCATTTCCCTCTGCATCCGGAGAATATTTCCAGTCGGATTCCGCCCCTGCACCCCCCCCCCCACCCCCCGCCCCCGCCCGCCCTTCCCTGGATAGTGTTGAACTACCAGACCAATTCACCCTTATTCGTATCAGCTTAGCTTCGGCAGAGAATGTTAACCAGCTCCTCGACTGTGAAGGCATCACACTGCGGCTGGACGGTGGAATGCCATTGAGACCAAGAGGCTGTTTCTCAATCCCAGCCCCCACCCCACCCCCCCTACCCCCCCAACTATCCCCCAGGCATGGGGGGGTGGGAGGGCGTGGGACTTTCCCCCCTGCAGAACAGGAATGCAAACTTTCCGAACCATCACAGCCGACGGGCCATTGTCCAAAGAGGCTGATTTATTATTTTAAAAAATGCAGAACATAAACATTGAGGCAAGAAAAAGTCTCGGGCACCTCGGGAAAGTGCCTTTACTATCGTTCTAATCTCATTAATACTGTGAGGACTTCCTCACTGGAGCCTCGGGTTTTCCCAGGAATATCGCAGACCGTTTTCTGATCCGAGTTTCTGGGTCTTTTTACACATAGTTACATCATCAAACAGTTCCTTAAAAGACGTCAATTTTGGTTCATGGATTGCGGGTGTCACTGGCTAGACCAGCAATTATTGCCCACTCCCAGTTGCCCCTGAGAAGGTAGAGTTGATTAAGGTGCAGCACCCCTCCAGGATGGTCCGAGAAAGATGAGGAATCGTGCTCCTTTGCTTTTACTGGGATCTTCCTTGCCAGATTCGGGTCCAGTATCTGCCCAGGGATGCAGCAATGCTGAACTACAACTCCACAAAGATAGCTTCAGACAGTCCAAAAAAAGTACAGCGACATCCCACCAATCAGCTCTCCAGATACCAAAAAATAAAATGCTGGAAAATCTCAGCAGGTCTGGCAGCATCTGGAAGGAGAGAAAAGAGCTGACGTTTCGAGTCCCGATGACCCTTTGTCGGAACTAAAAGGCACAGAAAGTGGGAGATATTTATACTGCGGGGGGAGAGAATGAAAGATGAGTCATAGCCAGAGAAACCAGGGGAAAGGCTGCTAATGGCAGCCCATAGAGAGAATAGAAGGTGTGAATGGAAAAACGGCAGAGAAGCTGAAATCAGAGGGAAAGCTGTGACAGATGGAGATGTGGGGGAGGGGGGAGGTAAAATTGAAATAAAACGGGGGAAAAGGGAAGCAAAGGCGGAGACAAGGTAAGGAAAGGGGGACGAAGTAGGGGGAAAAGAAAAATAAAGACAATAAAGAAATAAAAGGTAGGGAACAGTTAAAAATGAAATGAAAACAAAGGGGGTGGAGGTGGGGTAGAGCGAATCATCAGAAGTTGTTGAATTCGATGTTGAGACCGGAAGGCTGTAACGTGTCCAGCCGGAAGATGAGATGCTGTTCCTCCAGTTTGCGCTGAGCTTCACTGGAACACAGTTCTCCAGAGAGCCTCTGCTTGGCTGAATCGGAGAGCCGCGACTTTGTTCACTGGTCGAGTCGGGGAGCATGATCCTTATTGGCTGCCACCCCCCCAGGTGTTTCCTCGAGCCTATACAACAGCCAGATTCATCCCCATGTGTGTCTCCTGGTGTCTGCGCAGGTCGACTTTGCGCTGGAATCCTTTGCCACATGCAGGGCAGATGAAAGGTTTGAAGCCGGTGTGTTTCCTGCTGTGGGTGATGAGATTGGAACTCTGGCTAAATGCTTTCGCGCACACCTGGCATTTGTGAGGCTTCTCACCTGTAACAGAACATTGCGGGAATAAGATATTCATCACCAAGTGACAGCGATCAGTATTAGTACACACAAATTAGAAACAGGAGGAGGCCACTCGGCTCCTCCAGCTTGCTCTCCCATTCAATATGATCATGGCTGATCTGATTGGAACCTCAACCCCATATTCCTGCTGACCCCCGATAATCTTTCACCCCTGATAACCTTCCACCCCCGGATAACCTTTCATCCCCCTCGTTCGTCAAGAATCTATCTCGCTCTGCCCTAAAAATATTCAGAATTAAAATTTCAAGGATTACCCCTCCAGTCCCTGTTGGGAATGAGCTGGAGTCAATCCCAGTCCCTGTTGGGAATGAGCTGGAGTCAATCCCAGTCCCTGTTAAGGATGTGGAGTCAATCCCAGTCCCTGTTGGGATCGAGCTGGAGTCAATCCCAGTCCCTGTTGGGATCGAGCTTGAGTCAATCCCAGTCCCTGTTGAGGATGTGGAGTCAATCCCAGTCCCTGTTGGGATTGAGCTGGAGTCAATCCCTTTCCCTGTTGGGAATGAGCTGGAGTCAATCCCAGTCCCTGTTGGGAATAGGGAGTCAATCCCAGTCCCTGTTGGGAATGAGCTGGGGTCAATCCCAGTCCCTGTTGGGATTGAGCTGGAATCAATCCAGTCCCTGTTGGGAATGCATAGTCAATGCCAGTCCCTGTTGGGATTGAGCTGGAGTCAATCCGGTCCCTGTTGGGTATGAGGTGGATATTTTTCGGTACCTGTATGGATGAAGGTGTGTTTCTTCATGTCGGATTTCTGGTGGAAGCGTTTCCCACAATACTGACAGGGATAAGGCCGAGTGTCCGAATGGATCAGCAGGTGTGTGGAAAGCGTTGAGGATCGTTTGAAGATTTTCCCGCAGATTTTACAAGTGAAACTTTTCTCCTGCGGAAAGAGAGGGGAATAGGGGTGAGGAATCTTCTCTTTTCCCTCGGTAACTCCTTCCTTTAGCAACAAATTGTTGCAACTTCACCCAGCAGGCACCAGCCGGCACTCAGTCAGCTCAAAGAGAGTGCCAAACACAGGTTGACAAGGTGGCCAAGGGGAGGCCAAACCATCCAGAATCCACAAACCTTACTGTGTAACTGACCTCTTCATACAGTCACTGGGACGAGTTCACATACATCCCAAAACTGCCCCATATTCTCCCATAGCCTTTCCACAACCCCCAAACTAATCCCACTGCCTCGCTCTGTCCCCATAGCCCTGTATCAATCCCCAAACTAATCCCACTGTCCCACTCTCTCCCCATAGCCCTGTATCAATCCCCAAACTAATCCCACTGTCCCACTCTCTCCCCATAGCCCTGTATCAATCCCAAACTAATCCCACTGTCCCACTCTCTCCCCATAGCCCTGTATCAATCCCCAAACTAATCCCACTGCCTCGCTCTCTCCCCATAGCCCTGTATCAATCCCCAAACTAATCCCACTGCCTCGCTCTGTCCCCATAGCCCTGTATCAATCCCCAACTCATCCCACTGCCTCGCTCTCTCCCCATAGCCCTGTATCAATCCCCAAACTAATCCCACTGCCTCGCTCTGTCCCCATAGCCCTGTATCAATCCCCAACTCATCCCACTGCCTCGCTCTCTCCCCATAGCCCTGTATCAATCCCAAACTAATCCCACTGCCTCGCTCTGTCCCCATAGCCCTGTATCAATCCCCAACTCATCCCACTGCCTCGCTCTCTCCCCATAGCCCTGTGTCAATCCCCAACTCATCCCATTGCCCCACTCTCTCCCCACAGCCCTGTGTCAATCCCCAACTCATCCCATTGCCCCACTCTCTCCCCGTAGCCCTGTATCAATCCCCAAACTTATCCCACTGTCCCACTCTCTTCCCATAGCCCTGTATCAATCCCCAAACTAATCCCACTGCCTTGCTCTGTCCCCATAGCCCTGTATCAATCCCCAAACTAATCCCACTGTCCCACTCTCTCCCCATAGCCCTGTATCAATCCCCAAATTTATCCCACTGTCCCACTCTCCCCATAGCCCTGTATCAATCCCCAAACTAATCCCACAGCCCCACTCTCTCCCCATAGCCCTGTATCAATCCCCAACTCATCCCAATGCCCCACTCTCTCCCCATAGCCAGTGTATCAACCCCCAAACTAATCCCACTGCCCCGCTCTCTCCCCATAAGCCTGTATCAATCCCCAAACTAATCCCACTGCCCCACTCTCTCCATAGTCCTTTATCAATCCCCAAACTAATCCCACTGTCCCACTCTCTCCCCCTAGCCAGTGTATCAATCCCCAAATTAATCCCACTGTACCACTCTCTCCATGGTGCTGCATTAATCCCCAAACTAATCCCCAAACAAATGGTCTGCCTCCCTGGTGCCGGGATCCGGGATGTCTCAGGTCGCGTCCCAGATATCCTGAGGTGGGAGGGAGAGGAGCCAGAGGTCGTGGTACATATTGGTCCCACTGACATAGGTAGGAAGAAGGAAGGGGTCATGAAAAGAGAATATAGGGAGTTAGGTAGACAGTTGGGAAGGAGGAACGCAAAGGTAGTAATCTCAGGATTGCTGCCTGTGCCATGGGAAAGTGAGAGCAGGAATGGAGTGAGGTGGAGGATGAATGCGTGGCTGAGGGACTGGAGCAGGGGGCAGGGATTCGGGTTCCTGGATCATTGGGACCTCTTTAGGGGCAGGTGTGATCTGTACACAAAAGACGGGTGGCACTTGAATCCCAGGGGGACCAATATCCTGGCAGGAAGGTTGGCTAAGGCTACTGGGGAGACTTTAAACTAGAAAGGTTGGGGAGGGGGAATCGTGATGAGGTGACTGGGAGCGAGGAGGGTAGCCCACAAATAGAGAAGGATTGTACACAGTGTAAGAGGGAGAATAGACGGGTGATGGAGAAGGGGAGAGCTCAGACCAATGGTTTGAGATGTGTCTATTTTAACGCCAGGAGTGTAGTGAATAAAGTGAATGAGCTTAGAGTGTGGATCGATGCTTGGAAGTATGATGTGGTGGCCATTACGGAGACTTGGGGACAGAGACAGGACTGGATACTTCAGGTGCCGGGATTCAGATGTTGCAGGAAGGACAGGGAGGGAGGCAAGAGAGGGGGTGGAGTGGCACTGCTGATCAGGGATAGTGTCACAGCTGTAGAGAAGGTGGAAGCCGTGGAGGGATTGTCTACGGAGTCTCTGTGGGTGGAAGTTCAGAGCGGGAAGGGGTCGATAACTTTACTGCGTGTTTTCTACAGGCCGCCCAATAGTAACAGGGCTGTTGAGGAGCAGATAGGGAAACAGATTCTGGAGAGATGTAGTAATAACAGGGTTGTCGTGATGGGAGACTTTAATTTCCTAAACATCGATTGGAATATCCCGAGGGTAGGGGGTTTGGATGGGGAGGAGTTTGTTAGGTGTGTTCAGGAGGGTTTCCTGACACAGCATGTGGATAAACCGACAAGAGGAGAGGCTGTACTCGATCTGGTACTGGCTAATGAGCCTGGACAGGTGTCGGATCTCTCAGTGGGGGAGCATCTTGGGGATAGTGATCATAGCTCTATCTCCTTTACGCTAACATTGGAAAGAGATAGGATCAGGCAAGCTAGGAAAGTGTTTATCTGGAGTAAGGGGAAATATGAAGCCATCAGGCAGGTGATTAGAGGCATCAATTGGAAGGAGGTATTCTCGAGGGAAAGTACCGAAGATTTTCAAGGAATGTTTGTCTGGAGCTCTACATGACAACGTTCCGATGAGACAGGGAAGTTTTGGTAGGTTACGGGAACCGTGGTGCACGAAAGCTGTGCTGAACCTAGTCAAAAGGAAAAGGAAATAATAGGTTCAGAGAGCTAGGCGATGATGGGGATCTAGATGAGTATACGGCTTGTAGGAAGGGACTTAAGAAGGAAATTAGGAGAGCCAGAAGGGGTCACGAGAAGGCCTTGGTAGGTAAGATTAAGGAGAACCCTAAGGCGTTCTATAAATATGTGAAGAGGAAAAGGATGAGATGTGAAGGAATAGGACCTATAAAATGTGAAGGTGAGAAAGTCTGTACGGAACCGGAAGAAATAGCAGAGGTGCTTAATGAATACTTTACCTCGCTATTCACGGTGGAAAAAGACCTGGGTGGTTGTACTACAGGATTGCGGCAGACTGAGGAGATTGAGTTTGTCGACATTAAGAAAGAGGATGTGTTGGAAATTTTGAAGAGCATCAAGATAGATAAGTCGCCGGGACCGGATGGGATGAACGCCAGGCTACTGTGGGAGGCGAGGGAAGAGATTGCAGAGCCTCTGGTGATGATCTTTGCGTCGTCGATGGAGACGGGAGAGGTTCCGGAGGATTGCGGATGTGGTTCCTATATTCAAGAAAGGGAATAGGGATAGCGCAGGAAATTACTGACCGGTGAGTCTAACCTCAGTGGTTGGTAAGTTGATGGAGAAGATCCTGAGGGACAGGATTTATGAACATTTAGAGAAGTTTAGTATGCTCAAAAGTAGTCAGCACGGCTTTATCAAAGGCAAATCGTACCTTACGAGCCTGGTGGAGCTCTTTGAAAATGTGACTAAACACATTGACGAAGGAAAAGCGGTAGATGTGGTTTACATGGACTTCAGCAAGGCATTCGATAAGGTCCCCCATGCAAGACTTCTCGAGAAAGTGAGAGGGCATGGGATCCAAGGGGCTGTTGCCTTGTGGATTCAGAACTGGCTTGCATGCAGAAGGCAGAGAGTGGTTGTAGACGGGTCTTTTTCTGAATGGAGGTCGGTCACCAGTGGAGTGCCCCAGGGATCTGTTCTGGGACCCTTGCTGTTTGTCATTTTCAAAAATGACCTGGATGAGGAAGTAGAGGGATGGGTTGGTAAGTTTGCCGACGACACGAAGGTTGGTGGTGTTGTGGATAGTTTGGAGGGATGTCAGAAGCTGCAGCATGACATAGATAGGATGCAAGACTGGGCGGAGAAGTGGCAGATGGACTTCAACCCGGATAAATGTGTAGTGGTACATTTTGGCAGGTCAAATGGGATGGAGTATAATATCAAGGGTAGTGTAGAGGATCAGAAGGACCTTGGGGTCTGGGTCCATAGGACTCTTAAATCGGCCTCGCAGGTAGAGGAGGTGGTTAAGAAGGCGTATGGTGTGCTGGCCTTCATTAATCGAGGGATTGAGTTTAGGAGTCGGAAGATAATGATGCAGCTTTATAAGACCCTCGTCAGACCCCACTTAGAGTACTGTGCTCAGTTCTGGTCGCCTCATTACAGAAAGGATGTAGAAATTATTGAAAGGGTGCAGAAAAGATTTACAAGGATGTTGCCTGGATTGGGTGGCATGCCTTATGAGGATAGGGTGAGGGAGCTCGGTTTTTTCTCCTTTGGAGAGACGAAGGATGAGAGGTGACCTGATAGAGGTGTATAAGATGTTGAGAGGTATAGATCGGGTGGATTCTCAAAGGCTTTTTCCCAGGGCTGAAATGGCTGCTACGAGAGGACACAGGTTTAAGGTGCTGGGGAGTAGGTACAGAGGAGATGTCAGGGTGGTGGGTGAGTGGAATCGTCTGCCGTCAATGGTGGTGGAGGCAAACTCGATAGGGTCTTTTAAGAGACTTCTGGATGAGTACATGGGACTTAATAGGATTGAGGGTTATAGGTAAGCCTCTATATAGGCCGAGGTAGGTACGGACATGACCGGCGCAACTTGTGGGCCGAAGGGCCTGTTTGTGCTGTAGTTTTTCTATGTTCTAATCCTACTGCCCCGCTCTCTCCCAAACTAATCCCACTGCCCCACTCTCTCCCCATAGCCCTGTATCAATCCCAAACTAATCCCACTGCCCCACTCTCTCCCCATAGCCCTGTATCAATCCCAAACTAATCCCACTGCCCCGCTCTCTCCCCATAGCCTTGTATCAATCCCCAAACTGCGCTGTAATGTTCTATGTTCTATACAGTGCGGAAGGTTGTTGCAGGTTACAGAGGGACATAGATAAGCTGCAGTGCTGGGCTGAGAGGTGGCAAATGGAGTTTAATGCGGAAAAGTGTGAGGTGATTCACTTTGGAAGGAGTAACAGGAATACAGAGTACTGGGCTAATGGTAAGATATTTGGTAGTGTGGATGAACAGAGAGATCTCGGTGTCCATGTGCATGGATCCCTGAAAGTTGGCACCCAGGTTGATAGTGTTGTTAAGAAGGCGTAAGGAGTGTTAGCTTTTATTGGTAGAGGGATTGAGTTTCGGAGCTATGAGGTCATGTTGCAGCTGTACAAAACGCTGGTGCGGCCGCACTTGGAGTATTGTGTACAGTTCTGGTCACCGCATTATAGGAAGGATGTGGAAGCATTGGAAAGGGTGCAGAGGAGATTTACTAGGATGTTGCCTGGTATGGTGGGAAGGTCTTATGAGAAAAGGCTGAGGGACTTGAGGTTGTTTTCGTGAGAGAGAAGAAGGTTAAGAGGTGATTTAATAGAGGCATACAAGATGATCAGAGGATTAGATAGGGTGGATAGTGAGAGCCTTTTTCCTCAGATGGTGGTGGCTAACACGAGGGGACATAGCTTTAAATTGAGGGGTGAGAGATATAGGACAGATGTCAGAGGTAGGTTCTTCACTCAGAGAGTAGTAAGGGCGTGGAATGTCCTGCCTGCATCAGTAGTGGACTCGCCAACATTAAGGGCGTTTAAATGGTTATTAGATAAACATATGGATGATATTGGAATAGTGTAGGTTAGATGGGCTTTAGATTGGTTTCACAGGTCGGCGCAACATCGAGGGCCGAAGGGCCTGTACTGCGCTGTAATGTTCTATGTTCTATGTTCAAACTAATCCCACTGCCCCGCTCTCTCCCCATAGCCCTGTATCAATCCCAAACTAATCCCGCTGTCCCACTCTCTCCCCATCGCCCTGTATCTATCCCAAACTAATCCCACCGCCCTACTCTCTCCCCTTAGCCCTGTATCAATCCCCAAACTAATCCCACCGCCCCGCTCCCTCCCCATAGCCCTGTATCAATCCCCAAATTAGTCCCACTGCCTCGCTCTCTCCCCATAGCCCTGTATCAATCCCCAAACTAATCCCACTGCCTCGCTCTCTCCCCTTAGCCCTGTATCTCACTGCCTCGCTATCCCTGCCATAGCCCTGTATCAATCCCAAACTAATCCCACTGCCCCAAGCTCTTCCCACAACCCTGTATCAACCCTGTAGCGGGGCACGGTGGCACTGTGGTTAGCACTGCTGCCTCACAGCGCCAGGGATCTGGGTTCAATTCCGGCCTTGGGTCACTGTCTATGTGGAGTTTGCACATTCTCCCCGTGTCTGCGTGGGTTTCCTCCGGGTGCTGCGGTTTCCTCCCACAGTCCAAAGATGTGCCACCCTGCCTTGGATCCTTGTGGATTTACATTCTGATCACTGCAGGCGGATTTGAATAGAATCGATTGAAGATACAGGAGTCAGTCTGAATACTGTGCATTATGAGAATGTTACAGCGGGGGGTTCAGACCAGCCTCTCAGTATCTCATCCGAAGTTCTGATCTCGCGTTGTGTTCTAATCTTTAACTGTAGAATTTTCCACAGTGACAATGTTGTGCCGCGTCGCCATCTGCTGGTGAGAGACAACATGACACAGCAAGATGGTCATTTATGTCTAGGGGACAATTTTACCATTATTTTCGGGCGCGATGTGGTGGTAAAGTCGGGTGTAAAGCGATTAGCACGATTGGCACCGGTTTATGCAATCGGCGCCATTTTACCTGCGGCGGATTTCCGGAAATGGGTAGGAGGAAGGTTAATATATAGAAATGTATTTAAATGCGGTTTTACATCTGCTCAGCAAGCCCGGCACTCAATCATCTGGGTCGCGTTCTCCCTTTATGACCTCGCTGGGAAAGGTTCACGCTGGCGAGGGATAGACATGTTCCTCATGAATGGGAGCGACCTGGTCTCGCCGGTGGAACCAGAGACCATTGAGGCCCCCCCCGGGGGGGACGAGGGCAAGGAGGGCTGCCCTTGGGCTGTGCCAGACTGGCACCTGGGCAATGCCCACTGTGCAGTGCCAGGGAGTGGGACCAGTGGGAGCAGGGTCAGTTGGGTGGTGCCAGTGGGTGGGGCTAATGGGGGAGGAGCTAATAGGGGGCGTCAGCAGGGGCCTGACAGCTCTCTATTTTCTGTCAGACCCCTGCTGCTGCTGACGCGCATGTGCAGCATCAGAGGCCTGCCCTTGCGCACTTCCTCCCTCTGCAGGGTTTTCGGGTGTGTTAAGCCCCGCCCATAGGCTTCTGCAGCGAGCAACAGGCGTGCTGATATTTTTACAGGCAGAGTGCGTATGGGGGGCCTGAAAACTCGCCCAGAAAATGGATCTGAAACACTCCAAGTTTCAATTCCGCCCAGCATTCAGAAAAAAAATAGTAAAATCGCCCCCACAGTGTTCACTGGATTTCTTTTGGGGCATTCAGTGATATTCCAATAGGGAACTTGGTTAATGGTTCAGAGATCCCAATGGATATCCTACACACGAGGATATAGATGTGTCGTACATTTGATTTTTTAAGTTCTCTCTCACATTAACCTATAATAATTGGGACTAAACCTCATGTGGCGCCCACTTCATAGAATCAGAGAGTCCATACAATGCAGAAGAGGCCATTCGATCCATTTAGTCTGCGCTGACTTTCAAACAGAGTACCTCACCCAGGCCTTATCCCTCCGACCCCACACAATTACCGTGGCTAATCCATCTAACCTAGACATTTAAGGAAGGATTTAGCAGAGCTAATCCGCCTAACCAGCACAGCTTTTGGACTGTGGGAGGAAACCGGAGCACCCGGAGGAAACTCAGAGACACGGGGAGAACGTGCAGACTCCACACAGACAGTGACCCAAGCCAGGAATCGAACCCGGGTCACTGGCGCTGTGAGGCAGCAGTGCCAACCACTGTGCCACCCTGTGGCATTACAAGGACAGAATGTTTGTACGTATTTGGACACTGCACGTGCAGGTGCTGTGTGTGCCAATGTGTGTGTGTATGTGGATGCTGCGTGTATGTGTGTGCACGTGTTCATGAGTGTGTGAGGCTATGCATGTGTACACTGCGTGTGTGTGCATGTGTACAATGCGCGTGTGTGCATGTGTACACTGCATGTGTGTGTGTGCGCATGTGGACACTGCATGTGCGCATATGGACACTGTGTATGAGTGTGGACACTGTGTGAGCACGTGTGGACACTGTGTGTGCGCATGTGGACACTGTGTGTGAGTGTGGACACTGCATGTGCGCATATGGACACTGTGTATGAGTGTGGACACTGTGTGAGCACGTGTGGACACTGCATGTGCGCATGTGGACACTGTGTGTGAGTGTGGACACTGCATGTGCCTGTGTGGACACTGCGTGTGAGTGTGGACACTGCGTGTGAGTGTGGACACTGCGTGTGAGTGTGGACACTGCGTGTGAGTGTGGACACTGCATGTGCCTGTGTGGACACTGCGTGTGAGTGTGGACACTGCATGTGCGCGTGTGGACACTGTGTGTGAGTGTGGACACTGCATGTGCCTGTGTGGACACTGCGTGTGAGTGTGGACACTGCGTGTGAGTGTGGACACTGCGTGTGAGTGTGGACACTGCGTGTGAGTGTGGACACGGCATGTGCGCGCGTGGACACTGCATGTGCCTGTGTGGACACTGCGTGTGAGTGTGGACACTGCATGTGCGCGCGTGGACACTGTGTGTGAGTGTGGACACTGCATGTGCCTGTGTGGACACTGCGTGTGAGTGTGGACACTGCGTGTGAGTGTGGACACTGCATGTGCGCGCGTGGACACTGCGTGTGAGTGTGGACACTGCATGTGCGCGTGTGGACACTGCATGTGCGCGTGTGGACACTGCATGTGCCCGTGTGGACGCTGCGTGTGAGTGTGGACACTGCGTGTGAGTGTGGACACTGCATGTGCGCGTGTGGACACTGCATGTGCGCGTGTGGACACTGCATGTGCCTGTGTGGACACTGCATGTGCGCGTGTGGACACTGCATGTGCGCGTGTGGACACTGCATGTGCGCGTGTGGACACTGCATGTGCCGGTGTGGACACTGCGTGTGAGTGTGGACACTGCATGTGCGCGTGTGGACACTGCATGTGCGCGTGTGGACACTGCATGTGTGCGTGTGGACACTGCATGTGCGCGTGTGGACACTGCATGTGCGCGTGTGGACACTGCATGTGCGCGCGTGGACACTGCGTGTGAGTGTGGACACTGCATGTGCGCGTGTGGACACTGCATGTGCGCGTGTGGACACTGCATGTGCGCGTGTGGACACTGCGTGTGAGTGTGGACACTGCATGTGCGCATGTGGACACTGCATGTGCGCGTGTGGACACTGCGTGTGAGTGTGGACACTGCGTGTGAGTGTGGACACTGCGTGTGAGTGTGGACACTGCGTGTGAGTGTGGACACTGCGTGTGAGTGTGGACACTGTATGTGCCTGTGTGGACACTGTATGTGCCTGTGTGGACACTGCGTGTGAGTGTGGACACTGCGTGTGAGTGTGGACACTGCGTGTGAGTGTGGACACTGCATGTGCCTGTGTGGACACTGCGTGTGAGTCTGGACACTGCGTGTGAGTGTGGACACTGCGTGTGAGGGTGGACACTGCGTGTGAGTGTGGACACTGCATGTGAGTGTGGACACTGCGTGTGAGTGTGGACACTGCGTGTGAGTGTGGACGCTGCGTGTGAGTGTGGACGCTGCGTGTGAGTGTGGACACTGCGTGTGAGTGTGGACACTGCATGTGAGTGTGGACACTGCGTGTGAGTGTGGACACTGCGTGTGAGTGTGGACACTGCATGTGAGTGTGGACACTGCATGTGAGTGTGGACACTGCGTGTGAGTGTGGACGCTGCATGTGAGTGTGGACACTGCGTGTGAGTGTGGACACTGCGTGTGAGTGTGGACACTGCGTGTGAGTGTGGACGCTGCGTGTGAGTGTGGACACTGCGTGTGAGTGTGGACACTGCGTGTGAGTGTGGACACTGCGTGTGAGTGTGGACACTGCGTGTGAGTCTGGACACTGCGTGTGAGTGTGGACGCTGCGTGTGAGTGTGGACGCTGCGTGTGAGTGTGGACACTGCGTGTGAGTGTGGACACTGCATGTGAGTGTGGACACTGCGTGTGAGTGTGGACACTGCGTGTGAGTGTGGACACTGCATGTGAGTGTGGACACTGCGTGTGAGTGTGGACACTGCGTGTGAGTGTGGACACTGCGTGTGAGTGTGGACACTGCGTGTGAGTGTGGACACTGCGTGTGAGTGTGGACGCTGCGTGTGAGTGTGGACGCTGCGTGTGAGTGTGGACACTGCGTGTGAGTGTGGACACTGCATGTGAGTGTGGACACTGCGTGTGAGTCTGGACACTGCGTGTGAGTGTGGACACTGCGTGTGAGTGTGGACGCTGCGTGTGAGTGTGGACACTGCGTGTGAGTGTGGACACTGCGTGTGAGTGTGGACACTGCGTGTGAGTGTGGACACTGCGTGTGAGTGTGGACGCTGCGTGTGAGTGTGGACGCTGCGTGTGAGTGTGGACGCTGCGTGTGAGTGTGGACGCTGCGTGTGAGTGTGGACGCTGCGTGTGAGTGTGGACGCTGCGTGTGAGTGTGGACACTGCGTGTGAGTGTGGACACTGCGTGTGAGTCTGGACACTGCGTGTGAGTGTGGACACTGCGTGTGAGTGTGGACACTGCGTGTGAGTCTGGACACTGCGTGTGAGTGTGGACACTGCGTGTGAGTGTGGACACTGCGTGTGAGTGTGGACACTGCGTGTGAGTGTGGACACTGCGTGTGAGTGTGGACACTGCGTGTGAGTGTGGACACTGCGTGTGAGTGTGGACACTGCGTGTGAGTGTGGACACTGCGTGTGAGTGTGGACACTGCGTGTGAGTGTGGACACTGCGTGTGAGTGTGGACACTGCGTGTGAGTGTGGACACTGCGTGTGAGTCTGGACACTGCGTGTGAGTGTGGACACTGCGTGTGAGTGTGGACACTGCGTGTGAGTGTGGACACTGCGTGTGAGTCTGGACACTGCGTGTGAGTCTGGACACTGCGTGTGAGTGTGGACACTGCGTGTGAGTGTGGACACTGCATGTGAGTGTGGACACTGCGTGTGAGTGTGGATACTGCGTGTGAGTGTGGACACTGCGTGTGAGTGTGGACACTGCGTGTGAGTCTGGACACTGCGTGTGAGTCTGGACACTGCGTGTGAGTGTGGACACTGCGTGTGAGTGTGGACACTGCGTGTGAGTGTGGACACTGCGTGTGAGTGTGGACACTGCGTGTGAGTCTGGACACTGCGTGTGAGTGTGGACACTGCGTGTGAGTGTGGATACTGCGTGTGAGTGTGGACACTGCGTGTGAGTGTGGACACTGCGTGTGAGTCTGGACACTGCGTGTGAGTCTGGACACTGCGTGTGAGTCTGGACACTGCGTGTGAGTGTGGACACTGCGTGTGAGTCTGGACACTGCGTGTGAGTGTGGACACTGCGTGTGAGTCTGGACACTGCGTGTGAGTGTGGACACTGCGTGTGAGTGTGGACACTGCGTGTGAGTGTGGACACTGCGTGTGAGTCTGGACACTACGTGTGAGTGTGGACACTACGTGTGAGTGTGGACACTGCGTGTGAGTGTGGACACTGCGTGTGAGTGTGGACACTGCGTGTGAGTGTGGACACTGCGTGTGAGTGTGGACACTACGTGTGAGTGCGGACACTGCGTGTGAGTGCGGACACTGCGTGTGAGTGTGGACACTGCGTGTGAGTGTGGACACTGCGTGTGAGTGTGGACACTGCGTGTGAGTCTGGACACTACGTGTGAGTCTGGACACTACGTGTGAGTCTGGACACTACGTGCGCGTGTGGACACTGCATGTGCGCGTGTGGACACTGCATGTGCCGGTGTGGACACTGCGTGTGAGTGTGGACACTGCATGTGCGCGTGTGGACACTGCATGTGCGCGTGTGGACACTGCATGTGCGCGTGTGGGCACTGCATGTGCGCGTGTGGACACTGCATGTGCGCGTGTGGACACTGCATGTGCGCGCGTGGACACTGCGTGTGAGTGTGGACACTGCATGTGCGCGTGTGGACACTGCATGTGCGCGTGTGGACACTGCATGTGCGCGTGTGGACACTGCGTGTGAGTGTGGACACTGCATGTGCGCGTGTGGACACTGCATGTGCGCGTGTGGACACTGCGTGTGAGTGTGGACACTGCGTGTGAGTGTGGACACTGCGTGTGAGTGTGGACACTGTATGTGCCTGTGTGGACACTGTATGTGCCTGTGTGGACACTGCGTGTGAGTGTGGACACTGCGTGTGAGTGTGGACACTGCGTGTGAGTGTGGACACTGCGTGTGAGTGTGGACACTGCATGTGCCTGTGTGGACACTGCGTGTGAGTCTGGACACTGCGTGTGAGTGTGGACACTGCGTGTGAGTGTGGACACTGCGTGTGAGTGTGGACACTGCGTGTGAGTGTGGACACTGCGTGTGAGTGTGGACACTGCGTGTGAGTGTGGACACTGCGTGTGAGTGTGGACACTGCGTGTGAGTCTGGACACTGCGTGTGAGTCTGGACACTGCGTGTGAGTGTGGACACTGCGTGTGAGTCTGGACACTGCGTGTGAGTCTGGACACTGCGTGTGAGTGTGGACACTGCGTGTGAGTGTGGACACTGCGTGTGAGTGTGGACACTGCGTGTGAGTGTGGACACTGCGTGTGAGTGTGGACACTGCGTGTGAGTGTGGACACTGCGTGTGAGTGTGGACACTGCGTGTGAGTGTGGACACTGCGTGTGAGTCTGGACACTGCGTGTGAGTGTGGACACTGCGTGTGAGTGTGGACACTGCGTGTGAGTGTGGACACTGCGTGTGAGTGTGGACTCTGCGTGTGAGTGTGGACACTGCGTGTGAGTGTGGACACTGCGTGTGAGTCTGGACACTGCGTGTGAGTGTGGACACTGCGTGTGAGTGTGGACACTGCGTGTGAGTGTGGACACTGCGTGTGAGTCTGGACACTGCGTGTGAGTGTGGACACTGCGTGTGAGTGTGGACACTGCGTGTGAGTGTGGACACTGCGTGTGAGTGTGGACACTGCGTGTGAGTGTGGACACTGCGTGTGAGTCTGGACACTGCGTGTGAGTGTGGACACTGCGTGTGAGTGTGGACACTGCGTGTGAGTGTGGACACTGCGTGTGAGTGTGGACACTGCGTGTGAGTGTGGACACTGCGTGTGAGTGTGGACACTGCGTGTGAGTGTGGACACTGCGTGTGAGTGTGGACACTGCGTGTGACTGTGGACACTACGTGTGAGTGTGGACACTGCGTGTGAGTGTGGACACTGCGTGTGAGTGTGGACACTGCGTGTGAGTGTGGACACTGCGTGTGAGTGTGGACACTGCGTGTGAGTGTGGACACTGCATGTGCCTGTGTGGACACTGCGTGTGAGTGTGGACACTGCGTGTGAGTGTGGACACTGCGTGTGAGTGTGGACACTGCATGTGCCTGTGTGGACACTGCATGTGCCTGTGTGGACACTGCGTGTGAGTGTGGACACTACGTGTGAGTGTGGACACTGCGTGTGAGTGTGGACACTGCGTGTGAGTGTGGACACTGCGTGTGAGTGTGGACACTGCGTGTGAGTGTGGACACTGCGTGTGAGTGTGGACACTGCGTGTGAGTGTGGACACTGCGTGTGAGTGTGGACACTGCATGTGCCTGTGTGGACACTGCGTGTGAGTGTGGACACTGCGTGTGAGTGTGGACACTGCGTGTGAGTGTGGACACTGCGTGTGAGTGTGGACACTGCGTGTGAGTGTGGACACTGCGTGTGAGTCTGGACACTGCGTGTGAGTGTGGACACTGCGTGTGAGTGTGGACACTGCGTGTGAGTCTGGACACTGCATGTGAGTGTGGACACTGCGTGTGAGTGTGGACACTGCGTGTGAGTGTGGACACTGCGTGTGAGTGTGGACACTGCGTGTGAGTCTGGACACTGCGTGTGAGTGTGGACACTGCGTGTGAGTGTGGACACTGCGTGTGAGTCTGGACACTGCGTGTGAGTGTGGACACTGCGTGTGAGTGTGGACACTGCATGTGCGCGCGTGGACACTGCGTGTGAGTGTGGACACTACGTGTGAGTGTGGACACTACGTGTGAGTGTGGACACTACGTGTGAGTGTGGACACTACGTGTGAGTGTGGACACTACGTGTGAGTGTGGACACTGCGTGTGAGTCTGGACACTGCGTGTGAGTGTGGACACTGCGTGTGAGTCTGGACACTGCGTGTGAGTGTGGACACTGCATGTGCCTGTGTGGACACTGCGTGTGAGTGTGGACACTGCATGTGAGTGTGGACACTACGTGTGAGTGTGGACACTGCGTGTGAGTGTGGACACTGCGTGTGAGTGTGGACACTGCATGTGAGTGTGGACACTGCGTGTGAGTCTGGACACTGCGTGTGAGTGTGGACACTGCATGTGCCTGTGTGGAAACTGCATGTGCCTGTGTGGACACTGCGTGTGAGTGTGGACACTGTGTGTGAGTCTGGACACTGCGTGTGAGTGTGGACGCTGCGTGTGAGTGTGGACACTGCGTGTGAGTGTGGACACTGCGTGTGAGTTTGGACACTGCGTGTGAGTGTGGACACTGCGTGTGAGTGTGGACACTGCGTGTGAGTGTGGACACTGCGTGTGAGTGTGGACACTGCATGTGCCTGTGTGGACACTGCGTGTGAGTGTGGACACTGCGTGTGAGTGTGGACACTGCGTGTGAGTGTGGACGCTGCGTGTGAGTGTGGACACTGCATGTGAGTGTGGACACTGCATGTGTGCGTGTGGACACTGCATGTGCGCGCGTGGACACTGCGTGTGAGTGTGGACACTGCATGTGAGTGTGGACACTGCGTGTGAGTGTGGACACTGCGTGTGAGTGTGGACACTGCGTGTGAGTGTGGACACTGCGTGTGAGTGTGGACACTGCGTGTGAGTGTGGACACTGCGTGTGAGTCTGGACACTGCATGTGAGTGTGGACACTGCGTGTGCCTGTGTGGACACTGCGTGTGAGTGTGGACACTGCATGTGCGCGTGTGGACACTGCATGTGCGCGCGTGGACACTGCGTGTGAGTGTGGACACTGCGTGTGAGTGTGGACACTGCGTGTGAGTGTGGACACTGCGTGTGAGTGTGGACACTGCGTGTGAGTGTGGACACTGCGTGTGAGTGTGGACACTGCGTGTGAGTGTGGACACTGCGTGTGAGTGTGGACACTGCGTGTGACTGTGGACACTACGTGTGAGTGTGGACACTGCGTGTGAGTGTGGACACTGTGTGTGAGTGTGGACACTGTGTGTGAGTGTGGACACTGCGTGTGAGTGTGGACACTGCATGTGCCTGTGTGGACACTGCGTGTGAGTGTGGACACTGCGTGTGAGTGTGGACACTGCGTGTGAGTGTGGACACTGCGTGTGAGTGTGGACACTGCATGTGCCTGTGTGGACACTGCATGTGCCTGTGTGGACACTGCGTGTGAGTGTGGACACTGCGTGTGAGTGTGGACACTGCGTGTGAGTGTGGACACTGCGTGTGAGTGTGGACACTGCATGTGCCTGTGTGGACACTGCATGTGCCTGTGTGGACACTGCGTGTGAGTGTGGACACTGCGTGTGAGTGTGGACACTGCGTGTGAGTGTGGACACTGCGTGTGAGTGTGGACACTGCATGTGCCTGTGTGGACACTGCGTGTGAGTGTGGACACTGCGTGTGAGTGTGGACACTGCGTGTGAGTGTGGATACTGCGTGTGAGTGTGGACACTGCGTGTGAGTGTGGACACTGCATGTGCCTGTGTGGACACTGCGTGTGAGTGTGGACACTACGTGTGAGTGTGGACACTGCGTGTGAGTGTGGACACTGCATGTGAGTGTGGACACTGCATGTGCCTGTGTGGACACTGCATGTGCCTGTGTGGACACTGCGTGTGAGTGTGGACACTACGTGTGAGTGTGGACACTGCGTGTGCCTGTGTGGACACTGCGTGTGAGTGTGGACACTGCGTGTGCCTGTGTGGACACTGCATGTGCCTGTGTGGACACTGCGTGTGAGTGTGGACACTGCGTGTGAGTGTGGACACTGCGTGTGCCTGTGTGGACACTGCATGTGCCTGTGTGGACACTGCGTGTGAGTGTGGACACTGCGTGTGAGTGTGGACACTGCGTGTGCCTGTGTGGACACTGCGTGTGAGTGTGGACACTGCGTGTGAGTGTGGACACTGCGTGTGAGTGTGGACACTGCGTGTGAGTGTGGACACTGCGTGTGAGTGTGGACACTGCGTGTGAGTGTGGACACTGCATGTGAGTGTGGACACTGCGTGTGAGTGTGGATACTGCGTGTGAGTGTGGACACTGCATGTGAGTGTGGACACTGCGTGTGAGTGTGGACACTGCATGTGAGTGTGGACACTGCGTGTGAGTGTGGACACTACGTGTGAGTGTGGACACTGCGTGTGCCTGTGTGGACACTGCGTGTGTGTGTGTGGACACTGCGTGTGAGTGTGGACACTGCGTGAGAGTCTGGACACTGCGTGTGAGTCTGGACACTGCGTGTGAGTGTGGACACTGCGTGTGAGTGTGGACACTGCGTGTGAGTGTGGACACTGCATGTGCCTGTGTGGACACTGCATGTGCCTGTGTGGACACTGCGTGTGAGTGTGGACACTACGTGTGCCTGTGTGGACACTGCGTGTGAGTGTGGACACTGCGTGTGAGTGTGGACACAACGTGTGAGTGTGGACACTGCGTGTGCCTGTGTGGACACTGCGAGTGAGTGTGGACACTGCGTGTGCCAGTGTGGACACTGCATGTGCCTGTGTGGACACTGCGTGTGAGTGTGGACACTGCGTGTGCCTGTGTGGACACTGCGTGTGAGTGTGGACACTGCGTGTGAGTGTGGACACTGCGTGTGAGTGTGGATACTGCGTGTGAGTGTGGACACTGCGTGTGAGTGTGGACACTGCGTGTGAGTGTGGACACTGCGTGTGAGTGTGGACGCTGCATGTGAGTGTGGACACTGCGTGTGAGTGTGGACACTGCGTGTGAGTGTGGACACTGCGTGTGAGTGTGGACACTGCGTGTGAGTGTGGACACTGCATGTGAGTGTGGACACTGCGTGTGAGTGTGGACACTGCGTGTGAGTGTGGACACTACGTGTGCCTGTGTGGACACTGCGTGTGAGTGTGGACACTGCGTGTGAGTGTGGACACAACGTGTGAGTGTGGACACTGCGTGTGCCTGTGTGGACACTGCGAGTGAGTGTGGACACTGCGTGTGCCAGTGTGGACACTGCATGTGCCTGTGTGGACACTGCGTGTGAGTGTGGACACTGCGTGTGCCTGTGTGGACACTGCGTGTGAGTGTGGACACTGCGTGTGAGTGTGGACACTGCGTGTGAGTGTGGATACTGCGTGTGAGTGTGGACACTGCGTGTGAGTGTGGACACTGCGTGTGAGTGTGGACACTGCGTGTGAGTGTGGACACTGCATGTGAGTGTGGACACTGCGTGTGAGTGTGGACACTGCGTGTGAGTGTGGACACTGCGTGTGAGTGTGGACACTGCGTGTGAGTGTGGACACTGCATGTGAGTGTGGACACTGCGTGTGAGTGTGGACACTGCATGTGAGTGTGGACAATGCGTGTGAGTGTGGACACTACGTGTGAGTGTGGACACTGCGTGTGCCTGTGTGGACACTGCGTGTGTGTGTGTGGACACTGCGTGTGAGTGTGGACACTGCGTGAGAGTCTGGACACTGCGTGTGAGTCTGGACACTGCGTGTGAGTCTGGACACTGCGTGTGAGTGTGGATACTGCGTGTGAGTGTGGACACTGCGTGTGAGTGTGGACACTGCATGTGCCTGTGTGGACACTGCATGTGCCTGTGTGGACACTGCATGTGCCTGTGTGGACACTGCGTGTGAGTGTGGACACTACGTGTGAGTGTGGACACTGCGTGTGAGTGTGGACACTGCGTGTGCCAGTGTGGACACTGCATGTGAGTGTGGACACTGCGTGTGAGTGTGGACACTGCGTGTGAGTGTGGACACTGCGTGTGAGTGTGGACACTGCATGTGCCTGTGTGGACACTGCATGTGCCTGTGTGGACACTGCGTGTGAGTGTGGACACTGCGTGTGAGTGTGGACACTGCGTGTGCCTGTGTGGACACTGCGTGTGAGTGTGGACACTGCGTGTGCCTGTGTGGACACTGCGTGTGAGTGTGGACACTGCGTGTGCGTGTGTGGACACTGCGTGTGAGTGTGGACACTGCGTGTGCGCGTGTGGACACTGCGTGTGAGTGTGGACACTGCGTGTGCGTGCGTGAACACTGTGTGTGAGTGTGGACACTGCGTGTGCGTGCGTGGACACTGCGTGTGCGCGCGTGGGCACTGCATGTGCCTGTGTGGACACTGCGTGTGAGTGTGGACACTGCGTGTGCGTGTGGACACTGCGTGTGCGTGCGTGGACACTGCATGTGCGTGTGTGGACACTGCATGTGCGTGTATGGACACTGCGTGTGAGTCTGGACACTGCGTGTGAGTGTGGACACTGCGTGTGAGTCTGGACACTGCGTGTGAGTCTGGACACTGCGTGTGAGTCTGGACACTATGTGTGAGTGTGGACACTGCGTGTGAGTGTGGACAATGCGTGTGAGTGTGGACACTGCGTGTGAGTCTGGACACTACGTGTGAGTGTGGACACTGCGTGTGAGTGTGGACACTGTGTGTGAGTGTGGACACTGCGTGTGAGTGTGGACACTGCGTGTGAGTCTGGACACTGCGTGTGAGTGTGGACACTGCATGTGCGCGCGTGGACACTGCGTGTGAGTGTGGACACTGCATGTGCGCGCGTGGACACTGCGTGTGAGTGTGGACACTGCGTGTGAGTGTGGACACTGCGTGTGAGTGTGGACACTGCGTGTGAGTGTGGACACTACGTGTGAGTGTGGACACTACGTGTGAGTGTGGACACTGCATGTGCGCGCGTGGACACTGCGTGTGAGTGTGGACACTACGTGTGAGTGTGGACACTACGTGTGAGTGTGGACACTACGTGTGAGTGTGGACACTGCGTGTGATTGTGGACAATGCGTGTGAGTGTGGACACTGCGTGTGAGTCTGGACACTACGTGTGAGTGTGGACACTGCGTGTGAGTGTGGACACTGTGTGTGAGTGTGGACACTGCGTGTGAGTGTGGACACTGCGTGTGAGTCTGGACACTGCGTGTGAGTGTGGACACTGCATGTGCGCGCGTGGACACTGCGTGTGAGTGTGGACACTGCATGTGCGCGCGTGGACACTGCGTGTGAGTGTGGACACTGCGTGTGAGTGTGGACACTGCGTGTGAGTGTGGACACTACGTGTGAGTGTGGACACTACGTGTGAGTGTGGACACTGCATGTGCGCGCGTGGACACTGCGTGTGAGTGTGGACACTACGTGTGAGTGTGGACACTACGTGTGAGTGTGGACACTACGTGTGAGTGTGGACACTGCGTGTGAGTGTGGACACTGCGTGTGAGTGTGGACACTGCGTGTGAGTGTGGACACTGCGTGTGAGTCTGGACACTGCGTGTGAGTGTGGACACTGCATGTGCCTGTGTGGACACTGCGTGTGAGTGTGGACACTGCATGTGAGTGTGGACACTACGTGTGAGTGTGGACACTGCGTGTGAGTCTGGACACTGCGTGTGAGTGTGGACACTGCGTGTGAGTGTGGTCACTGCGTGTGAGTCTGGACACTGCGTGTGAGTGTGGACACTGCGTGTGAGTCTGGACACTGCGTGTGAGTGTGGACACTGCGTGTGAGTGTGGACACTGCGTGTGAGTCTGGACACTGCGTGTGAGTCTGGACACTACGTGTGAGTGTGGACACTGCGTGTGAGTGTGGACACTGCGTGTGAGTGTGGACACTGCGTGTGAGTGTGGACACTGCGTGTGAGTCTGGACACTGCGTGTGAGTGTGGACACTGCGTGTGAGTCTGGACACTGCGTGTGAGTGTGGACACTGCGTGTGAGTCTGGACACTGCGTGTGAGTGTGGACACTGCGTGTGAGTGTGGACACTGCGTGTGAGTCTGGACACTGCGTGTGAGTCTGGACACTACGTGTGAGTGTGGACACTGCGTGTGAGTGTGGACACTGCGTGTGAGTGTGGACACTGCGTGTGAGTCTGGACACTACGTGTGAGTGCGGACACTGCGTGTGAGTGCGGACACTGCGTGTGAGTGTGGACACTGCGTGTGAGTGTGGACACTGCGTGTGCCGGTGTGGACACTGCGTGTGAGTGTGGACACTGCATGTGCGCGTGTGGACACTGCATGTGCCGGTGTGGACACTGCGTGTGAGTGTGGACACTGCATGTGCGCGTGTGGACACTGCATGTGCGCGTGTGGACACTGCATGTGCGCGTGTGGGCACTGCATGTGCGCGTGTGGACACTGCATGTGCGCGTGTGGACACTGCATGTGCGCGCGTGGACACTGCGTGTGAGTGTGGACACTGCATGTGCGCGTGTGGACACTGCATGTGCGCGTGTGGACACTGCATGTGCGCGTGTGGACACTGCGTGTGAGTGTGGACACTGCATGTGCGCATGTGGACACTGCATGTGCGCGTGTGGACACTGCGTGTGAGTGTGGACACTGCGTGTGAGTGTGGACACTGCGTGTGAGTGTGGACACTGCGTGTGAGTGTGGACACTGTATGTGCCTGTGTGGACACTGTATGTGCCTGTGTGGACACTGCGTGTGAGTGTGGACACTGCGTGTGAGTGTGGACACTGCGTGTGAGTGTGGACACTGCGTGTGAGTGTGGACACTGCATGTGCCTGTGTGGACACTGCGTGTGAGTCTGGACACTGCGTGTGAGTGTGGACACTGCGTGTGAGTGTGGACACTGCATGTGAGTGTGGACACTGCGTGTGAGTCTGGACACTGCGTGTGAGTGTGGACACTGCGTGTGAGTGTGGACACTGCGTGTGAGTGTGGACACTGCGTGTGAGTCTGGACACTGCGTGTGAGTGTGGACACTGCGTGTGAGTGTGGACACTGCGTGTGAGTGTGGACACTGCGTGTGAGTGTGGACACTGCGTGTGAGTGTGGACACTGCGTGTGAGTGTGGACACTGCGTGTGAGTCTGGACACTGCGTGTGAGTGTGGACACTGCGTGTGAGTGTGGACACTGCGTTTGAGTCTGGACACTGCGTGTGAGTGTGGACACTGCGTGTGAGTGTGGACACTGCGTGTGAGTGTGGACACTGCGTGTGAGTGTGGACACTGCGTGTGAGTCTGGACACTGCGTGTGAGTGTGGACACTGCGTGTGAGTGTGGACACTGCGTGTGAGTGTGGACACTGCGTGAGAGTCTGGACACTGCATGTGAGTGTGGACACTGCGTGTGAGTGTGGACACTGCGTGTGAGTGTGGACACTGCGTGTGAGTGTGGACACTGCGTGTGAGTGTGGACACTGCGTGTGAGTCTGGACACTGCATGTGAGTGTGGACACTGCGTGTGAGTGTGGACACTGCGTGTGAGTGTGGACACTGCGTGTGAGTGTGGACACTGCGTGTGAGTGTGGACACTGCGTGTGAGTGTGGACACTGCGTGTGAGTGTGGACACTGCGTGTGAGTGTGGACACTGCGTGTGAGTGTGGACACTGCGTGTGAGTGTGGACACTGCGTGTGACTGTGGACACTGCGTGTGACTGTGGACACTGCGTGTGAGTGTGGACACTGCGTGTGAGTGTGGACACTGTGTGTGAGTGTGGACACTGTGTGTGAGTGTGGACACTGCGTGTGAGTGTGGACACTGCATGTGCCTGTGTGGACACTGCGTGTGAGTGTGGACACTGCGTGTGAGTGTGGACACTGCGTGTGAGTGTGGACACTGCGTGTGAGTGTGGACACTGCGTGTGAGTGTGGACACTGCATGTGCCTGTGTGGACACTGCATGTGCCTGTGTGGACACTGCGTGTGAGTGTGGACACTACGTGTGAGTGTGGACACTGCGTGTGAGTGTGGACACTGCGTGTGAGTGTGGACACTGCGTGTGAGTGTGGACACTGCGTGTGAGTGTGGACACTGCGTGTGAGTGTGGACACTGCGTGTGAGTGTGGACACTGCGTGTGAGTGTGGACACTGCATGTGCCTGTGTGGACACTGCATGTGCCTGTGTGGACACTGCGTGTGAGTGTGGACACTGCGTGTGAGTGTGGACACTGCGTGTGAGTGTGGACACTGCGTGTGAGTGTGGACACTGCATGTGCCTGTGTGGACACTGCATGTGCCTGTGTGGACACTGCGTGTGAGTGTGGACACTGCGTGTGAGTGTGGACACTGCGTGTGAGTGTGGACACTGCGTGTGAGTGTGGACACTGCGTGTGAGTGTGGACACTGCGTGTGAGTCTGGACACTGCGTGTGAGTGTGGACACTGCGTGTGAGTCTGGACACTGCATGTGAGTGTGGACACTGCGTGTGAGTGTGGACACTGCGTGTGAGTGTGGACACTGCGTGTGAGTGTGGACACTGCGTGTGAGTGTGGACACTGCGTGTGAGTCTGGACACTGCATGTGAGTGTGGACACTGCGTGTGAGTGTGGACACTGCGTGTGAGTCTGGACACTGCGTGTGAGTGTGGACACTACGTGTGAGTGTGGACACTACGTGTGAGTGTGGACACTACGTGTGAGTGTGGACACTGCGTGTGAGTGTGGATACTGCGTGTGAGTGTGGATACTGCGTGTGAGTCTGGACACTGCGTGTGAGTGTGGACACTGCGTGTGAGTCTGGACACTGCGTGTGAGTGTGGACACTGCATGTGCCTGTGTGGACACTGCGTGTGAGTGTGGACACTGCATGTGAGTGTGGACACTACGTGTGAGTGTGGACACTGCGTGTGAGTCTGGACACTGCGTGTGAGTGTGGACACTGCATGTGCCTGTGTGGACACTGCATGTGAGTGTGGACACTGCATGTGAGTGTGGACACTGCGTGTGAGTCTGGACACTGCGTGTGAGTGTGGACACTGCATGTGCCTGTGTGGACACTGCATGTGCCTGTGTGGACACTGCGTGTGAGTGTGGACACTGTGTGTGAGTCTGGACACTGCGTGTGAGTGTGGACGCTGCGTGTGAGTGTGGACACTGCGTGTGAGTGTGGACACTGCGTGTGAGTGTGGACACTGCGTGTGAGTGTGGACACTGCGTGTGAGTGTGGACACTGCGTGTGAGTGTGGACACTGCGTGTGAGTGTGGACACTGCATGTGCCTGTGTGGACACTGCGTGTGAGTGTGGACACTGCGTGTGAGTGTGGACACTGCGTGTGAGTGTGGACGCTGCGTGTGAGTGTGTACACTGCATGTGAGTGTGGACACTGCATGTGTGCGTGTGGACACTGCATGTGCGCGCGTGGACACTGCGTGTGAGTGTGGACACTGCATGTGAGTGTGGACACTGCGTGTGAGTGTGGACACTGCGTGTGAGTGTGGACACTGCGTGTGAGTGTGGACCCTGCGTGTGAGTGTGGACACTGCGTGTGAGTGTGGACACTGCGTGTGAGTGTGGACAATGCGTGTGAGTCTGGACACTGCATGTGAGGGTGGACACTGCGTGTGCCTGTGTGGACACTGCGTGTGAGTGTGGACACTGCATGTGCGCGTGTGGACACTGCATGTGCGCGCGTGGACACTGCGTGTGAGTGTGGACACTGCGTGTGAGTGTGGACACTGCGTGTGAGTGTGGACACTGAGTGTGAGTGTGGACACTGCGTGTGAGTGTGGACACTGCGTGTGAGTGTGGACACTGCGTGTGAGTGTGGACACTGCGTGTGAGTGTGGACACTGCGTGTGACTGTGGACACTACGTGTGAGTGTGGACACTGCGTGTGAGTGTGGACACTGCGTGTGAGTGTGGACACTGTGTGTGAGTGTGGACACTGCGTGTGAGTGTGGACACTGCATGTGCCTGTGTGGACACTGCGTGTGAGTGTGGACACTGCGTGTGAGTGTGGACACTGCGTGTGAGTGTGGACACTGCGTGTGAGTGTGGACACTGCATGTGCCTGTGTGGACACTGCATGTGCCTGTGTGGACACTGCGTGTGAGTGTGGACACTGCGTGTGAGTGTGGACACTGCGTGTGAGTGTGGATACTGCGTGTGAGTGTGGACACTGCGTGTGAGTGTGGACACTGCAGGTGCCTGTGTGGACACTGCGTGTGAGTGTGGACACTACGTGTGAGTGTGGACACTGCGTGTGAGTGTGGACACTGCGTGTGAGTGTGGACACTGCGTGTGAGTGTGGATACTGCGTGTGAGTGTGGACACTGCGTGTGAGTGTGGACACTGCATGTGAGTGTGGACACTGCATGTGCCTGTGTGGACACTGCATGTGCCTGTGTGGACACTGCGTGTGAGTGTGGACACTGCGTGTGAGTGTGGACACTGCGTGTGAGTGTGGACACTACGTGTGAGTGTGGACACTGCGTGTGAGTCTGGACACTGCGTGTGAGTGTGGATACTGCGTGTGAGTGTGGACACTGCTTGTGAGTGTGGACACTGCATGTGAGTGTGGACACTGCATGTGCCTGTGTGGACACTGCGTGTGCCTGTGTGGACACTGCGAGTGAGTGTGGACACTGCGTGTGCCTGTGTGGACACTGCGTGTGAGTGTGGACACTGCGTGTGAGTGTGGACACTGCGTGTGCCTGTGTGGACACTGCGTGTGAGTGTGGACACTGCGTGTGCCTGTGTGGACACTGCGTGTGAGTGTGGACACTGCGTGTGAGTGTGGACACTGCGTGTGAGTGTGGACACTGCGTGTGAGTGTGGACACTGCGTGTGAGTGTGGACACTGCGTGTGAGTGTGGACACTGCGTGTGAGTGTGGACACTGCGTGTGAGTGTGGACACTGCATGTGAGTGTGGACACTGCGTGTGAGTGTGGACACTGCATGTGAGTGTGGACACTGCATGTGAGTGTGGACACTGCGTGTGAGTGTGGATACTGCGTGTGAGTGTGGACACTGCATGTGAGTGTGGACACTGCGTGTGAGTGTGGACACTGCATGTGAGTGTGGACAATGCGTGTGAGTGTGGACACTACGTGTGAGTGTGGACACTGCGTGTGCCTGTGTGGACACTGCGTGTGTGTGTGTGGACACTGCGTGTGAGTGTGGACACTGCGTGAGAGTCTGGACACTGCGTGTGAGTCTGGACACTGCGTGTGAGTGTGGATACTGCGTGTGAGTGTGGACACTGCGTGTGAGTGTGGACACTGCATGTGCCTGTGTGGACACTGCATGTGCCTGTGTGGACACTGCGTGTGAGTGTGGACACTACGTGTGCCTGTGTGGACACTGCGTGTGAGTGTGGACACTGCGTGTGCCTGTGTGGACACTGCGTGTGAGTGTGGACACTGCGTGTGCCAGTGTGGACACTGCGTGTGAGTGTGGACACTGCGTGTGCCAGTGTGGACACTGCATGTGAGTGTGGACACTGCGTGTGAGTGTGGACACTGCGTGTGAGTGTGGACACTGCATGTGCCTGTGTGGACACTAAATGTGCCTGTGTGGACACTGCGTGTGAGTGTGGACACTACGTGTGAGTGTGGACACTGCGTGTGCCTGTGTGGACACTGCGTGTGAGTGTGGACACTGCGTGTGAGTGTGGACACTGCGTGTGCCTGTGTGGACACTGCGTGTGAGTGTGGACACTGCGTGTGCCTGTGTGGACACTGCGTGTGAGTGTGGACACTGCGTGTGCGCGCGTGGACACTGCGTGTGAGTGTGGACACTGCGTGTGAGTGTGGACACTGCGTGTGAGTGTGGACACTGCGTGTGAGTGTGGACACTGCGTGTGCGTGTGTGGACACTGCGTGTGAGTGTGGACACTGCGTGTGCGCGTGTGGACACTGCGTGTGAGTGTGGACACTGCGTGTGCGTGCGTGAACACTGTGTGTGAGTGTGGACACTGCGTGTGCGTGCGTGGACACTGCGTGTGCGCGCGTGGACACTGCATGTGCCTGTGTGGACACTGCGTGTGAGTGTGGACACTGCGTGTGCGTGTGGACACTGCGTGTGCGTGCGTGGACACTGCATGTGCGTGCGTGGACACTGCATGTGCGTGTATGGACACTGCGTGTGAGTCTGGACACTGCGTGTGAGTCTGGACACTGCGTGTGAGTCTGGACACTACGTGTGAGTGTGGACACTGCGTGTGAGTGTGGACAATGCGTGTGAGTGTGGACACTGCGTGTGAGTCTGGACACTACGTGTGAGTCTGGACACTGCGTGTGAGTGTGGACACTGTGTGTGAGTGTGGACACTGCGTGTGAGTGTGGACACTGCGTGTGAGTCTGGACACTGCGTGTGAGTGTGGACACTGCATGTGCGCGCGTGGACACTGCGTGTGAGTGTGGACACTGCGTGTGAGTGTGGACACTGCGTGTGCGCGCGTGGACACTGCGTGTGAGTGTGGACACTGCGTGTGAGTGTGGACACTGCGTGTGAGTGTGGACACTGCGTGTGAGTGTGGACACTGCGTGTGAGTGTGGACACTGCGTGTGAGTGTGGACACTACGTGTGAGTGTGGACACTACGTGTGAGTGTGGACACTGCATGTGCGCGCGTGGACACTGCGTGTGAGTGTGGACACTACGTGTGAGTGTGGTCACTACGTGTGAGTGTGGACACTACGTGTGAGTGTGGACACTGCGTGTGAGTGTGGACACTGCGTGTGAGTGTGGACACTGCGTGTGAGTGTGGACACTGCGTGTGAGTGTGGACACTGCGTGTGAGTGTGGACACTGCGTGTGAGTCTGGACACTGCGTGTGAGTGTGGACACTGCATGTGCCTGTGTGGACACTGCGTGTGAGTGTGGACACTGCATGTGAGTGTGGACACTGCGTGTGAGTCTGGACACTGCGTGTGAGTGTGGACACTGCGTGTGAGTCTGGACACTGCGTGTGAGTGTGGACACTGCGTGTGAGTGTGGACACTGCGTGTGAGTCTGGACACTGCGTGTGAGTCTGGACACTACGTGTGAGTGTGGACACTGCGTGTGAGTGTGGACACTGCGTGTGAGTGTGGACACTGCGTGTGAGTGTGGACACTGCGTGTGAGTCTGGACACTACGTGTGAGTGCGGACACTGCGTGTGAGTGTGGACACTGCGTGTGAGTGTGGACACTGCGTGTGAGTGTGGACACTGCGTGTGAGTGTGGACACTGCGTGTGAGTCTGGACACTGCGTGTGAGTCTGGACACTACGTGTGAGTGTGGACACTGCGTGTGAGTGTGGACACTGCGTGTGAGTGTGGACACTGCGTGTGAGTGTGGACACTGCGTGTGAGTCTGGACACTGCGTGTGAGTGCGGACACTGCGTGTGAGTGTGGACACTGCGTGTGAGTGTGGACACTGCGTGTGAGTGTGGACACTGCGTGTGAGTCTGGACACTACGTGTGAGTCTGGACACTACGTGTGAGTCTGGACACTACGTGCGCGTGTGGACACTGCATGTGCGCGTGTGGACACTGCATGTGCCGGTGTGGACACTGCGTGTGAGTGTGGACACTGCATGTGCGCGTGTGGACACTGCATGTGCGCGTGTGGACACTGCATGTGCGCGTGTGGGCACTGCATGTGCGCGTGTGGACACTGCATGTGCGCGTGTGGACACTGCATGTGCGCGCGTGGACACAGCGTGTGAGTGTGGACACTGCATGTGCGCGTGTGGACACTGCATGTGCGCGTGTGGACACTGCATGTGCGCGTGTGGACACTGCGTGTGAGTGTGGACACTGCATGTGCGCATGTGGACACTGCATGTGCGCGTGTGGACACTGCGTGTGAGAGTGGACACTGCGTGTGAGTGTGGACACTGCGTGTGAGTGTGGACACTGCGTGTGAGTGTGGACACTGTATGTGCCTGTGTGGACACTGTATGTGCCTGTGTGGACACTGCGTGTGAGTGTGGACACTGCGTGTGAGTGTGGACACTGCGTGTGAGTGTGGACACTGCGTGTGAGTGTGGACACTGCATGTGCCTGTGTGGACACTGCGTGTGAGTCTGGACACTGCGTGTGAGTGTGGACACTGCGTGTGAGTGTGGACACTGCGTGTGAGTGTGGACACTGCATGTGAGTGTGGACACTGCGTGTGAGTGTGGACACTGCGTGTGAGTGTGGACACTGCGTGTGAGTGTGGACACTGCGTGTGAGTGTGGACACTGCGTGTGAGTGTGGACACTGCGTGTGAGTGTGGACACTGCGTGTGAGTGTGGACACTGCGTGTGAGTGTGGACACTGCGTGTGAGTCTGGACACTGCGTGTGAGTGTGGACACTGCGTGTGAGTGTGGACACTGCGTGTGAGTGTGGACACTGCGTGAGAGTCTGGACACTGCATGTGAGTGTGGACACTGCGTGTGAGTGTGGACACTGCGTGTGAGTGTGGACACTGCGTGTGAGTGTGGACACTGCGTGTGAGTGTGGACACTGCCTGTGAGTGTGGACACTGCGTGTGAGTGTGGACACTGCGTGTGAGTGTGGACACTGCGTGTGAGTGTGGACACTGCGTGTGAGTGTGGACACTGCGTGTGAGTGTGGACACTGCGTGTGAGTGTGGACACTGCGTGTGAGTGTGGACACTGCGTGTGAGTGTGGACACTGCGTGTGAGTGTGGACACTGCGTGTGAGTGTGGACACTGCGTGTGAGTGTGGACACTGCGTGTGCCTGTGTGGACACTGCATGTGCCTGTGTGGACACTGCATGTGCCTGTGTGGACACTGCGTGTGAGTGTGGACACTGCGTGTGAGTGTGGACACTGCGTGTGAGTGTGGACACTGCGTGTGAGTGTGGACACTGCGTGTGAGTCTGGACACTGCGTGTGAGTGTGGACACTGCGTGTGAGTGTGGACACTGCGTGTGAGTGTGGACACTGCGTGTGAGTCTGGACACTGCGTGTGAGTGTGGACACTGCGTGTGAGTGTGGACACTGCGTGTGAGTGTGGACACTGCGTGTGAGTCTGGACACTGCGTGTGAGTGTGGACACTGCGTGTGAGTGTGGACACTGCGTGTGAGTGTGGACACTGCGTGTGAGTCTGGACACTGCATGTGCCTGTGTGGACACTGCGTGTGAGTGTGGACACTGCGTGTGAGTGTGGACACTGCGTGTGAGTGTGGACACTGCGTGTGAGTGTGGACACTGCGTGTGAGTGTGGACACTGCGTGTGAGTGTGGACACTGCATGTGCCTGTGTGGACACTGCATGTGCCTGTGTGGACACTGCGTGTGAGTGTGGACACTACGTGTGAGTGTGGACACTGCGTGTGAGTGTGGACACTGCGTGTGAGTGTGGACACTGCGTGTGAGTGTGGACACTGCGTGTGAGTGTGGACACTGCGTGTGAGTGTGGACACTGCGTGTGAGTGTGGACACTGCGTGTGAGTGTGGACACTGCATGTGCCTGTGTGGACACTGCATGTGCCTGTGTGGACACTGCGTGTGAGTGTGGACACTGCGTGTGAGTGTGGACACTGCGTGTGAGTGTGGACACTGCGTGTGAGTGTGGACACTGCATGTGCCTGTGTGGACACTGCATGTGCCTGTGTGGACACTGCGTGTGAGTGTGGACACTGCGTGTGAGTGTGGACACTGCGTGTGAGTGTGGACACTGCGTGTGAGTGTGGACACTGCGTGTGAGTGTGGACACTGCGTGTGAGTGTGGACACTGCGTGTGAGTGTGGACACTGCGTGTGAGTGTGGACACTGCGTGTGAGTGTGGACACTGCGTGTGAGTGTGGACACTGCGTGTGAGTGTGGACACTGCGTGTGAGTGTGGACACTGCGTGTGAGTCTGGACACTGCATGTGAGTGTGGACACTGCGTGTGAGTGTGGACACTGCGTGTGAGTCTGGACACTGCGTGTGAGTGTGGACACTACGTGTGAGTGTGGACACTACGTGTGAGTGTGGACACTACGTGTGAGTGTGGACACTACGTGTGAGTGTGGACACTGCGTGTGAGTGTGGATACTGCGTGTGAGTGTGGATACTGCGTGTGAGTCTGGACACTGCGTGTGAGTGTGGACACTGCGTGTGAGTCTGGACACTGCGTGTGAGTGTGGACACTGCATGTGCCTGTGTGGACACTGCGTGTGAGTGTGGACACTGCATGTGAGTGTGGACACTACGTGTGAGTGTGGACACTGCGTGTGAGTCTGGACACTGCGTGTGAGTGTGGACACTGCATGTGCCTGTGTGGACACTGCATGTGAGTGTGGACACTGCATGTGAGTGTGGACACTGCGTGTGAGTCTGGACACTGCGTGTGAGTGTGGACACTGCATGTGCCTGTGTGGACACTGCATGTGCCTGTGTGGACACTGCGTGTGAGTGTGGACACTGTGTGTGAGTCTGGACACTGCGTGTGAGTGTGGACGCTGCGTGTGAGTGTGGACACTGCGTGTGAGTGTGGACACTGCGTGTGAGTGTGGACACTGCGTGTGAGTGTGGACACTGCGTGTGAGTGTGGACACTGCGTGTGAGTGTGGACACTGCGTGTGAGTGTGGACACTGCATGTGCCTGTGTGGACACTGCGTGTGAGTGTGGACACTGCGTGTGAGTGTGGACACTGCGTGTGAGTGTGGACGCTGCGTGTGAGTGTGTACACTGCATGTGAGTGTGGACACTGCATGTGTGCGTGTGGACACTGCATGTGCGCGCGTGGACACTGCGTGTGAGTGTGGACACTGCATGTGAGTGTGGACACTGCGTGTGAGTGTGGACACTGCGTGTGAGTGTGGACACTGCGTGTGAGTGTGGACCCTGCGTGTGAGTGTGGACACTGCGTGTGAGTGTGGACACTGCGTGTGAGTGTGGACAATGCGTGTGAGTCTGGACACTGCATGTGAGGGTGGACACTGCGTGTGCCTGTGTGGACACTGCGTGTGAGTGTGGACACTGCAGGTGCGCGTGTGGACACTGCATGTGCGCGCGTGGACACTGCGTGTGAGTGTGGACACTGCGTGTGAGTGTGGACACTGCGTGTGAGTGTGGACACTGCGTGTGAGTGTGGACACTGCGTGTGAGTGTGGACACTGCGTGTGAGTGTGGACACTGCGTGTGAGTGTGGACACTGCGTGTGACTGTGGACACTACGTGTGAGTGTGGACACTGCGTGTGAGTGTGGACACTGCGTGTGAGTGTGGACACTGTGTGTGAGTGTGGACACTGCGTGTGAGTGTGGACACTGCATGTGCCTGTGTGGACACTGCGTGTGAGTGTGGACACTGCGTGTGAGTGTGGACACTGCGTGTGAGTGTGGACACTGCGTGTGAGTGTGGACACTGCATGTGCCTGTGTGGACACTGCATGTGCCTGTGTGGACACTGCGTGTGAGTGTGGACACTGCGTGTGAGTGTGGACACTGCGTGTGAGTGTGGACACTGCGTGTGAGTGTGGACACTGCGTGTGAGTGTGGACACTGCGTGTGAGTGTGGACACTGCGTGTGAGTGTGGACACTGCGTGTGAGTGTGGACACTGCATGTGCCTGTGTGGACACTGCGTGTGAGTGTGGACACTGCGTGTGAGTGTGGACACTGCGTGTGAGTGTGGATACTGCGTGTGAGTGTGGACACTGCGTGTGAGTGTGGACACTGCAGGTGCCTGTGTGGACACTGCGTGTGAGTGTGGACACTACGTGTGAGTGTGGACACTGCGTGTGAGTGTGGATACTGCGTGTGAGTGTGGACACTGCGTGTGAGTGTGGACACTGCATGTGAGTGTGGACACTGCATGTGCCTGTGTGGACACTGCATGTGCCTGTGTGGACACTGCGTGTGAGTGTGGACACTACGTGTGAGTGTGGACACTGCGTGTGAGTCTGGACACTGCGTGTGAGTGTGGATACTGCGTGTGAGTGTGGACACTGCGTGTGAGTGTGGACACTGCATGTGAGTGTGGACACTGCATGTGCCTGTGTGGACACTGCGTGTGCCTGTGTGGACACTGCGAGTGAGTGTGGACACTGCGTGTGCCTGTGTGGACACTGCGTGTGAGTGTGGACACTGCGTGTGAGTGTGGACACTGCGTGTGCCTGTGTGGACACTGCGTGTGAGTGTGGACACTGCGTGTGCCTGTGTGGACACTGCGTGTGAGTGTGGACACTGCGTGTGAGTGTGGATACTGCGTGTGAGTGTGGACACTGCGTGTGAGTGTGGACACTGCGTGTGAGTGTGGACACTGCGTGTGAGTGTGGACACTGCGTGTGAGTGTGGACACTGCGTGTGAGTGTGGACACTGCATGTGAGTGTGGACACTGCATGTGAGTGTGGACACTGCGTGTGAGTGTGGACACTGCATGTGAGTGTGGACACTGCATGTGAGTGTGGACACTGCGTGTGAGTGTGGATACTGCGTGTGAGTGTGGACACTGCATGTGAGTGTGGACACTGCGTGTGAGTGTGGACACTGCATGTGAGTGTGGACAATGCGTGTGAGTGTGGACACTACGTGTGAGTGTGGACACTGCGTGTGCCTGTGTGGACACTGCGTGTGTGTGTGTGGACACTGCGTGTGAGTGTGGACACTGCGTGAGAGTCTGGACACTGCGTGTGAGTCTGGACACTGCGTGTGAGTGTGGATACTGCGTGTGAGTGTGGACACTGCGTGTGAGTGTGGACACTGCATGTGCCTGTGTGGACACTGCATGTGCCTGTGTGGACACTGCGTGTGAGTGTGGACACTACGTGTGCCTGTGTGGACACTGCGTGTGAGTGTGGACACTGCGTGTGCCTGTGTGGACACTGCGTGTGAGTGTGGACACTGCGTGTGCCAGTGTGGACACTGCGTGTGAGTGTGGACACTGCGTGTGCCAGTGTGGACACTGCATGTGAGTGTGGACACTGCGTGTGAGTGTGGACACTGCGTGTGAGTGTGGACACTGCATGTGCCTGTGTGGACACTAAATGTGCCTGTGTGGACACTGCGTGTGAGTGTGGACACTACGTGTGAGTGTGGACACTGCGTGTGCCTGTGTGGACACTGCGTGTGAGTGTGGACACTGCGTGTGAGTGTGGACACTGCGTGTGCCTGTGTGGACACTGCGTGTGAGTGTGGACACTGCGTGTGCCTGTGTGGACACTGCGTGTGAGTGTGGACACTGCGTGTGCGCGCGTGGACACTGCGTGTGAGTGTGGACACTGCGTGTGAGTGTGGACACTGCGTGTGAGTGTGGACACTGCGTGTGAGTGTGGACACTGCGTGTGCGTGTGTGGACACTGCGTGTGAGTGTGGACACTGCGTGTGCGCGTGTGGACACTGCGTGTGAGTGTGGACACTGCGTGTGCGTGCGTGAACACTGTGTGTGAGTGTGGACACTGCGTGTGCGTGCGTGGACACTGCGTGTGCGCGCGTGGACACTGCATGTGCCTGTGTGGACACTGCGTGTGAGTGTGGACACTGCGTGTGCGTGTGGACACTGCGTGTGCGTGCGTGGACACTGCATGTGCGTGCGTGGACACTGCATGTGCGTGTATGGACACTGCGTGTGAGTCTGGACACTGCGTGTGAGTCTGGACACTGCGTGTGAGTCTGGACACTACGTGTGAGTGTGGACACTGCGTGTGAGTGTGGACAATGCGTGTGAGTGTGGACACTGCGTGTGAGTCTGGACACTACGTGTGAGTCTGGACACTGCGTGTGAGTGTGGACACTGTGTGTGAGTGTGGACACTGCGTGTGAGTGTGGACACTGCGTGTGAGTCTGGACACTGCGTGTGAGTGTGGACACTGCATGTGCGCGCGTGGACACTGCGTGTGAGTGTGGACACTGCGTGTGAGTGTGGACACTGCGTGTGCGCGCGTGGACACTGCGTGTGAGTGTGGACACTGCGTGTGAGTGTGGACACTGCGTGTGAGTGTGGACACTGCGTGTGAGTGTGGACACTGCGTGTGAGTGTGGACACTACGTGTGAGTGTGGACACTACGTGTGAGTGTGGACACTGCATGTGCGCGCGTGGACACTGCGTGTGAGTGTGGACACTGCGTGTGAGTGTGGACACTGCGTGTGAGTGTGGACACTGCGTGTGAGTGTGGACACTGCGTGTGAGTGTGGACACTGCGTGTGAGTCTGGACACTACGTGTGAGTGCGGACACTGCGTGTGAGTGTGGACACTGCGTGTGAGTGTGGACACTGCGTGTGAGTGTGGACACTGCGTGTGAGTGTGGACACTGCGTGTGAGTCTGGACACTGCGTGTGAGTCTGGACACTACGTGTGAGTGTGGACACTGCGTGTGAGTGTGGACACTGCGTGTGAGTGTGGACACTGCGTGTGAGTGTGGACACTGCGTGTGAGTCTGGACACTACGTGTGAGTGCGGACACTGCGTGTGAGTGTGGACACTGCGTGTGAGTGTGGACACTGCGTGTGAGTGTGGACACTGCGTGTGAGTCTGGACACTACGTGTGAGTCTGGACACTACGTGTGAGTCTGGACACTACGTGCGCGTGTGGACACTGCATGTGCGCGTGTGGACACTGCATGTGCCGGTGTGGACACTGCGTGTGAGTGTGGACACTGCATGTGCGCGTGTGGACACTGCATGTGCGCGTGTGGACACTGCATGTGCGCGTGTGGGCACTGCATGTGCGCGTGTGGACACTGCATGTGCGCGTGTGGACACTGCATGTGCGCGCGTGGACACAGCGTGTGAGTGTGGACACTGCATGTGCGCGTGTGGACACTGCATGTGCGCGTGTGGACACTGCATGTGCGCGTGTGGACACTGCGTGTGAGTGTGGACACTGCATGTGCGCATGTGGACACTGCATGTGCGCGTGTGGACACTGCGTGTGAGTGTGGACACTGCGTGTGAGTGTGGACACTGCGTGTGAGTGTGGACACTGTATGTGCCTGTGTGGACACTGTATGTGCCTGTGTGGACACTGCGTGTGAGTGTGGACACTGCGTGTGAGTGTGGACACTGCGTGTGAGTGTGGACACTGCGTGTGAGTGTGGACACTGCATGTGCCTGTGTGGACACTGCGTGTGAGTCTGGACACTGCGTGTGAGTGTGGACACTGCGTGTGAGTGTGGACACTGCGTGTGAGTGTGGACACTGCGTGTGAGTGTGGACACTGCGTGTGAGTCTGGACACTGCGTGTGAGTGTGGACACTGCGTGTGAGTGTGGACACTGCGTGTGAGTGTGGACACTGCGTGTGAGTGTGGACACTGCGTGTGAGTGTGGACACTGCGTGTGAGTCTGGACACTGCGTGTGAGTGTGGACACTGCGTGTGAGTGTGGACACTGCGTGTGAGTCTGGACACTGCGTGTGAGTGTGGACACTGCGTGTGAGTGTGGACACTGCGTGTGAGTGTGGACACTGCGTGAGAGTCTGGACACTGCATGTGAGTGTGGACACTGCGTGTGAGTGTGGACACTGCGTGTGAGTGTGGACACTGCGTGTGAGTGTGGACACTGCGTGTGAGTGTGGACACTGCCTGTGAGTGTGGACACTGCGTGTGAGTGTGGACACTGCGTGTGAGTGTGGACACTGCGTGTGAGTGTGGACACTGCGTGTGAGTGTGGACACTGCGTGTGAGTGTGGACACTGCGTGTGAGTGTGGACACTGCGTGTGAGTGTGGACACTGCGTGTGAGTGTGGACACTGCGTGTGAGTGTGGACACTGCGTGTGAGTGTGGACACTGCGTGTGAGTGTGGACACTGCGTGTGAGTGTGGACACTGCGTGTGCCTGTGTGGACACTGCATGTGCCTGTGTGGACACTGCATGTGCCTGTGTGGACACTGCATGTGCCTGTGTGGACACTGCATGTGCCTGTGTGGACACTGCGTGTGAGTGTGGACACTGCGTGTGAGTGTGGACACTGCGTGTGAGTGTGGACACTGCGTGTGAGTGTGGACACTGCGTGTGAGTCTGGACACTGCGTGTGAGTGTGGACACTGCGTGTGAGTGTGGACACTGCGTGTGAGTGTGGACACTGCGTGTGAGTCTGGACACTGCGTGTGAGTGTGGACACTGCGTGTGAGTGTGGACACTGCGTGTGAGTGTGGACACTGCGTGTGAGTCTGGACACTGCGTGTGAGTGTGGACACTGCGTGTGAGTGTGGACACTGCGTGTGAGTGTGGACACTGCGTGTGAGTGTGGACACTGCATGTGAGTGTGGACACTGCGTGTGAGTGTGGACACTGCGTGTGAGTGTGGACACTGCATGAGAGTCTGGACACTGCGTGTGAGTGTGGACACTGCGTGTGAGTGTGGACACTGCGTGTGAGTGTGGACACTGCGTGTGAGTGTGGACACTGCGTGTGAGTGTGGACACTGCGTGTGAGTGTGGACACTGCGTGTGAGTGTGGACACTGCGTGTGAGTGTGGACACTGCGTGTGAGTGTGGACACTGCGTGTGAGTGTGGACACTGCGTGTGAGTCTGGACACTGCGTGTGAGTGTGGACACTGCGTGTGAGTGTGGACACTGCGTGTGAGTGTGGACACTGCGTGTGAGTGTGGACACTGCGTGTGAGTGTGGACACTGCGTGTGAGTGTGGACACTGCGTGTGAGTGTGGACACTGCGTGTGACTGTGGACACTGCGTGTGAGTGTGGACACTGCGTGTGAGTGTGGACACTGTGTGTGAGTGTGGACACTGTGTGTGAGTGTGGACACTGCGTGTGAGTGTGGACACTGCATGTGCCTGTGTGGACACTGCGTGTGAGTGTGGACACTGCGTGTGAGTGTGGACACTGCGTGTGAGTGTGGACACTGCGTGTGAGTGTGGACACTGCATGTGCCTGTGTGGACACTGCGTGTGAGTGTGGACACTACGTGTGAGTGTGGACACTGCGTGTGAGTGTGGACACTGCGTGTGAGTGTGGACACTGCGTGTGAGTGTGGACACTGCGTGTGAGTGTGGACACTGCGTGTGAGTGTGGACACTGCGTGTGAGTGTGGACACTGCGTGTGAGTGTGGACACTGCGTGTGAGTGTGGACACTGCATGTGCCTGTGTGGACACTGCATGTGCCTGTGTGGACACTGCGTGTGAGTGTGGACACTGCGTGTGAGTGTGGACACTGCGTGTGAGTGTGGACACTGCGTGTGAGTGTGGACACTGCGTGTGAGTGTGGACACTGCATGTGCCTGTGTGGACACTGCAGTTGCCTGTGTGGACACTGCGTGTGAGTGTGGACACTGCGTGTGAGTGTGGACACTGCGTGTGAGTGTGGACACTGCGTGTGAGTGTGGACACTGCGTGTGAGTGTGGACACTGCGTGTGAGTCTGGACACTGCGTGTGAGTGTGGACACTGCGTGTGAGTGTGGACACTGCGTGTGAGTGTGGACACTGCGTGTGAGTGTGGACACTGCGTGTGAGTGTGGACACTGCGTGTGAGTCTGGACACTGCATGTGAGTGTGGACACTGCGTGTGAGTGTGGACACTGCGTGTGAGTGTGGACACTGCGTGTGAGTGTGGACACTGCGTGTGAGTGTGGACACTGCGTGTGAGTCTGGACACTGCGTGTGAGTCTGGACACTGCGTGTGAGTGTGGATACTGCGTGTGAGTCTGGACACTGCGTGTGAGTGTGGACACTGCGTGTGAGTGTGGACACTACGTGTGAGTGTGGACACTACGTGTGAGTGTGGACACTACGTGTGAGTGTGGACACTGCGTGTGAGTGTGGATACTGCGTGTGAGTCTGGACACTGCGTGTGAGTGTGGACACTGCGTGTGAGTGTGGACACTGCGTGTGAGTGTGGACACTGCGTGTGAGTGTGGACACTGCATGTGCCTGTGTGGACACTGCGTGTGAGTGTGGACACTGCGTGTGAGTGTGGATACTGCGTGTGAGTCTGGACACTGCGTGTGAGTGTGGACACTGCGTGTGAGTGTGGACACTGCGTGTGAGTGTGGACACTGCATGTGCCTGTGTGGACACTGCGTGTGAGTGTGGACACTGCATGTGAGTGTGGACACTACGTGTGAGTGTGGACACTGCGTGTGAGTCTGGACACTGCGTGTGAGTGTGGACACTGCATGTGCCTGTGTGGACACTGCATGTGAGTGTGGACACTGCGTGTGAGTCTGCACACTGCGTGTGAGTGTGGACACTGCATGTGCCTGTGTGGACACTGCATGTGCCTGTGTGGACACTGCGTGTGAGTGTGGACACTGTGTGAGAGTCTGGACACTGCGTGTGAGTGTGGACGCTGCGTGTGAGTGTGGACACTGCGTGTGAGTGTGGACACTGCGTGTGAGTGTGGACACTGCGTGTGAGTGTGGACACTGCGTGTGAGTGTGGACACTGCGTGTGAGTGTGGACACTGCGTGTGAGTGTGGACACTGCATGTGCCTGTGTGGACACTGCGTCTGAGTGTGGACACTGCGTGTGAGTGTGGACACTGCGTGTGAGTGTGGACGCTGCGTGTGAGTGTGGACACTGCATGTGAGTGTGGACACTGCATGTGTGCGTGTGGACACTGCATGTGCGCGCGTGGACACTGCGTGTGAGTGTGGACACTGCATGTGAGTGTGGACACTGCGTGTGAGTGTGGACACTGCGTGTGAGTGTGGACACTGCGTGTGAGTGTGGACACTGCGTGTGAGTGTGGACCCTGCGTGTGAGTGTGGACACTGCGTGTGAGTGTGGACACTGCGTGTGAGTGTGGACACTGCGTGTGAGTCTGGACACTGCATGTGAGTGTGGACACTGCGTGTGCCTGTGTGGACACTGCGTGTGAGTGTGGACACTGCGTTTGCCTGTGTGGACACTGCATGTGTGCGCGTGGACACTGCGTGTGAGTGTGGACACTGCGTGTGAGTGTGGACACTGCGTGTGAGTGTGGACACTGCGTGTGAGTGTGGACACTGCGTGTGAGTGTGGACACTGCGTGTGAGTGTGGACACTGCGTGTGAGTGTGGACACTGCGTGTGAGTGTGGACACTGCGTGTGAGTGTGGACACTGCGTGTGACTGTGGACACTACGTGTGAGTGTGGACACTGCGTGTGAGTGTGGACACTGTGTGTGAGTGTGGACACTGCGTGTGAGTGTGGACACTGCATGTGCCTGTGTGGACACTGCGTGTGAGTGTGGACACTGCGTGTGAGTGTGGACACTGCGTGTGAGTGTGGACACTGCGTGTGAGTGTGGACACTGCGTGTGAGTGTGGACACTGCATGTGCCTGTGTGGACACTGCATGTGCCTGTGTGGACACTGCGTCTGAGTGTGGACACTGCGTGTGAGTGTGGACACTGCGTGTGAGTGTGGACACTGCGTGTGAGTGTGGACACTGCGTGTGAGTTTGGACACTGCGTGTGAGTGTGGACACTGCGTGTGAGTGTGGACACTGCGTGTGAGTGTGGACACTGCATGTGCCTGTGTGGACACTGCGTGTGAGTGTGGACACTGCGTGTGAGTGTGGACACTGCGTGTGAGTGTGGATACTGCGTGTGAGTGTGGACACTGCGTGTGAGTGTGGACACTGCAGGTGCCTGTGTGGACACTGCGTGTGAGTGTGGACACTACGTGTGAGTGTGGACACTGCGTGTGAGCGTGGATACTGCGTGTGAGTGTGGACACTGCGTGTGAGTGTGGACACTGCATGTGAGTGTGGACACTGCATGTGCCTGTGTGGACACTGCGTGTGAGTGTGGACACTACGTGTGAGTGTGGACACTGCGTGTGAGTGTGGACACTGCGTGTGAGTGTGGACACTGCGTGTGAGTGTGGACACTGCATGTGAGTGTGGACACTGCATGTGCCTGTGTGGACACTGCATGTGCCTGTGTGGACACTGCGTGTGAGTGTGGACACTGCATGTGAGTGTGGACACTACGTGTGAGTGTGGACACTGCGTGTGAGTCTGGACACTGCGTGTGAGTGTGGACACTGCATGTGCCTGTGTGGACACTGCCTGTGAGTGTGGACACTGCGTGTGAGTCTGGACACTGCGTGTGAGTGTGGACACTGCATGTGCCTGTGTGGACACTGCATGTGCCTGTGAGGACACTGCGTGTGAGTGTGGACACTGTGTGAGAGTCTGGACACTGCGTGTGAGTGTGGACGCTGCGTGTGAGTGTGGACACTGCGTGTGAGTGTGGACACTGCGTGTGAGTGTGGACACTGCGTGTGAGTGTGGACACTGCGTGTGAGTGTGGACACTGCGTGTGAGTGTGGACACTGCGTGTGAGTGTGGACACTGCGTGTGAGTGTGGACACTGCATGTGCCTGTGTGGACACTGCGTCTGAGTGTGGACACTGCGTGTGAGTGTGGACACTGCGTGTGAGTGTGGACGCTGCGTGTGAGTGTGGACACTGCATGTGAGTGTGGACACTGCATGTGTGCGTGTGGACACTGCATGTGCGCGCGTGGACACTGCGTGTGAGTGTGGACACTGCATGTGAGTGTGGACACTGCGTGTGAGTGTGGACACTGCGTGTGAGTGTGGACACTGCGTGTGAGTGTGGACCCTGCGTGTGAGTGTGGACACTGCGTGTGAGTGTGGACACTGCGTGTGAGTGTGGACACTGCGTGTGAGTCTGGACACTGCATGTGAGTGTGGACACTGCGTGTGCCTGTGTGGACACTGCGTGTGAGTGTGGACACTGCATGTGCGCGTGTGGACACTGCATGTGCGCGCGTGGACACTGCGTGTGAGTGTGGACACTGCGTGTGAGTGTGGACACTGCGTGTGAGTGTGGACACTGCGTGTGAGTGTGGACACTGCGTGTGAGTGTGGACACTGCGTGTGAGTGTGGACACTGCGTGTGAGTGTGGACACTGCGTGTGAGTGTGGACACTGCGTGTGAGTGTGGACACTGCGTGTGAGTGTGGACACTGCGTGTGACTGTGGACACGACGTGTGAGTGTGGACACTGCGTGTGAGTGTGGACACTGCGTGTGAGTGTGGACACTGTGTGTGAGTGTGGACACTGCGTGTGAGTGTGGACACTGCATGTGCCTGTGTGGACACTGCGTGTGAGTGTGGACACTGCGTGTGAGTGTGGACACTGCGTGTGAGTGTGGACACTGCGTGTGAGTGTGGACACTGCATGTGCCTGTGTGGACACTGCGTGTGCCTGTGTGGACACTGCGTGTGAGTGTGGACACTGCGTGTGAGTGTGGACACTGCGTGTGAGTGTGGACACTGCGTGTGAGTGTGGACACTGCGTGTGAGTGTGGACACTGCGTGTGAGTGTGGACACTGCGTGTGAGTGTGGACACTGCGTGTGAGTGTGGACACTGCATGTGCCTGTGTGGACACTGCGTGTGAGTGTGGACACTGCGTGTGAGTGTGGACACTGCGTGTGAGTGTGGATACTGCGTGTGAGTGTGGACACTGCGTGTGAGTGTGGACACTGCAGGTGCCTGTGTGGACACTGCGTGTGAGTGTGGACACTACGTGTGAGTGTGGACACTGCGTGTGAGCGTGGATACTGCGTGTGAGTGTGGACACTGCGTGTGAGTGTGGACACTGCATGTGAGTGTGGACACTGCATGTGCCTGTGTGGACACTGCGTGTGAGTGTGGACACTGCGTGTGAGTGTGGACACTGCGTGTGAGTGTGGACACTGCGTGTGAGTGTGGACACTGCATGTGAGTGTGGACACTGCATGTGCCTGTGTGGACACTGCATGTGCCTGTGTGGACACTGCGTGTGAGTGTGGACACTACGTGTGAGTGTGGACACTGCGTGTGCCTGTGTGGACACTGCGTGTGAGTGTGGACACTGCGTGTGCCTGTGTGGACACTGCATGTGCCTGTGTGGACACTGCGTGTGAGTGTGGACACTGCGTGTGCCTGTGTGGACACTGCATGTGCCTGTGTGGACAGTGCGTGTGAGTGTGGACACTGCGTGTGAGTGTGGACACTGCGTGTGCCTGTGTGGACACTGCGTGTGAGTGTGGACACTGCGTGTGAGTGTGGACACTGCGTGTGAGTGTGGATACTGCGTGTGAGTGTGGACACTGCGTGTGAGTGTGGACACTGCGTGTGAGTGTGGATACTGCGTGTGAGTGTGGACACTGCGTGTGAGTGTGGACACTGCATGTGAGTGTGGACACTGCGTGTGAGTGTGGACACTGCATGTGAGTGTGGACACTGCGTGTGAGTGTGGATACTGCGTGTGAGTGTGGACACTACGTGTGAGTGTGGACACTGCGTGTGAGTGTGGACACTGCATGTGAGTGTGGACACTGCGTGTGAGTGTGGACACTACGTGTGAGTGTGGACACTGCGTGTGCCTGTGTGGACACTGCGTGTGAGTGTGGACACTGCGTGTGAGTGTGGACACTGCGTGTGAGTGTGGACACTGCGTGTGAGTCTGGACACTGCGTGTGAGTGTGGATACTGCGTGTGAGTGTGGACACTGCGTGTGAGTGTGGACACTGCATGTGCCTGTGTGGACACTGCGTGTGAGTGTGGACACAACGTGTGAGTGTGGACACTGCGTGTGCCTGTGTGGACACTGCGAGTGAGTGTGGACACTGCGTGTGCCAGTGTGGACACTGCATGTGCCTGTGTGGACACTGCGTGTGAGTGTGGACACTGCGTGTGCCTGTGTGGACACTGCGTGTGAGTGTGGACACTGCGTGTGAGTGTGGACACTGCGTGTGAGTGTGGATACTGCGTGTGAGTGTGGACACTGCGTGTGAGTGTGGACACTGCGTGTGAGTGTGGACACTGCGTGTGAGTGTGGACACTGCGTGTGAGTGTGGACACTGCGTGTGAGTGTGGACACTGCATGTGAGTGTGGACACTGCATGTGAGTGTGGACACTGCGTGTGAGTGTGGACACTGCATGTGAGTGTGGACACTGCATGTGAGTGTGGACACTGCGTGTGAGTGTGGATACTGCGTGTGAGTGTGGACACTGCATGTGAGTGTGGACACTGCGTGTGAGTGTGGACACTGCATGTGAGTGTGGACAATGCGTGTGAGTGTGGACACTACGTGTGAGTGTGGACACTGCGTGTGCCTGTGTGGACACTGCGTGTGTGTGTGTGGACACTGCGTGTGAGTGTGGACACTGCGTGAGAGTCTGGACACTGCGTGTGAGTCTGGACACTGCGTGTGAGTGTGGATACTGCGTGTGAGTGTGGACACTGCATGTGCCTGTGTGGACACTGCATGTGCCTGTGTGGACACTGCGTGTGAGTGTGGACACTACGTGTGAGTGTGGACACTGCGTGTGCCTGTGTGGACACTGCGTGTGAGTGTGGACACTGCGTGTGCCAGTGTGGACACTGCATGTGAGTGTGGACACTGCGTGTGAGTGTGGACACTGCGTGTGAGTGTGGACACTGCATGTGCCTGTGTGGACACTGCATGTGCCTGTGTGGACACTGCGTGTGAGTGTGGACACTGCGTGTGAGTGTGGACACTGCGTGTGCCTGTGTGGACACTGCGTGTGAGTGTGGACACTGCGTGTGCGCGCGTGGACACTGCGTGTGAGTGTGGACACTGCGTGTGAGTGTGGACACTGCGTGTGAGTGTGGACACTGCGTGTGCGTGTGTGGACACTGCGTGTGAGTGTGGACACTGCGTGTGCGCGTGTGGACACTGCGTGTGAGTGTGGACACTGCGTGTGCGTGCGTGAACACTGTGTGTGAGTGTGGACACTGCGTGTGCGTGCGTGGACACTGCGTGTGCGCGCGTGGACACTGCGTGTGCCTGTGTGGACACTGCGTGTGAGTGTGGACACTGCGTGTGCGTGTGGACACTGCGTGTGCGTGCGTGGACACTGCATGTGCGTGTGTAGACACTGCATGTGCGTGTATGGACACTGCGTGTGAGTCTGGACGCTGCGTGTGATTCTGGACACTGCGTGTGAGTCTGGACACTGCGTGTGAGTGTGGACACTGCGTGTGAGTGTGGACACTGCGTGTGAGTGTGGACAATGCGTGTGAGTGTGGACACTGCGTGTGAGTGTGGACACTGCGTGTGAGTGTGGACACTGCGTGTGAGTGTGGACACTGCGTGCGAGTGTGGACAATGCGTGTGAGTGTGGACACTGCGTGTGAGTCTGGACACTACGTGTGAGTGTGGACACTGCGTGTGAGTGTGGACACTGCGTGTGAGTGTGGACACTGCGTGTGAGTCTGGACACTGCGTGTGAGTGTGGACACTGCATGTGCGCGCGTGGACACTGCGTGTGAGTGTGGACACTGCGTGTGAGTGTGGACACTGCGTGTGAGTGTGGACACTGCGTGTGAGTGTGGACACTGCGTGTGAGTGTGGACACTACGTGTGAGTGTGGACACTACGTGTGAGTGTGGACACTACGTGTGAGTGTGGACACTGCGTGTGAGTGTGGACACTGCGTGTGAGTGTGGACACTGCGTGTGAGTCTGGACAATGCGTGTGAGTCTGGACACTGCGTGTGAGTCTGGACACTGCGTGTGAGTCTGGACACTGCATGTGAGTGTGGACACTGCGTGTGAGTGTGGACACTGCATGTGAGTGTGGACACTACGTGTGAGTGTGGACACTGCGTGTGAGTGTGGACACTGCGTGTGAGTCTGGACACTGCGTGTGAGTCTGGACACTGCGTGTGAGTGTGGACACTGCATGTGAGTGTGGACACTGCGTGTGAGTGTGGACACTGCGTGTGAGTCTGGACACTGCGTGTGAGTCTGGACACTGCGTGTGAGTGTGGACACTGCGTGTGAGTGTGGACACTGCATGTGAGTGTGGACACTACGTGTGAGTGTGGACACTGCGTGTGAGTGTGGACACTGCGTGTGAGTCTGGACACTGCGTGTGAGTCTGGACACTGCGTGTGAGTGTGGACACTGCATGTGAGTGTGGACACTACGTGTGAGTGTGGACACTGCGTGTGAGTGTGGACACTGCATGTGCCTGTGTGGACACTGCGTGTGAGTGTGGACACTGCATGTGAGTGTGGACACTGCGTGTGAGTCTGGACACTGCGTGTGAGTGTGGACACTGCATGTGCCTGTGTGGACACTGCGTGTGAGTGTGGACACTGCATGTGAGTGTGGACACTGCGTGTGAGTCTGGACACTGCGTGTGAGTGTGGACACTGCATGTGCCTGTGTGGACACTGCATGTGCCTGTGTGGACACTGCGTGTGAGTGTGGACACTGTGTGTGAGTCTGGACACTGCGTGTGAGTGTGGACGCTGCGTGTGAGTGTGGACACTGCGTGTGAGTGTGGACACTGCGTGTGAGTGTGGACACTGCGTGTGAGTGTGGACACTGCGTGTGAGTGTGGACACTGCGTGTGAGTGTGGACACTGCATGTGCCTGTGTGGACACTGCGTGTGAGTGTGGACACTGCGTGTGAGTGTGGACACTGCGTGTGAGTGTGGACGCTGCGTGTGAGTGTGGACACTGCATGTGAGTGTGGACACTGCATTTGTGCGTGTGGACACTGCATGTGCGCGCGTGGACACTGCGTGTGAGTGTGGACACTGCATGTGAGTGTGGACACTGCGTGTGAGTGTGGACACTGCGTGTGAGTGTGGACACTGCGTGTGAGTGTGGACCCTGCGTGTGAGTGTGGACACTGCGTGTGAGTGTGGACACTGCGTGTGAGTGTGGACACTGCGTGTGAGTGTGGACACTGCATGTGAGTGTGGACACTGCGTGTGCCTGTGTGGACACTGCGTGTGAGTGTGGACACTGCATGTGCGCGTGTGGACACTGCATGTGCGCGCGTGGACACTGCGTGTGAGTGTGGACACTGCATGTGAGTGTGGACACTGCGTGTGAGTGTGGACACTGCGTGTGAGTGTGGACACTGCGTGTGAGTGTGGACACTGCGTGTGAGTGTGGACACTGCGTGTGAGTGTGGACACTGCGTGTGAGTGTGGACACTGCGTGTGAGTGTGGACACTGCGTGTGAGTGTGGACACTGCGTGTGAGTGTGGACACTGCGTGTGAGTGTGGACACTGCGTGTGAGTGTGGACACTGCGTGTGAGTGTGGACACTGCGTGTGACTGTGGACACTACGTGTGAGTGTGGACACTGCGTGTGAGTGTGGACACTGTGTGTGAGTGTGGACACTGTGTGTGAGTGTGGACACTGCGTGTGAGTGTGGACACTGCATGTGCCTGTGTGGACACTGCGTGTGAGTGTGGACACTGCGTGTGAGTGTGGACACTGCGTGTGAGTGTGGACACTGCATGTGCCTGTGTGGACACTGCATGTGCCTGTGTGGACACGGCGTGTGAGTGTGGACACTGCGTGTGAGTGTGGACACTGCGTGTGAGTGTGGACACTGCGTGTGAGTGTGGACACTGCGTGTGAGTGTGGACACTGCGTGTGAGTGTGGACACTGCGTGTGAGTGTGGACACTGCGTGTGAGTGTGGACACTGCATGTGCCTGTGTGGACACTGCGTGTGAGTGTGGACACTGCGTGTGAGTGTGGACACTGCGTGTGAGTGTGGATACTGCGTGTGAGTGTGGACACTGCGTGTGAGTGTGGACACTGCATGTGCCTGTGTGGACACTGCGTGTGAGTGTGGACACTACGTGTGAGTGTGGACACTGCGTGTGAGTGTGGATACTGCGTGTGAGTGTGGACACTGCGTGTGAGTGTGGACACTGCATGTGAGTGTGGACACTGCATGTGAGTGTGGACACTGCATGTGCCTGTGTGGACACTGCGTGTGAGTGTGGACACTGCGTGTGCCTGTGTGGACACTGCGTGTGAGTGTGGACACTGCGTGTGAGTGTGGACACTGCGTGTGAGTGTGGACACTGCGTGTGAGTGTGGACACTGCGTGTGAGTGTGGACACTGCATGTGAGTGTGGACACTGCGTGTGAGTGTGGACACTGCATGTGAGTGTGGACACTGCATGTGCCTGTGTGGACACTGCATGTGCCTGTGTGGACACTGCGTGTGAGTGTGGACACTACGTGTGAGTGTGGACACTGCGTGTGCCTGTGTGGACACTGCGTGTGAGTGTGGACACTGCGTGTGCCTGTGTGGACACTGCATGTGCCTGTGTGGACACTGCGTGTGAGTGTGGACACTGCGTGTGCCTGTGTGGACACTGCATGTGCCTGTGTGGACACTGCGTGTGAGTGTGGACACTGCGTGTGAGTGTGGACACTGCGTGTGAGTGTGGACACTGCGTGTGCCTGTGTGGACACTGCGTGTGAGTGTGGACACTGCGTGTGAGTGTGGACACTGCGTGTGAGTGTGGACACTGCGTGTGAGTGTGGACACTGCGTGTGAGTGTGGACACTGCGTGTGAGTGTGGACACTGCATGTGAGTGTGGACACTGCATGTGAGTGTGGACACTGCGTGTGAGTGTGGACACTGCATGTGAGTGTGGACACTGCGTGTGAGTGTGGATACTGCGTGTGAGTGTGGACACTGCATGTGAGTGTGGACACTGCGTGTGAGTGTGGACACTGCATGTGAGTGTGGACACTGCGTGTGAGTGTGGACACTGCATGTGCCTGTGTGGACACTGCATGTGCCTGTGTGGACACTGCGTGTGAGTGTGGACACTGCGTGTGAGTGTGGACACTGCGTGTGAGTGTGGACACAACGTATGAGTGTGGACACTGCGTGTGCCTGTGTGGACACTGCGTGTGAGTGTGGACACTGCGTGTGCCAGTGTGGACACTGCATGTGCCTGTGTGGACACTGCATGTGCCTGTGTGGACACTGCGTGTGAGTGTGGACACTGCGTGTGCCTGTGTGGACACTGCGTGTGAGTGTGGACACTGCGTGTGAGTGTGGACACTGCGTGTGAGTGTGGATACTGCGTGTGAGTGTGGACACTGCATGTGAGTGTGGACACTGCGTGTGAGTGTGGACACTGCATGTGAGTGTGGACACTGCGTGTGAGTGTGGACACTGCATGTGAGTGTGGACACTGCGTGTGAGTGTGGATACTGCGTGTGAGTGTGGACACTGCATGTGAGTGTGGACACTGCGTGTGAGTGTGGACACTGCATGTGAGTGTGGACAATGCGTGTGAGTGTGGACACTACGTGTGAGTGTGGACACTGCGTGTGCCTGTGAGGACACTGCGTGTGTGTGTGTGGACACTGCGTGTGAGTGTGGACACTGCGTGAGAGTCTGGACACTGCGTGTGAGTCTGGACACTGCGTGTGAGTGTGGATACTGCGTGTGAGTGTGGACACTGCGTGTGAGTGTGGACACTGCATGTGCCTGTGTGGACACTGCATGTGCCTGTGTGGACACTGCATGTGCCTGTGTGGACACTGCGTGTGAGTGTGGACACTACGTGTGAGTGTGGACACTGCGTGTGCCTGTGTGGACACTGCGTGTGAGTGTGGACACTGCGTGTGCCAGTGTGGACACTGCATGTGAGTGTGGACACTGCGTGTGAGTGTGGACACTGCGTGTGAGTGTGGACACTGCATGTGCCTGTGTGGACACTGCATGTGCCTGTGTGGACACTGCGTGTGAGTGTGGACACTGCGTGTGAGTGTGGACACTGCGTGTGCCTGTGTGGACACTGCGTGTGAGTGTGGACACTGCGTGTGCCTGTGTGGACACTGCGTGTGAGTGTGGACACTGCGTGTGCGCGCGTGGACACTGCATGTGAGTGTGGACACTGCGTGTGAGTGTGGACACTGCGTGTGAGTGTGGACACTGCGTGTGAGTGTGGACACTGCGTGTGCGTGTGTGGACACTGCGTGTGAGTGTGGACACTGCGTGTGCGCGTGTGGACACTGCGTGTGAGTGTGGACACTGCGTGTGCGTGCGTGAACACTGTGTGTGAGTGTGGACACTGCGTGTGCGTGCGTGGACACTGCGTGTGCGCGCGTGGACACTGCATGTGCCTGTGTGGACACTGCGTGTGAGTGTGGACACTGCGTGTGCGTGTGGACACTGCGTGTGCATGCGTGGACACTGCATGTGCGTGTGTGGACACTGCATGTGCGTGTATGGACACTGCGTGTGAGTGTGGACACTGCGTGTGCGCGTGTGGACACTGCGTGTGAGTGTGGACACTGCGTGTGCATGCGTGGACACTGCGTGTGCGCGTGTGGACACTGCGTGTGCGCGTGTGGACACTGCGTGTGAGTGTGGACACTGCGTGTGCGTATGTGGACACTGCGTGTGAGTGTGGACACTGCGTGTGAGTGTGGACACTGCGTGTGAGTGTGGACACTGCGTGTGAGTGTGGACACTACGTGTGAGTGTGGACACTGCATGTGCGCGCGTGGACACTGCGTGTGCGTGTGGACACTGTGTGTGAGTCTGGACATTGCGTGTGAGTGTGGATACTGCGTGTGAGTCTGGACACTGCGTGTGAGTGTGGACACGGCGTGTGAGTCTGGACACTGCGTGTGAGTGTGGACACTGCATGTGCCTGTGTGGACACTGCGTGTGAGTGTGGACACTGCATGTGAGTGTGGACACTACGTGTGAGTGTGGACACTGCGTGTGAGTCTGGACACTGCGTGTGAGTGTGGACACTGCGTGTGAGTGTGGACACTGCATGTGCCTGTGTGGACACTGCATGTGAGTGTGGACACTGCATGTGAGTGTGGACACTGCGTGTGAGTGTGGACACTGCATGTGCCTGTGTGGACACTGCATGTGCCTGTGTGGACACTGCGTGTGAGTGTGGACACTACGTGTGAGTGTGGACACTGCGTGTGCCTGTGTGGACACTGCGTGTGAGTGTGGACACTGCGTGTGCCAGTGTGGACACTGCATGTGAGTGTGGACACTGCGTGTGAGTGTGGACACTGCGTGTGAGTGTGGACACTGCATGTGCCTGTGTGGACACTGCATGTGCCTGTGTGGACACTGCGTGTGAGTGTGGACACTGCGTGTGAGTGTGGACACTGCGTGTGCCTGTGTGGACACTGCGTGTGAGTGTGGACACTGCGTGTGCCTGTGTGGACACTGCGTGTGAGTGTGGACACTGCGTGTGCGCGCGTGGACACTGCGTGTGAGTGTGGACACTGCGTGTGAGTGTGGACACTGCGTGTGAGTGTGGACACTGCGTGTGCGTGTGTGGACACTGCGTGTGAGTGTGGACACTGCGTGTGCGCGTGTGGACACTGCGTGTGAGTGTGGACACTGCGTGTGCGTGCGTGAACACTGTGTGTGAGTGTGGACACTGCGTGTGCGTGCGTGGACACTGCGTGTGCGCGCGTGGACACTGCGTGTGCCTGTGTGGACACTGCGTGTGAGTGTGGACACTGCGTGTGCGTGTGGACACTGCGTGTGCGTGCGTGGACACTGCATGTGCGTGTGTAGACACTGCGTGTGCGTGTATGGACACTGCGTGTGAGTCTGGACGCTGCGTGTGATTCTGGACACTGCGTGTGAGTCTGGACACTGCGTGTGAGTGTGGACACTGCGTGTGAGTGTGGACACTGCGTGTGAGTGTGGACAATGCGTGTGAGTGTGGACACTGCGTGTGAGTGTGGACACTGCGTGTGAGTGTGGACACTGCGTGTGAGTGTGGACACTGCGTGCGAGTGTGGACAATGCGTGTGAGTGTGGACACTGCGTGTGAGTCTGGACACTACGTGTGAGTGTGGACACTGCGTGTGAGTGTGGACACTGCGTGTGAGTGTGGACACTGCGTGTGAGTCTGGACACTGCGTGTGAGTGTGGACACTGCATGTGCGCGCGTGGACACTGCGTGTGAGTGTGGACACTGCGTGTGAGTGTGGACACTGCGTGTGAGTGTGGACACTGCGTGTGAGTGTGGACACTGCGTGTGAGTGTGGACACTACGTGTGAGTGTGGACACTACGTGTGAGTGTGGACACTACGTGTGAGTGTGGACACTGCGTGTGAGTGTGGACACTGCGTGTGAGTGTGGACACTGCGTGTGAGTCTGGACACTGCGTGTGAGTCTGGACACTGCGTGTGAGTGTGGACACTGCGTGTGAGTCTGGACACTGCATGTGAGTGTGGACACTACGTGTGAGTGTGGACACTGCGTGTGAGTGTGGACACTGCGTGTGAGTCTGGACACTGCGTGTGAGTCTGGACACTGCGTGTGAGTGTGGACACTGCATGTGAGTGTGGACACTGCGTGTGAGTGTGGACACTGCGTGTGAGTCTGGACACTGCGTGTGAGTCTGGACACTGCGTGTGAGTGTGGACACTGCGTGTGAGTGTGGACACTGCATGTGAGTGTGGACACTACGTGTGAGTGTGGACACTGCGTGTGAGTGTGGACACTGCGTGTGAGTCTGGACACTGCGTGTGAGTCTGGACACTGCGTGTGAGTGTGGACACTGCATGTGAGTGTGGACACTACGTGTGAGTGTGGACACTGCGTGTGAGTGTGGACGCTGCATGTGCCTGTGTGGACACTGCGTGTGAGTGTGGACACTGCATGTGAGTGTGGACACTGCGTGTGAGTCTGGACACTGCGTGTGAGTGTGGACACTGCATGTGCCTGTGTGGACACTGCGTGTGAGTGTGGACACTGCATGTGAGTGTGGACACTGCGTGTGAGTCTGGACACTGCGTGTGAGTGTGGACACTGCATGTGCCTGTGTGGACACTGCATGTGCCTGTGTGGACACTGCGTGTGAGTGTGGACACTGTGTGTGAGTCTGGACACTGCGTGTGAGTGTGGACGCTGCGTGTGAGTGTGGACACTGCGTGTGAGTGTGGACACTGCGTGTGAGTGTGGACACTGCGTGTGAGTGTGGACACTGCGTGTGAGTGTGGACACTGTGTGTGAGTGTGGACACTGCATGTGCCTGTGTGGACACTGCGTGTGAGTGTGGACACTGCGTGTGAGTGTGGACACTGCGTGTGAGTGTGGACGCTGCGTGTGAGTGTGGACACTGCATGTGAGTGTGGACACTGCATGTGTGCGTGTGGACACTGCATGTGCGCGCGTGGACACTGCGTGTGAGTGTGGACACTGCATGTGAGTGTGGACACTGCGTGTGAGTGTGGACACTGCGTGTGAGTGTGGACACTGCGTGTGAGTGTGGACCCTGCGTGTGAGTGTGGACACTGCGTGTGAGTGTGGACACTGCGTGTGAGTGTGGACACTGTGTGTGAGTGTGGACACTGCATGTGAGTGTGGACACTGCGTGTGCCTGTGTGGACACTGCGTGTGAGTGTGGACACTGCATGTGCGCGTGTGGACACTGCATGTGCGCGCGTGGACACTGCGTGTGAGTGTGGACACTGCATGTGAGTGTGGACACTGCGTGTGAGTGTGGACACTGCGTGTGAGTGTGGACACTGCGTGTGAGTGTGGACACTGCGTGTGAGTGTGGACACTGCGTGTGAGTGTGGACACTGCGTGTGAGTGTGGACACTGCGTGTGAGTGTGGACACTGCGTGTGAGTGTGGACACTGCGTGTGACTGTGGACACTACGTGTGAGTGTGGACACTGCGTGTGAGTGTGGACACTGTGTGTGAGTGTGGACACTGTGTGTGAGTGTGGACACTGCGTGTGAGTGTGGACACTGCATGTGCCTGTGTGGACACTGCGTGTGAGTGTGGACACTGCGTGTGAGTGTGGACACTGCGTGTGAGTGTGGACACTGCGTGTGAGTGTGGACACTGCATGTGCCTGTGTGGACACTGCATGTGCCTGTGTGGACACGGCGTGTGAGTGTGGACACTGCGTGTGAGTGTGGACACTGCGTGTGAGTGTGGACACTGCGTGTGAGTGTGGACACTGCGTGTGAGTGTGGACACTGCGTGTGAGTGTGGACACTGCGTGTGAGTGTGGACACTGCGTGTGAGTGTGGACACTGCATGTGCCTGTGTGGACACTGCGTGTGAGTGTGGACACTGCGTGTGAGTGTGGACACTGCGTGTGAGTGTGGATACTGCGTGTGAGTGTGGACACTGCGTGTGAGTGTGGACACTGCATGTGCCTGTGTGGACACTGCGTGTGAGTGTGGACACTACGTGTGAGTGTGGACACTGCGTGTGAGTGTGGATACTGCGTGTGAGTGTGGACACTGCGTGTGAGTGTGGACACTGCATGTGAGTGTGGACACTGCATGTGAGTGTGGACACTGCATGTGCCTGTGTGGACACTGCGTGTGAGTGTGGACACTGCGTGTGCCTGTGTGGACACTGCGTGTGAGTGTGGACACTGCGTGTGAGTGTGGACACTGCGTGTGAGTGTGGACACTGCGTGTGAGTGTGGACACTGCGTGTGAGTGTGGACACTGCATGTGAGTGTGGACACTGCGTGTGAGTGTGGACACTGCATGTGAGTGTGGACACTGCATGTGCCTGTGTGGACACTGCATGTGCCTGTGTGGACACTGCGTGTGAGTGTGGACACTACGTGTGAGTGTGGACACTGCGTGTGCCTGTGTGGACACTGCGTGTGAGTGTGGACACTGCGTGTGCCTGTGTGGACACTGCATGTGCCTGTGTGGACACTGCGTGTGAGTGTGGACACTGCGTGTGCCTGTGTGGACACTGCATGTGCCTGTGTGGACACTGCGTGTGAGTGTGGACACTGCGTGTGAGTGTGGACACTGCGTGTGAGTGTGGACACTGCGTGTGCCTGTGTGGACACTGCGTGAGAGTGTGGACACTGCGTGTGAGTGTGGACACTGCGTGTGAGTGTGGACACTGCGTGTGAGTGTGGACACTGCGTGTGAGTGTGGACACTGCGTGTGAGTGTGGACACTGCATGTGAGTGTGGACACTGCATGTGAGTGTGGACACTGCGTGTGAGTGTGGACACTGCATGTGAGTGTGGACACTGCGTGTGAGTGTGGATACTGCGTGTGAGTGTGGACACTGCATGTGAGTGTGGACACTGCGTGTGAGTGTGGACACTGCATGTGAGTGTGGACACTGCGTGTGAGTGTGGACACTGCATGTGCCTGTGTGGACACTGCATGTGCCTGTGTGGACACTGCGTGTGAGTGTGGACACTGCGTGTGAGTGTGGACACTGCGTGTGAGTGTGGACACAACGTATGAGTGTGGACACTGCGTGTGCCTGTGTGGACACTGCGTGTGAGTGTGGACACTGCGTGTGCCAGTGTGGACACTGCATGTGCCTGTGTGGACACTGCATGTGCCTGTGTGGACACTGCGTGTGAGTGTGGACACTGCGTGTGCCTGTGTGGACACTGCGTGTGAGTGTGGACACTGCGTGTGAGTGTGGACACTGCGTGTGAGTGTGGATACTGCGTGTGAGTGTGGACACTGCATGTGAGTGTGGACACTGCGTGTGAGTGTGGACACTGCATGTGAGTGTGGACACTGCGTGTGAGTGTGGACACTGCATGTGAGTGTGGACACTGCGTGTGAGTGTGGATACTGCGTGTGAGTGTGGACACTGCATGTGAGTGTGGACACTGCGTGTGAGTGTGGACACTGCATGTGAGTGTGGACAATGCGTGTGAGTGTGGACACTACGTGTGAGTGTGGACACTGCGTGTGCCTGTGAGGACACTGCGTGTGTGTGTGTGGACACTGCGTGTGAGTGTGGACACTGCGTGAGAGTCTGGACACTGCGTGTGAGTCTGGACACTGCGTGTGAGTGTGGATACTGCGTGTGAGTGTGGACACTGCGTGTGAGTGTGGACACTGCATGTGCCTGTGTGGACACTGCATGTGCCTGTGTGGACACTGCGTGTGAGTGTGGACACTACGTGTGAGTGTGGACACTGCGTGTGCCTGTGTGGACACTGCGTGTGAGTGTGGACACTGCGTGTGCCAGTGTGGACACTGCATGTGAGTGTGGACACTGCGTGTGAGTGTGGACACTGCGTGTGAGTGTGGACACTGCATGTGCCTGTGTGGACACTGCATGTGCCTGTGTGGACACTGCGTGTGAGTGTGGACACTGCGTGTGAGTGTGGACACTGCGTGTGCCTGTGTGGACACTGCGTGTGAGTGTGGACACTGCGTGTGCCTGTGTGGACACTGCGTGTGAGTGTGGACACTGCGTGTGCGCGCGTGGACACTGCATGTGAGTGTGGACACTGCGTGTGAGTGTGGACACTGCGTGTGAGTGTGGACACTGCGTGTGAGTGTGGACACTGCGTGTGCGTGTGTGGACACTGCGTGTGAGTGTGGACACTGCGTGTGCGCGTGTGGACACTGCGTGTGAGTGTGGACACTGCGTGTGCGTGCGTGAACACTGTGTGTGAGTGTGGACACTGCGTGTGCGTGCGTGGACACTGCGTGTGCGCGCGTGGACACTGCATGTGCCTGTGTGGACACTGCGTGTGAGTGTGGACACTGCGTGTGCGTGTGGACACTGCGTGTGCGTGCGTGGACACTGCATGTGCGTGTGTGGACACTGCATGTGCGTGTATGGACAGTGCGTGTGAGTGTGGACACTGCGTGTGCGCGTGTGGACACTGCGTGTGAGTGTGGACACTGCGTGTGCATGCGTGGACACTGCGTGTGCGCGTGTGGACACTGCGTGTGCGCGTGTGGACACTGCGTGTGAGTGTGGACACTGCGTGTGCGTATGTGGACACTGCGTGTGAGTGTGGACACTGCGTGTGAGTGTGGACACTGCGTGTGAGTGTGGACACTGCGTGTGAGTGTGGACACTACGTGTGAGTGTGGACACTGCATGTGCGCGCGTGGACACTGCGTGTGCGTGTGGACACTGTGTGTGAGTCTGGACACTGCGTGTGAGTGTGGATACTGCGTGTGAGTCTGGACACTGCGTGTGAGTGTGGACACGGCGTGTGAGTCTGGACACTGCGTGTGAGTGTGGACACTGCATGTGCCTGTGTGGACACTGCGTGTGAGTGTGGACACTGCATGTGAGTGTGGACACTACGTGTGAGTGTGGACACTGCGTGTGAGTCTGGACACTGCGTGTGAGTGTGGACACTGCGTGTGAGTGTGGACACTGCATGTGCCTGTGTGGACACTGCATGTGAGTGTGGACACTGCATGTGAGTGTGGACACTGCGTGTGAGTCTGGACACTGCGTGTGAGTGTGGACACTGCATGTGCCTGTGTGGCCACTGCATGTGCCTGTGTGGACACTGCGTGTGAGTGTGGACACTGTGTGTGAGTCTGGACACTGCGTGTGAGTGTGGACGCTGCGTGTGAGTGTGGACACTGCGTGTGAGTGTGGACACTGCGTGTGAGTGTGGACACTGCGTGTGAGTGTGGACACTGCGTGTGAGTGTGGACACTGCATGTGCCTGTGTGGACACTGCGTGTGAGTGTGGACACTGCGTGTGAGTGTGGACACTGCGTGTGAGTGTGGACGCTGCGTGTGAGTGTGGACACTGCATGTGAGTGTGGACACTGCATGTGTGCGTGTGGACACTGCATGTGCGCGCGTGGACACTGCGTGTGAGTGTGGACACTGCATGTGAGTGTGGACACTGCGTGTGAGTGTGGACACTGCGTGTGAGTGTGGACACTGCGTGTGAGTGTGGACACTGCGTGTGAGTGTGGACACTGCGTGTGAGTCTGGACACTGCATGTGAGTCTGGACACTGCATGTCAGTGTGGACACTGCGTGTGCCTGTGTGGACACTGCGTGTGAGTGTGGACACTGCATGTGCGCGTGTGGACACTGCATGTGCGCGCGTGGACACTGCGTGTGAGTGTGGACACTGCATGTGAGTGTGGACACTGCGTGTGAGTGTGGACACTGCGTGTGAGTGCGGACACTGCGTGTGAGTGTGGACACTGCGTGTGAGTGTGGACACTGCGTGTGAGTGTGGACACTGCGTGTGAGTCTGGACACTGCATGTGAGTGTGGACACTGCGTGTGAGTGTGGACACTGCGTGTGAGTGTGGACACTGCATGTGAGTGTGGACACTGCGTGTGAGTGTGGACACTGCGTGTGAGTCTGGACACTGCGTGTGAGTCTGGACACTGCGTGTGAGTCTGGACACTGCGTGTGAGTCTGGACACTGCGTGTGAGTGTGGACACTGCGTGTGAGTGTGGACACTGCGTGTGAGTGTGGACACTGCGTGTGAGTGTGGACACTGCGTGTGAGTCTGGACACTGCGTGTGAGTGTGGACACTGCGTGTGAGTGTGGACACTGCGTGAGTGTGGACACTGCGTGTGAGTCTGGACACTGCGTGTGAGTGTGGACACTGCGTGTGAGTGTGGACACTGCGTGTGAGTGTGGACACTGCGTGTGAGTGTGGACACTGCGTGTGAGTCTGGACACTGCGTGTGAGTGTGGACACTGCGTGTGAGTGTGGACACTGCGTGTGAGTGTGGACACTGCGTGTGAGTGTGGACACTGCGTGTGAGTGTGGACACTGCGTGAGAGTGTGGACACTGCGTGTGAGTGTGGACACTGCGTGTGAGTGTGGACACTGCGTGTGAGTGTGGACACTACGTGTGAGTGTGGACACTGCGTGTGAGTGTGGACACTGTGTGTGAGTGTGGACACTGCGTGTGAGTGTGGACACTGCATGTGCCTGTGTGGACACTGCGTGTGAGTGTGGACACTGCGTGTGAGTGTGGACACTGCGTGTGAGTGTGGACACTGCGTGTGAGTGTGGACACTGCATGTGCCTGTGTGGACACTGCATGTGCCTGTGTGGACACTGCGTGTGAGTGTGGACACTGCGTGTGAGTGTGGACACTGCGTGTGAGTGTGGACACTGCGTGTGAGTGTGGACACTGCGTGTGCGTGCGTGGACACTGCGTGTGAGTGTGGACACTGCATGTGCCTGTGTGGACACTGCGTGTGAGTGTGGACACTGCGTGTGAGTGTGGACACTGCGTGTGAGTGTGGATACTGCGTGTGAGTGTGGACACTGCGTGTGAGTGTGGACACTGCATGTGCCTGTGTGGACACTGCGTGTGAGTGTGGACACTACGTGTGAGTGCGGACACTGCGTGTGAGTGTGGATACTGCGTGTGAGTGTGGACACTGCATGTGAGTGTGGACACTGCATGTGAGTGTGGACACTGCATGTGCCTGTGTGGACACTGCATGTGCCTGTGTGGACACTGCGTGTGAGTGTGGACACTACGTGTGAGTGTGGACACTGCGTGTGAGTGTGGACACTGCGTGTGAGTGTGGACACTGCATGTGAGTGTGGACACTGCATGTGCCTGTGTGGACACTGCATGTGCCTGTGTGGTCACTGCGTGTGAGTGTGGACACTACGTGTGAGTGTGGACACTGCGTGTGCCTGTGTGGACACTGCGTGTGAGTGTGGACACTGCGTGTGCCTGTGTGGACACTGCATGTGCCTGTGTGGACACTGCGTGTGAGTGTGGACACTGCGTGTGCCTGTGTGGACACTGCATGTGCCTGTGTGTACACTGCGTGTGAGTTTGGACACTGCGTGTGAGTGTGGACACTGCGTGTGCCTGTGTGGACACTGCGTATGAGTGTGGACACTGCGTGTGAGTGTGGACACTGCGTGTGAGTGTGGATAATGCGTGTGAGTGTGGACACTGTGTGTGAGTGTGGACACTGCGTGTGAGTGTGGACACTGCGTGTGAGTGTGGACACTGCGTGTGAGTGTGGACACTGCGTGTGAGTGTGGACACTGCGTGTGAGTGTGGATACTGCGTGTGAGTGTGGACACTGCATGTGAGTGTGGACACTGCGTGTGAGTGTGGACACTGCATGTGAGTGTGGACACTCCGTGTGAGTGTGGACACTACGTGTGAGTGTGGACACTACGTGTGAGTGTGGACACTGCGTGTGCCTGTGTGGACACTGCGTGTGAGTGTGGACACTGCGTGTGAGTGTGGACACAGCGTGTGAGTCTGGACACTGCGTGTGAGTGTGGATACTGCATGTGCCTGTGTGGACACTGCGTGTGAGTGTGGACACTGCGTGTGAGTGTGGACACTGCGTGTGCCTGTGTGGACACTGCGTGTGAGTGTGGACACTGCGTGTGCCAGTGTGGACACTGCATGTGCCTGTGTGGACACTGCGTGTGAGTGTGGACACTGCGTGTGAGTGTGGACACTGCGTGTGCCTGTGTGGACACTGCGTGTGAGTGTGGACACTGCGTGTGAGTGTGGACACTGCGTGTGAGTGTGGATACTGCGTGTGAGTGTGGACACTGCGTGTGAGTGTGGACACTGCGTGTGAGTGTGGACATTGCATGTGAGTGTGGACACTGCGTGTGAGTGTGGACACTGCATGTGAGTGTGGACACTGCATGTGAGTGTGGACACTGCGTGTGAGTGTGGATACTGCGTGTGAGTGTGGACACTGCATGTGAGTGTGGACACTGCGTGTGAGTGTGGACACTGCATGTGAGTGTGGACAATGCGTGTGAGTGTGGACACTACGTGTGAGTGTGGACACTGCGTGTGCCTGTGTGGACACTGCGTGTGTGTGTGTGGACACTGCGTGTGAGTGTGGACACTGCGTGTGAGTCTGGACACTGCGTGTGAGTCTGGACACTGCGTGTGAGTGTGGATACTGCGTGTGAGTGTGGACACTGCGTGTGAGTGTGGACACTGCATGTGCCTGTGTGGACACTGCATGTGCCTGTGTGGACACTGCGTGTGAGTGTGGACACTACGTGTGAGTGTGGACACTGTGTGTGCCTGTGTGGACACTGCGTGTGAGTGTGGACACTGCATGTGCCTGTGTGGACACTGCATGTGCCTGTGTGGACACTGCGTGTGAGTGTGGACACTGCGTGTGAGTGTGGACACTGCGTGTGCCTGTGTGGACACTGCGTGTGAGTGTGGACACTGCGTGTGCCTGTGTGGACACTGCGTGTGAGTGTGGACACTGCGTGTGAGTGTGGACACTGCGTGTGCGCGCGTGGACACTGCGTGTGAGTGTGGACACTGCGTGTGAGTGTGGACACTGCGTGTGAGTGTGGACACTGCGTGTGAGTGTGGACACTGCGTGTGCGTGTGTGGACACTGCGTGTGAGTGTGGACACTGCGTGTGCGCGTGTGGACACTGCGTGTGAGTGTGGACACTGCGTGTGCGTGCGTGAACACTGTGTGTGAGTGTGGACACTGCGTGTGCGTGCGTGGACACTGCGTGTGCGCGCGTGGACACTGCATGTGCCTGTGTGGACACTGCGTGTGAGTGTGGACACTGCGTGTGCGTGTGGACACTGCGTGTGCGTGCGTGGACACTGCATGTGCGTGTGTGGACACTGCATGTGCGTGTATGGACACTGCGTGTGAGTGTGGACACTGCGTGTGCGCGTGTGGACACTGCGTGAGTGTGTGGACACTGCGTGTGCATGCGTGGACACTGCGTGTGCGCGTGTGGACACTGCGTGTGAGTGTGGACACTGCGTGTGCGCATGTGGACACTGCGTGTGAGTGTGGACACTGCGTGTGCGTGCGTGGACACTGCGTGTGAGTGTGGACACTGCGTGTGAGTGTGGACACTGCGTGTGAGTGTGGATACTGCGTGTGAGTGTGGACACTGCGTGTGAGTGTGGACACTGCGTGTGAGTGTGGACACTGCATGTGAGTGTGGACAATGCGTGTGAGTGTGGACACTACGTGTGAGTGTGGACACTGCGTGTGCCTGTGTGGACACTGCGTGTGAGTGTGGACACTGCGTGAGAGTCTGGACACTGCGTGTGAGTCTGGACACTGCGTGTGAGTGTGGACACTGCGTGTGAGTCTGGACACTGCGTGTGAGTGTGGACACTGCATGTGCCTGTGTGGACACTGCATGTGCCTGTGTGGACACTGCGTGTGAGTGTGGACACTACGTGTGAGTGTGGACACTGCGTGTGCCTGTGTGGACACTGCGTGTGAGTGTGGACACTGCGTGTGCCAGTGTGGACACTGCATGTGCCTGTGTGGACACTGCGTGTGAGTGTGGACACTGCGTGTGAGTGTGGACACTGCGTGTGCCTGTGTGGACACTGCGTGTGAGTGTGGACACTGCGTGTGCCTGTGTGGACACTGCATGTGCCTGTGTGGACACTGCGTGTGAGTGTGGACACTGCGTGTGCCTGTGTGGACACTGCATGTGCCTGTGTGGACACTGCGTGTGAGTTTGGACACTGCGTGTGAGTGTGGACACTGCGTGTGCCTGTGTGGACACTGCGTATGAGTGTGGACACTGCGTGTGAGTGTGGACACTGCGTGTGAGTGTGGATACTGCGTGTGAGTGTGGACACTGTGTGTGAACACTGCGTGTGAGTGTGGACACTGCGTGTGAGTGTGGACACTGCGTGTGAGTGTGGACACTGCGTGTGAGTGTGGACACTGCATGTGAGTGTGGATACTGCGTGTGAGTGTGGACACTGCATGTGAGTGTGGACACTGCGTGTGAGTGTGGACACTGCATGTGAGTGTGGACACTGCATGTGAGTGTGGACACTCCGTGTGAGTGTGGACACTACGTGTGAGTGTGGACACTACGTGTGAGTGTGGACACTGCGTGTGCCTGTGTGGACACTGCGTGTGAGTGTGGACACTGCGTGTGAGTGTGGACACTGCGTGTGAGTCTGGACACTGCGTGTGAGTGTGGATACTGCATGTGCCTGTGTGGACACTGCGTGTGAGTGTGGACACTGCGTGTGAGTGTGGACACTGCGTGTGCCTGTGTGGACACTGCGTGTGAGTGTGGACACTGCGTGTGCCAGTGTGGACACTGCATGTGCCTGTGTGGACACTGCGTGTGAGTGTGGACACTGCGTGTGAGTGTGGACACTGCGTGTGCCTGTGTGGACACTGCGTGTGAGTGTGGACACTGCGTGTGAGTGTGGACACTGCGTGTGAGTGTGGATACTGCGTGTGAGTGTGGACACTGCGTGTGAGTGTGGACACTGCGTGTGAGTGTGGACACTACATGTGAGTGTGGACACTGCGTGTGAGTGTGGACACTGCATGTGAGTGTGGACACTGCATGTGAGTGTGGACACTGCGTGTGAGTGTGGATACTGCGTGTGAGTGTGGACACTGCATGTGAGTGTGGACACTGCGTGTGAGTGTGGACACTGCATGTGAGTGTGGACAATGCGTGTGAGTGTGGACACTACGTGTGAGTGTGGACACTGCGTGTGCCTGTGTGGACACTGCGTGTGTGTGTGTGGACACTGCGTGTGAGTGTGGACACTGCGTGTGAGTGTGGATACTGCGTGTGAGTGTGAACACTGCGTGTGAGTGTGGACACTGCGTGTGAGTGTGGACACTGCATGTGAGTGTGGACACTGCGTGTGAGTGTGGACACTGCATGTGAGTGTGGACACTGCATGTGAGTGTGGACACTGCGTGTGAGTGTGGATACTGCGTGTGAATGTGGACACTGCATGTGAGTGTGGACACTGCGTGTGAGTGTGGACACTGCATGTGAGTGTGGACAATGCGTGTGAGTGTGGACACTACGTGTGAGTGTGGACACTGCGTGTGCCTGTGTGGACACTGCGTGTGTGTGTGTGGACACTGCGTGTGAGTGTGGACACTGCGTGTGAGTCTGGACACTGCGTGTGAGTCTGGACACTGCGTGTGAGTGTGGATACTGCGTGTGAGTGTGGTCACTGCGTGTGAGTGTGGACACTGCATGTGCCTGTGTGGACACTGCATGTGCCTGTGTGGACACTGCGTGTGAGTGTGGACACTACGTGTGAGTGTGGACACTGCGTGTGCCTGTGTGGACACTGCGTGTGAGTGTGGACACTGCATGTGCCTGTGTGGACACTGCATGTGCCTGTGTGGACACTGCGTGTGAGTGTGGACACTGCATGTGCCTGTGTGGACACTGCGTGTGAGTGTGGACACTGCGTGTGAGTGTGGACACTGCGTGTGCGCGCGTGGACACTGCGTGTGAGTGTGGACACTGCGTGTGAGTGTGGACACTGCGTGTGAGTGTGGACACTGCCTGTGCGTGTGTGGACACTGCGTGTGAGTGTGGACACTGCGTGTGCGCGTGTGGACACTGCGTGTGAGTGTGGACACTGCGTGTGCGTGCGTGAACACAGTGTGTGAGTGTGGACACTGCGTGTGCGTGCGTGGACACTGCGTGTGCGCGCGTGGACACTGCATGTGCCTGTGTGGACACTGCGTGTGAGTGTGGACACTGCGTGTGCGTGTGGACACTGCGTGTGCGTGCGTGGACACTGCATGTGCGTGTGTGGACACTGCATGTGCGTGTATGGACACTGCGTGTGAGTGTGGACACTGCGTGTGCGCGTGTGGACACTGCGTGAGTGTGTGGACACTGCGTGTGCATGCGTGGAAACTGCGTGTGCGCGTGTGGACACTGCGTGTGCGCGTGTGGACACTGCGTGTGAGTGTGGACACTGCGTGTGCGCATGTGGACACTGCGTGTGAGTGTGGACACTGCGTGTGCGTGCGTGGACACTGCGTGTGAGTGTGGACACTGCGTGTGAGTGTGGACACTGCGTGTGAGTGTGGATACTGCGTGTGAGTGTGGACACTGCATGTGAGTGTGGACACTGCGTGTGAGTGTGGACACTGCATGTGAGTGTGGAAAATGCGTGTGAGTGTGGACACTACGTGTGAGTGTGGACACTGCGTGTGCCTGTGTGGACACTGCGTGTGTGTGTGTGGACACTGCGTGTGAGTGTGGACACTGCGTGAGAGTCTGGACACTGCGTGTGAGTCTGGACACTGCGTGTGAGTGTGGATACTGCGTGTGAGTCTGAACACTGCGTGTGAGTGTGGACACTGCATGTGCCTGTGTGGACACTGCATGTGCCTGTGTGGACACTGCGTGTGAGTGTGGACACTACGTGTGAGTGTGGACACTGCGTGTGCCTGTGTGGACACTGCGTGTGAGTGTGGACACTGCGTGTGCCAGTGTGGACACTGCATGTGAGTGTGGACACTGCGTGTGAGTGTGGACACTGCGTGTGAGTGTGGACACTGCATGTGCCTGTGTGGACACTGCATGTGCCTGTGTGGACACTGCGTGTGAGTGTGGACACTACGTGTGAGTGTGGACACTGCGTGTGCCTGTGTGGACACTGCGTGTGAGTGTGGACACTGCATGTGCCTGTGTGGACACTGCATGTGCCTGTGTGGACACTGCGTGTGAGTGTGGACACTGCGTGTGAGTGTGGACACTGCGTGTGCCTGTGTGGACACTGCGTGTGAGTGTGGACACTGCGTGTGCCTGTGTGGACACTGCGTGTGAGTGTGTACACTGCGTGTGAGTGTGGACACTGCGTGTGCGCGCGTGGACACTGCGTGTGAGTGTGGACACTGCGTGTGAGTGTGGACACTGCGTGTGAGTGTGGACACTGCGTGTGAGTGTGGACACTGCGTGTGCGTGTGTGGACACTGCGTGTGAGTGTGGACACTGCGTGTGCGCGTGTGGACACTGCGTGTGAGTGTGGACACTGCGTGTGCGTGCGTGAACACTGTGTGTGAGTGTGGACACTGCGTGTGCGTGCGTGGACACTGCGTGTGCGCGCGTGGACACTGCATGTGCCTGTGTGGACACTGCGTGTGAGTGTGGACACTGCGTGTGCGTGTGGACACTGCGTGTGCGTGCGTGGACACTGCATGTGCGTGTGTGGACACTGCATGTGCGTGTATGGACACTGCGTGTGAGTGTGGACACTGCGTGTGCGCGTGTGGACACTGCGTGAGTGTGTGGACACTGCGTGTGCATGCGTGGACACTGCGTGTGCGCGTGTGGACACTGCGTGTGAGTGTGGACACTGCGTGTGCGCATGTGGACACTGCGTGTGAGTGTGGACACTGCGTGTGCGTGCGTGGACACTGCGTGTGAGTGTGGACACTGCGTGTGAGTGTGGACACTGCGTGTGAGTGTGGATACTGCGTGTGAGTGTGGACACTGCGTGTGAGTGTGGACACTGCGTGTGAGTGTGGACACTGCATGTGAGTGTGGACAATGCGTGTGAGTGTGGACACTACGTGTGAGTGTGGACACTGCGTGTGCCTGTGTGGACACTGCGTGTGAGTGTGGACACTGCGTGAGAGTCTGGACACTGCGTGTGAGTCTGGACACTGCGTGTGAGTGTGGACACTGCGTGTGAGTCTGGACACTGCGTGTGAGTGTGGACACTGCATGTGCCTGTGTGGACACTGCATGTGCCTGTGTGGACACTGCGTGTGAGTGTGGACACTACGTGTGAGTGTGGACACTGCGTGTGCCTGTGTGGACACTGCGTGTGAGTGTGGACACTGCGTGTGCCAGTGTGGACACTGCATGTGCCTGTGTGGACACTGCGTGTGAGTGTGGACACTGCGTGTGAGTGTGGACACTGCGTGTGCCTGTGTGGACACTGCGTGTGAGTGTGGACACTGCGTGTGCCTGTGTGGACACTGCATGTGCCTGTGTGGACACTGCGTGTGAGTGTGGACACTGCGTGTGCCTGTGTGGACACTGCATGTGCCTGTGTGGACACTGCGTGTGAGTTTGGACACTGCGTGTGAGTGTGGACACTGCGTGTGCCTGTGTGGACACTGCGTATGAGTGTGGACACTGCGTGTGAGTGTGGATACTGCGTGTGAGTGTGGACACTGTGTGTGAGTGTGGACACTGCATGTGAGTGTGGACACTGCGTGTGAGTGTGGACACTGCGTGTGAGTGTGGACACTGCATGTGAGTGTGGACACTGCGTGTGAGTGTGGATACTGCGTGTGAGTGTGGACACTGCATGTGAGTGTGGACACTGCGTGTGAGTGTGGACACTGCATGTGAGTGTGGACACTCCGTGTGAGTGTGGACACTACGTGTGAGTGTGGACACTACGTGTGAGTGTGGACACTGCGTGTGCCTGTGTGGACACTGCGTGTGAGTGTGGACACTGCGTGTGAGTGTGGACACTGCGTGTGAGTCTGGACACTGCGTGTGAGTGTGGGTACTGCATGTGCCTGTGTGGACACTGCGTGTGAGTGTGGACACTGCGTGTGAGTGTGGACACTGCGTGTGCCTGTGTGGACACTGCGTGTGAGTGTGGACACTGCGTGTGCCAGTGTGGACACTGCATGTGCCTGTGTGGACACTGCGTGTGAGTGTGGACACTGCGTGTGAGTCTGGACACTGCGTGTGCCTGTGTGGACACTGCGTGTGAGTGTGGACACTGCGTGTGAGTGTGGACACTGCGTGTGAGTGTGGATACTGCGTGTGAGTGTGGACACTGCGTGTGAGTGTGGACACTGCGTGAGAGTGTGGACACTGCATGTGAGTGTGGACACTGCGTGTGAGTGTGGACACTGCATGTGAGTGTGGACACTGCGTGTGAGTGTGGACACTGCATGTGAGTGTGGACACTCCGTGTGAGTGTGGACACTACGTGTGAGTGTGGACACTACGTGTGAGTGTGGACACTGCGTGTGCCTGTGTGGACACTGCGTGTGAGTGTGGACACTGCGTGTGAGTGTGGACACAGCGTGTGAGTCTGGACACTGCGTGTGAGTGTGGATACTGCATGTGCCTGTGTGGACACTGCGTGTGAGTGTGGACACTGCGTGTGAGTGTGGACACTGCGTGTGCCTGTGTGGACACTGCGTGTGAGTGTGGACACTGCGTGTGCCAGTGTGGACACTGCATGTGCCTGTGTGGACACTGCGTGTGAGTGTGGACACTGCGTGTGAGTGTGGACACTGCGTGTGCCTGTGTGGACACTGCGTGTGAGTGTGGACACTGCGTGTGAGTGTGGACACTGCGTGTGAGTGTGGATACTGCGTGTGAGTGTGGACACTGCGTGTGAGTGTGGACACTGCGTGTGAGTGTGGACACTGCATGTGAGTGTGGACACTGCGTGTGAGTGTGGACACTGCATGTGAGTGTGGACACTGCATGTGAGTGTGGACACTGCGTGTGAGTGTGGATACTGCGTGTGAGTGTGGACACTGCATGTGAGTGTGGACACTGCATGTGAGTGTGGACACTGCGTGTGAGTGTGGACACTGCATGTGAGTGTGGACAATGCGTGTGAGTGTGGACACTACGTGTGAGTGTGGACACTGCGTGTGCCTGTGTGGACACTGCGTGTGTGTGTGTGGACACTGCGTGTGAGTGTGGACACTGCGTGTGAGTCTGGACACTGCGTGTGAGTCTGGACACTGCGTGTGAGTGTGGATACTGCGTGTGAGTGTGGACACTGCGTGTGAGTGTGGACACTGCATGTGCCTGTGTGGACACTGCATGTGCCTGTGTGGACACTGCGTGTGAGTGTGGACACTACGTGTGAGTGTGGACACTGTGTGTGCCTGTGTGGACACTGCGTGTGAGTGTGGACACTGCATGTGCCTGTGTGGACACTGCATGTGCCTGTGTGGACACTGCGTGTGAGTGTGGACACTGCGTGTGAGTGTGGACACTGCGTGTGCCTGTGTGGACACTGCGTGTGAGTGTGGACACTGCGTGTGCCTGTGTGGACACTGCGTGTGAGTGTGGACACTGCGTGTGAGTGTGGACACTGCGTGTGCGCGCGTGGACACTGCGTGTGAGTGTGGACACTGCGTGTGAGTGTGGACACTGCGTGTGAGTGTGGACACTGCGTGTGAGTGTGGACACTGCGTGTGCGTGTGTGGACACTGCGTGTGAGTGTGGACACTGCGTGTGCGCGTGTGGACACTGCGTGTGAGTGTGGACACTGCGTGTGCGTGCGTGAACACTGTGTGTGAGTGTGGACACTGCGTGTGCGTGCGTGGACACTGCGTGTGCGCGCGTGGACACTGCATGTGCCTGTGTGGACACTGCGTGTGAGTGTGGACACTGCGTGTGCGTGTGGACACTGCGTGTGCGTGCGTGGACACTGCATGTGCGTGTGTGGACACTGCATGTGCGTGTATGGACACTGCGTGTGAGTGTGGACACTGCGTGTGCGCGTGTGGACACTGCGTGAGTGTGTGGACACTGCGTGTGCATGCGTGGACACTGCGTGTGCGCGTGTGGACACTGCGTGTGAGTGTGGACACTGCGTGTGCGCATGTGGACACTGCGTGTGAGTGTGGACACTGCGTGTGCGTGCGTGGACACTGCGTGTGAGTGTGGACACTGCGTGTGAGTGTGGACACTGCGTGTGAGTGTGGATACTGCGTGTGAGTGTGGACACTGCGTGTGAGTGTGGACACTGCGTGTGAGTGTGGACACTGCATGTGAGTGTGGACAATGCGTGTGAGTGTGGACACTACGTGTGAGTGTGGACACTGCGTGTGCCTGTGTGGACACTGCGTGTGAGTGTGGACACTGCGTGAGAGTCTGGACACTGCGTGTGAGTCTGGACACTGCGTGTGAGTGTGGACACTGCGTGTGAGTCTGGACACTGCGTGTGAGTGTGGACACTGCATGTGCCTGTGTGGACACTGCATGTGCCTGTGTGGACACTGCGTGTGAGTGTGGACACTACGTGTGAGTGTGGACACTGCGTGTGCCTGTGTGGACACTGCGTGTGAGTGTGGACACTGCGTGTGCCAGTGTGGACACTGCATGTGCCTGTGTGGACACTGCGTGTGAGTGTGGACACTGCGTGTGAGTGTGGACACTGCGTGTGCCTGTGTGGACACTGCGTGTGAGTGTGGACACTGCGTGTGCCTGTGTGGACACTGCATGTGCCTGTGTGGACACTGCGTGTGAGTGTGGACACTGCGTGTGCCTGTGTGGACACTGCATGTGCCTGTGTGGACACTGCGTGTGAGTTTGGACACTGCGTGTGAGTGTGGACACTGCGTGTGCCTGTGTGGACACTGCGTATGAGTGTGGACACTGCGTGTGAGTGTGGACACTGCGTGTGAGTGTGGATACTGCGTGTGAGTGTGGACACTGTGTGTGAACACTGCGTGTGAGTGTGGACACTGCGTGTGAGTGTGGACACTGCGTGTGAGTGTGGACACTGCGTGTGAGTGTGGACACTGCATGTGAGTGTGGATACTGCGTGTGAGTGTGGACACTGCATGTGAGTGTGGACACTGCGTGTGAGTGTGGACACTGCATGTGAGTGTGGACACTGCATGTGAGTGTGGACACTCCGTGTGAGTGTGGACACTCCGTGTGAGTGTGGACACTACGTGTGAGTGTGGACACTACGTGTGAGTGTGGACACTGCGTGTGCCTGTGTGGACACTGCGTGTGAGTGTGGACACTGCGTGTGAGTGTGGACACTGCGTGTGAGTCTGGACACTGCGTGTGAGTGTGGATACTGCATGTGCCTGTGTGGACACTGCGTGTGAGTGTGGACACTGCGTGTGAGTGTGGACACTGCGTGTGCCTGTGTGGACACTGCGTGTGAGTGTGGACACTGCGTGTGCCAGTGTGGACACTGCATGTGCCTGTGTGGACACTGCGTGTGAGTGTGGACACTGCGTGTGAGTGTGGACACTGCGTGTGCCTGTGTGGACACTGCGTGTGAGTGTGGACACTGCGTGTGAGTGTGGACACTGCGTGTGAGTGTGGATACTGCGTGTGAGTGTGGACACTGCGTGTGAGTGTGGACACTGCGTGTGAGTGTGGACACTGCATGTGAGTGTGGACACTGCGTGTGAGTGTGGACACTGCATGTGAGTGTGGACACTGCATGTGAGTGTGGACACTGCGTGTGAGTGTGGATACTGCGTGTGAGTGTGGACACTGCATGTGAGTGTGGACACTGCGTGTGAGTGTGGACACTGCATGTGAGTGTGGACAATGCGTGTGAGTGTGGACACTACGTGTGAGTGTGGACACTGCGTGTGCCTGTGTGGACACTGCGTGTGTGTGTGTGGACACTGCGTGTGAGTGTGGACACTGCGTGTGAGTGTGGATACTGCGTGTGAGTGTGAACACTGCGTGTGAGTGTGGACACTGCGTGTGAGTGTGGACACTGCATGTGAGTGTGGACACTGCGTGTGAGTGTGGACACTGCATGTGAGTGTGGACACTGCATGTGAGTGTGGACACTGCGTGTGAGTGTGGATACTGCGTGTGAATGTGGACACTGCATGTGAGTGTGGACACTGCGTGTGAGTGTGGACACTGCATGTGAGTGTGGACAATGCGTGTGAGTGTGGACACTACGTGTGAGTGTGGACACTGCGTGTGCCTGTGTGGACACTGCGTGTGTGTGTGTGGACACTGCGTGTGAGTGTGGACACTGCGTGTGAGTCTGGACACTGCGTGTGAGTCTGGACACTGCGTGTGAGTGTGGATACTGCGTGTGAGTGTGGTCACTGCGTGTGAGTGTGGACACTGCATGTGCCTGTGTGGACACTGCATGTGCCTGTGTGGACACTGCGTGTGAGTGTGGACACTACGTGTGAGTGTGGACACTGCGTGTGCCTGTGTGGACACTGCGTGTGAGTGTGGACACTGCATGTGCCTGTGTGGACACTGCATGTGCCTGTGTGGACACTGCGTGTGAGTGTGGACACTGCATGTGCCTGTGTGGACACTGCGTGTGAGTGTGGACACTGCGTGTGAGTGTGGACACTGCGTGTGCGCGCGTGGACACTGCGTGTGAGTGTGGACACTGCGTGTGAGTGTGGACACTGCGTGTGAGTGTGGACACTGCCTGTGCGTGTGTGGACACTGCGTGTGAGTGTGGACACTGCGTGTGCGCGTGTGGACACTGCGTGTGAGTGTGGACACTGCGTGTGCGTGCGTGAACACAGTGTGTGAGTGTGGACACTGCGTGTGCGTGCGTGGACACTGCGTGTGCGCGCGTGGACACTGCATGTGCCTGTGTGGACACTGCGTGTGAGTGTGGACACTGCGTGTGCGTGTGGACACTGCGTGTGCGTGCGTGGACACTGCATGTGCGTGTGTGGACACTGCATGTGCGTGTATGGACACTGCGTGTGAGTGTGGACACTGCGTGTGCGCGTGTGGACACTGCGTGAGTGTGTGGACACTGCGTGTGCATGCGTGGAAACTGCGTGTGCGCGTGTGGACACTGCGTGTGCGCGTGTGGACACTGCGTGTGAGTGTGGACACTGCGTGTGCGCATGTGGACACTGCGTGTGAGTGTGGACACTGCGTGTGCGTGCGTGGACACTGCGTGTGAGTGTGGACACTGCGTGTGAGTGTGGACACTGCGTGTGAGTGTGGATACTGCGTGTGAGTGTGGACACTGCATGTGAGTGTGGACACTGCGTGTGAGTGTGGACACTGCATGTGAGTGTGGACAATGCGTGTGAGTGTGGACACTACGTGTGAGTGTGGACACTGCGTGTGCCTGTGTGGACACTGCGTGTGTGTGTGTGGACACTGCGTGTGAGTGTGGACACTGCGTGAGAGTCTGGACACTGCGTGTGAGTCTGGACACTGCGTGTGAGTGTGGATACTGCGTGTGAGTCTGAACACTGCGTGTGAGTGTGGACACTGCATGTGCCTGTGTGGACACTGCATGTGCCTGTGTGGACACTGCGTGTGAGTGTGGACACTACGTGTGAGTGTGGACACTGCGTGTGCCTGTGTGGACACTGCGTGTGAGTGTGGACACTGCGTGTGCCAGTGTGGACACTGCATGTGAGTGTGGACACTGCGTGTGAGTGTGGACACTGCGTGTGAGTGTGGACACTGCATGTGCCTGTGTGGACACTGCATGTGCCTGTGTGGACACTGCGTGTGAGTGTGGACACTACGTGTGAGTGTGGACACTGCGTGTGCCTGTGTGGACACTGCGTGTGAGTGTGGACACTGCATGTGCCTGTGTGGACACTGCATGTGCCTGTGTGGACACTGCGTGTGAGTGTGGACACTGCGTGTGAGTGTGGACACTGCGTGTGCCTGTGTGGACACTGCGTGTGAGTGTGGACACTGCGTGTGCCTGTGTGGACACTGCGTGTGAGTGTGTACACTGCGTGTGAGTGTGGACACTGCGTGTGCGCGCGTGGACACTGCGTGTGAGTGTGGACACTGCGTGTGAGTGTGGACACTGCGTGTGAGTGTGGACACTGCGTGTGCGTGTGTGGACACTGCGTGTGAGTGTGGACACTGCGTGTGCGCGTGTGGACACTGCGTGTGAGTGTGGACACTGCGTGTGCGTGCGTGAACACTGTGTGTGAGTGTGGACACTGCGTGTGCGTGCGTGGACACTGCGTGTGCGCGCGTGGACACTGCATGTGCCTGTGTGGACACTGCGTGTGAGTGTGGACACTGCGTGTGCGTGTGGACACTGCGTGTGCGTGCGTGGACACTGCATGTGCGTGTGTGGACACTGCATGTGCGTGTATGGACACTGCGTGTGAGTGTGGACACTGCGTGTGCGCGTGTGGACACTGCGTGAGTGTGTGGACACTGCGTGTGCATGCGTGGACACTGCGTGTGCGCGTGTGGACACTGCGTGTGAGTGTGGACACTGCGTGTGCGCATGTGGACACTGCGTGTGAGTGTGGACACTGCGTGTGCGTGCGTGGACACTGCGTGTGAGTGTGGACACTGCGTGTGAGTGTGGACACTGCGTGTGAGTGTGGATACTGCGTGTGAGTGTGGACACTGCGTGTGAGTGTGGACACTGCGTGTGAGTGTGGACACTGCATGTGAGTGTGGACAATGCGTGTGAGTGTGGACACTACGTGTGAGTGTGGACACTGCGTGTGCCTGTGTGGACACTGCGTGTGAGTGTGGACACTGCGTGAGAGTCTGGACACTGCGTGTGAGTCTGGACACTGCGTGTGAGTGTGGACACTGCGTGTGAGTCTGGACACTGCGTGTGAGTGTGGACACTGCATGTGCCTGTGTGGACACTGCATGTGCCTGTGTGGACACTGCGTGTGAGTGTGGACACTACGTGTGAGTGTGGACACTGCGTGTGCCTGTGTGGACACTGCGTGTGAGTGTGGACACTGCGTGTGCCAGTGTGGACACTGCATGTGCCTGTGTGGACACTGCGTGTGAGTGTGGACACTGCGTGTGAGTGTGGACACTGCGTGTGCCTGTGTGGACACTGCGTGTGAGTGTGGACACTGCGTGTGCCTGTGTGGACACTGCATGTGCCTGTGTGGACACTGCGTGTGAGTGTGGACACTGCGTGTGCCTGTGTGGACACTGCATGTGCCTGTGTGGACACTGCGTGTGAGTTTGGACACTGCGTGTGAGTGTGGACACTGCGTGTGCCTGTGTGGACACTGCGTATGAGTGTGGACACTGCGTGTGAGTGTGGATACTGCGTGTGAGTGTGGACACTGTGTGTGAGTGTGGACACTGCGTGTGCCAGTGTGGACACTGCATGTGCCTGTGTGGACACTGCGTGTGAGTGTGGACACTGCGTGTGAGTCTGGACACTGCGTGTGCCTGTGTGGACACTGCGTGTGAGTGTGGACACTGCGTGTGAGTGTGGACACTGCGTGTGAGTGTGGATACTGCGTGTGAGTGTGGACACTGCGTGTGAGTGTGGACACTGCGTGAGAGTGTGGACACTGCATGTGAGTGTGGACACTGCGTGTGAGTGTGGACACTGCATGTGAGTGTGGACACTGCACGTGAGTGTGGACACTGCGTGTGAGTGTGGATACTGCGTGTGAGTGTGGACACTGCATGTGAGTGTGGACACTGCGTGTGAGTGTGGACACTGCATGTGAGTGTGGACAATGCGTGTGAGTGTGGACACTACGTGTGAGTGTGGACACTGCGTGTGCCTGTGTGGACACTGCGTGTGTGTGTGTGGACACTGCGTGTGCGCGTGTGGACACTGCGTGTGAGTGTGGACACTGCGTGTGCGTGCGTGAACACTGTGTGTGAGTGTGGACACTGCGTGTGCGTGCGTGGACACTGCGTGTGCGCGCGTGGACACTGCATGTGCCTGTGTGGACACTGCGTGTGAGTGTGGACACTGCGTGTGCGTGTGGACACTGCGTGTGCGTGCGTGGACACTGCATGTGCGTGTGTGGACACTGCATGTGCGTGTATGGACACTGCGTGTGAGTGTGGACACTGCGTGTGCGCGTGTGGACACTGCGTGAGTGTGTGGACACTGCGTGTGCATGCGTGGACACTGCGTGTGCGCGTGTGGACACTGCGTGTGAGTGTGGACACTGCGTGTGCGCATGTGGACACTGCGTGTGAGTGTGGACACTGCGTGTGCGTGCGTGGACACTGCGTGTGAGTGTGGACACTGCGTGTGAGTGTGGACACTGCGTGTGAGTGTGGATACTGCGTGTGAGTGTGGACACTGCGTGTGAGTGTGGACACTGCGTGTGAGTGTGGACACTGCATGTGAGTGTGGACAATGCGTGTGAGTGTGGACACTACGTGTGAGTGTGGACACTGCGTGTGCCTGTGTGGACACTGCGTGTGAGTGTGGACACTGCGTGAGAGTCTGGACACTGCGTGTGAGTCTGGACACTGCGTGTGAGTGTGGACACTGCGTGTGAGTCTGGACACTGCGTGTGAGTGTGGACACTGCATGTGCCTGTGTGGACACTGCATGTGCCTGTGTGGACACTGCGTGTGAGTGTGGACACTACGTGTGAGTGTGGACACTGCGTGTGCCTGTGTGGACACTGCGTGTGAGTGTGGACACTGCGTGTGCCAGTGTGGACACTGCATGTGCCTGTGTGGACACTGCGTGTGAGTGTGGACACTGCGTGTGAGTGTGGACACTGCGTGTGCCTGTGTGGACACTGCGTGTGAGTGTGGACACTGCGTGTGCCTGTGTGGACACTGCATGTGCCTGTGTGGACACTGCGTGTGAGTGTGGACACTGCGTGTGCCTGTGTGGACACTGCATGTGCCTGTGTGGACACTGCGTGTGAGTTTGGACACTGCGTGTGAGTGTGGACACTGCGTGTGCCTGTGTGGACACTGCGTATGAGTGTGGACACTGCGTGTGAGTGTGGATACTGCGTGTGAGTGTGGACACTGTGTGTGAGTGTGGACACTGCATGTGAGTGTGGACACTGCGTGTGAGTGTGGACACTGCGTGTGAGTGTGGACACTGCATGTGAGTGTGGACACTGCGTGTGAGTGTGGATACTGCGTGTGAGTGTGGACACTGCATGTGAGTGTGGACACTGCGTGTGAGTGTGGACACTGCATGTGAGTGTGGACACTCCGTGTGAGTGTGGACACTACGTGTGAGTGTGGACACTACGTGTGAGTGTGGACACTGCGTGTGCCTGTGTGGACACTGCGTGTGAGTGTGGACACTGCGTGTGAGTGTGGACACTGCGTGTGAGTCTGGACACTGCGTGTGAGTGTGGATACTGCATGTGCCTGTGTGGACACTGCGTGTGAGTGTGGACACTGCGTGTGAGTGTGGACACTGCGTGTGCCTGTGTGGACACTGCGTGTGAGTGTGGACACTGCGTGTGCCAGTGTGGACACTGCATGTGCCTGTGTGGACACTGCGTGTGAGTGTGGACACTGCGTGTGAGTCTGGACACTGCGTGTGCCTGTGTGGACACTGCGTGTGAGTGTGGACACTGCGTGTGAGTGTGGACACTGCGTGTGAGTGTGGATACTGCGTGTGAGTGTGGACACTGCGTGTGAGTGTGGACACTGCGTGTGAGTGTGGACACTGCATGTGAGTGTGGACACTGCGTGTGAGTGTGGACACTGCATGTGAGTGTGGACACTGCATGTGAGTGTGGACACTGCGTGTGAGTGTGGATACTGCGTGTGAGTGTGGACACTGCATGTGAGTGTGGACACTGCGTGTGAGTGTGGACACTGCATGTGAGTGTGGACAATGCGTGTGAGTGTGGACACTACGTGTGAGTGTGGACACTGCGTGTGCCTGTGTGGACACTGCGTGTGTGTGTGTGGACACTGCGTGTGAGTGTGGACACTGCGTGTGAGTGTGGATACTGCGTGTGAGTGTGGACACTGCGTGTGAGTGTGGACACTGCGTGTGAGTGTGGACACTGCATGTGAGTGTGGACACTGCGTGTGAGTGTGGACACTGCATGTGAGTGTGGACACTGCATGTGAGTGTGGACACTGCGTGTGAGTGTGGACACTGCGTGTGAGTGTGGATACTGCGTGTGAGTGTGGACACTGCATGTGAGTGTGGACACTGCGTGTGAGTGTGGACACTGCATGTGAGTGTGGACAATGCGTGTGAGTGTGGACACTACGTGTGAGTGTGGACACTGCGTGTGCCTGTGTGGACACTGCGTGTGTGTGTGTGGACACTGCGTGTGAGTGTGGACACTGCGTGTGAGTCTGGACACTGCGTGTGAGTCTGGACACTGCGTGTGAGTGTGGATACTGCGTGTGAGTGTGGTCACTGCGTGTGAGTGTGGACACTGCATGTGCCTGTGTGGACACTGCATGTGCCTGTGTGGACACTGCGTGTGAGTGTGGACACTACGTGTGAGTGTGGACACTGCGTGTGCCTGTGTGGACACTGCGTGTGAGTGTGGACACTGCATGTGCCTGTGTGGACACTGCATGTGCCTGTGTGGACACTGCGTGTGAGTGTGGACACTGCATGTGCCTGTGTGGACACTGCGTGTGAGTGTGGACACTGCGTGTGAGTGTGGACACTGCGTGTGCGCGCGTGGACAATGCGTGTGAGTGTGGACACTGCGTGTGAGTGTGGACACTGCGTGTGAGTGTGGACACTGCGTGTGCGTGTGTGGACACTGCGTGTGAGTGTGGACACTGCGTGTGCGCGTGTGGACACTGCGTGTGAGTGTGGACACTGCGTGTGCGTGCGTGAACACAGTGTGTGAGTGTGGACACTGCGTGTGCGTGCGTGGACACTGCGTGTGCGCGCGTGGACACTGCATGTGCCTGTGTGGACACTGCGTGTGAGTGTGGACACTGCGTGTGCGTGTGGACACTGCATGTGCGTGTATGGACACTGCGTGTGAGTGTGGACACTGCGTGTGCGCGTGTGGACACTGCGTGAGTGTGTGGACACTGCGTGTGCATGCGTGGAAACTGCGTGTGCGCGTGTGGACACTGCGTGTGCGCGTGTGGACACTGCGTGTGAGTGTGGACACTGCGTGTGCGCATGTGGACACTGCGTGTGAGTGTGGACACTGCGTGTGCGTGCGTGGACACTGCGTGTGAGTGTGGACACTGCGTGTGAGTGTGGACACTGCGTGTGAGTGTGGATACTGCGTGTGAGTGTGGACACTGCATGTGAGTGTGGACATTGCGTGTGAGTGTGGACACTGCATGTGAGTGTGGACAATGCGTGTGAGTGTGGACACTACGTGTGAGTGTGGACACTGCGTGTGCCTGTGTGGACACTGCGTGTGTGTGTGTGGACACTGCGTGTGAGTGTGGACACTGCGTGAGAGTCTGGACACTGCGTGTGAGTCTGGACACTGCGTGTGAGTGTGGATACTGCGTGTGAGTCTGAACACTGCGTGTGAGTGTGGACACTGCATGTGCCTGTGTGGACACTGCATGTGCCTGTGTGGACACTGCGTGTGAGTGTGGACACTACGTGTGAGTGTGGACACTGCGTGTGCCTGTGTGGACACTGCGTGTGAGTGTGGACACTGCGTGTGCCAGTGTGGACACTGCATGTGAGTGTGGACACTGCGTGTGAGTGTGGACACTGCGTGTGAGTGTGGACACTGCATGTGCCTGTGTGGACACTGCATGTGCCTGTGTGGACACTGCGTGTGAGTGTGGACACTGCGTGTGAGTGTGGACACTGCGTGTGCCTGTGTGGACACTGCGTGTGAGTGTGGACACTGCGTGTGCCTGTGTGGACACTGCGTGTGAGTGTGGACACTGCGTGTGCGCGCGTGGACACTGCGTGTGAGTGTGGACACTGCGTGTGAGTGTGGACACTGCGTGTGAGTGTGGACACTGCGTGTGCGTGTGTGGACACTGCGTGTGAGTGTGGACACTGCGTGTGCGCGTGTGGACACTGCGTGTGAGTGTGGACACTGCGTGTGCGTGCGTGAACACTGTGTGTGATTGTGGACACTGCGTGTGCGTGCGTGGACACTGCGTGTGCGCGCGTGGACACTGCATGTGCCTGTGTGGACACTGCGTGTGAGTGTGGACACTGCGTGTGCGTGTGGACACTGCGTGTGCGTGCGTGGACACTGCATGTGCGGGTGTGGACACTGCATGTGCGTGTATGGACACTGCGTGTGAGTCTGTACGCTGCGTGTGAGTCTGGACACTGCGTGTGAGTGTGGACACTGCGTGTGAGTGTGGACACTGCGTGTGAGTGTGGACAATGCGTGTGAGTGTGGACACTGCGTGTGAGTGTGGACACTGCGTGTGAGTGTGGACACTGCGTGTGAGTGTGGACACTGCGTGTGAGTGTGGACACTGCGTGTGAGTGTGGACAATGCGTGTGAGTGTGGACACTGCGTGTGAGTCTGGACACTACGTGTGAGTGTGGACACTGCGTGTGAGTGTGGACACTGCGTGTGAGTGTGGACACTGCGTGTGAGTGTGGACACTGCGTGTGAGTGTGGACACTGCGTGTGAGTGTGGACAATGCGTGTGAGTGTGGACACTGCGTGTGAGTGTGGACACTGCGTGTGAGTGTGGACACTGCGTGTGAGTGTGGACACTGCGTGTGAGTGTGGACACTGCGTGTGAGTGTGGACACTGCATGTGCCTGTGTGGACACTGCGTGTGAGTGTGGACACTGCATGTGAGTGTGGACACTGCGTGTGCCTGTGTGGACACTGCGTGTGAGTGTGGACACTGCATGTGCGCGTGTGGACACTGCATGTGCGCGCGTGGACACTGCGTGTGAGTGTGGACACTGCGTGTGAGTGTGGACACTGCGTGTGAGTGTGGACACTGCGTGTGAGTGTGGACACTGCGTGTGAGTGTGGACACTGCGTGTGAGTGTGGACACTGCGTGTGAGTGTGGACACTGCGTGTGAGTGTGGACACTGCGTGTGAGTGTGGACACTGCGTGTGAGTGTGGACACTGCGTGTGAGTGTGGACACTGCGTGTGAGTGTGGACACTGCGTGTGACTGTGGACACTACGTGTGAGTGTGGACACTGCGTGTGAGTGTGGACACTGTGTGTGAGTGTGGACACTGTGTGTGAGTGTGGACACTGCGTGTGAGTGTGGACACTGCATGTGCCTGTGTGGACACTGCGTGTGAGTGTGGACACTGCGTGTGAGTGTGGACACTGCGTGTGAGTGTGGACACTGCGTGTGAGTGTGGACACTGCGTGTGAGTGTGGACACTGCGTGTGAGTGTGGACACTGCATGTGCCTGTGTGGACACTGCATGTGCCTGTGTGGACACTGCGTGTGAGTGTGGACACTGCGTGTGAGTGTGGACACTGCGTGTGAGTGTGGACACTGCGTGTGAGTGTGGACACTGCGTGTGAGTGTGGACACTGCGTGTGAGTGTGGACACTGCGTGTGAGTGTGGACACTGCGTGTGAGTGTGGACACTGCATGTGCCTGTGTGGACACTGCGTGTGAGTGTGGACACTGCGTGTGAGTGTGGACACTGCGTGTGAGTGTGGACACTGCGTGTGAGTGTGGACGCTGCGTGTGAGTGTGGACACTGCGTGTGAGTGTGGACACTGCATGTGCCTGTGTGGACACTGCGTGTGAGTGTGGACACTACGTGTGAGTGTGGACACTGCGTGTGAGTGTGGATACTGCGTGTGAGTGTGGACACTGCGTGTGAGTGTGGACACTGCATGTGAGTGTGGACACTGCATGTGAGTGTGGACACTGCATGTGCCTGTGTGGACACTGCATGTGCCTGTGTGGACACTGCGTGTGCCTGTGTGGACACTGCGTGTGAGTGTGGACACTACGTGTGAGTGTGGACACTGCGTGTGAGTGTGGACACTGCGTGTGAGTGTGGACACTGCATGTGCCTGTGTGGACACTGCATGTGCCTGTGTGGACACTGCGTGTGAGTGTGGACACTACGTGTGAGTGTGGACACTGCGTGTGAGTGTGGACACTGCGTGTGAGTGTGGACACTGCATGTGCCTGTGTGGACACTGCATGTGCCTGTGTGGACACTACGTGTGAGTGTGGACACTGCGTGTGAGTGTGGACACTGTGTGTGAGTGTGGACACTGTGTGTGAGTGTGGACACTGCGTGTGAGTGTGGACACTGCATGTGCCTGTGTGGACACTGCGTGTGAGTGTGGACACTGCGTGTGAGTGTGGACACTGCGTGTGAGTGTGGACACTGCGTGTGAGTGTGGACACTGCGTGTGAGTGTGGACACTGCATGTGCCTGTGTGGACACTGCATGTGCCTGTGTGGACACTGCGTGTGAGTGTGGACACTGCGTGTGAGTGTGGACACTGCGTGTGAGTGTGGACACTGCGTGTGAGTGTGGACACTGCGTGTGAGTGTGGACACTGCGTGTGAGTGTGGACACTGCGTGTGAGTGTGGACACTGCGTGTGAGTGTGGACACTGCGTGTGAGTGTGGACACTGCGTGTGAGTGTGGACACTGCATGTGCCTGTGGGGACACTGCGTGTGAGTGTGGACACTGCGTGTGAGTGTGGACACTGCGTGTGAGTGTGGATACTGCGTGTGAGTGTGGACACTGCATGTGAGTGTGGACACTGCATGTGCCTGTGTGGACACTGCGTGTGAGTGTGGACACTACGTGTGAGTTTGGACACTGCGTGTGCCTGTGTGGACACTGCGTGTGAGTGTGGACACTGCGTGTGCCTGTGCGGACACTGCATGTGCCTGTGTGGACACTGCGTGTGAGTGTGGACACTGCGTGTGCCTGTGTGGACACTGCATGTGCCTGTGTGGACACTGCGTGTGAGTGTGGACACTGCGTGTGAGTGTGGACACTGCGTGTGCCTGTGTGGACACTGCGTGTGAGTGTGGACACTGCGTGTGAGTGTGGACACTGCGTGTGAGTGTGGACACTGCGTGTGAGTGTGGACACTGCGTGTGAGTGTGGACACTGCATGTGAGTGTGGACACTGCATGTGAGTGTGGACACTGCATGTGAGTGTGGACACTGCGTGTGAGTGTGGACACTGCATGTGAGTGTGGACACTGCGTGTGAGTGTGGATACTGCGTGTGAGTGTGGACACTGCATGTGAGTGTGGACACTGCGTGTGAGTGTGGACACTGCATGTGAGTGTGGACACTGCGTGTGAGTGTGGACACTACGTGTGAGTGTGGACACTGCGTGTGCCTGTGTGGACACTGCGTGTGAGTCTGGACACTGCGTGTGAGTGTGGACACTGCGTGTGAGTCTGGACACTGCGTGTGAGTGTGGATACTGCGTGTGAGTGTGGACACTGCGTGTGAGTGTGGACACTGCATGTGCCTGTGTGGACACTGCATGTGCCTGTGTGGACACTGCGTGTGAGTGTGGACACAACGTATGAGTGTGGACACTGCGTGTGCCTGTGTGGACACTGCGTGTGCCAGTATGGACACTGCATGTGCCTGTGTGGACACTGCATGTGCCTGTGTGGACACTGCGTGTGAGTGTGGACACTGCGTGTGCCTGTGTGGACACTGCGTGTGCCTGTGTGGACACTGCGTGTGAGTGTGGACACTGCGTGTGAGTGTGGACACTGCGTGTGAGTGTGGATACTGCGTGTGAGTGTGGACACTGCGTGTGAGTGTGGACACTGCGTGTGAGTGTGGACACTGCATGTGAGTGTGGACACTGCGTGTGAGTGTGGACACTGCATGTGAGTGTGGACACTGCGTGTGAGTGTGGATACTGCGTGTGAGTGTGGACACTGCATGTGAGTGTGCACACTGCGTGTGAGTGTGGACACTGCATGTGAGTGTGGACAATGCGTGTGAGTGTGGACACTACGTGTGAGTGTGGACACTGCGTGTGCCTGTGTGGACACTGCGTGTGTGTGTGTGGACACTGCGTGTGAGTGTGGACACTGCGTGAGAGTCTGGACACTGCGTGTGAGTCTGGACACTGCGTGTGAGTGTGGATACTGCGTGTGAGTGTGGACACTGCGTGTGAGTGTGGACACTGCATGTGCCTGTGTGGACACTGCATGTGCCTGTGTGGACACTGCGTGTGAGTGTGGACACTACGTGTGAGTGTGGACACTGCGTGTGCCTGTGTGGACACTGCGTGTGAGTGTGGACACTGCGTGTGCCAGTGTGGACACTGCATGTGAGTGTGGACACTGCGTGTGAGTGTGGACACTGCGTGTGAGTGTGGACACTGCATGTGCCTGTGTGGACACTGCATGTGCCTGTGTGGACACTGCGTGTGAGTGTGGACACTGCGTGTGAGTGTGGACACTGCGTGTGCCTGTGTGGACACTGCGTGTGAGTGTGGACACTGCGTGTGCCTGTGTGGACACTGCGTGTGAGTGTGGACACTGCGTGTGCGCGCGTGGACACTGCGTGTGAGTGTGGACACTGCGTGTGAGTGTGGACACTGCGTGTGAGTGTGGACACTGCGTGTGCGTGTGTGGACACTGCGTGTGAGTGTGGACACTGCGTGTGCGTGTGGACACTGCGTGTGCGTGCGTGGACACTGCATGTGCGTGTGTGGACACTGCATGTGCGTGTATGGACACTGCGTGTGAGTGTGGACACTGCGTGTGCGCGTGTGGACACTGCGTGTGAGTGTGGACACTGCGTGTGCATGCGTGGACACTGCGTGTGCGCGTGTGGACACTGCGTGTGCGCGTGTGGACACTGCGTGTGAGTGTGGACACTGCGTGTGCGTATGTGGACACTGCGTGTGAGTGTGGACACTGCGTGTGAGTGTGGACACTGCGTGTGAGTGTGGACACTACGTGTGAGTGTGGACACTGCATGTGCGCGCGTGGACACTGCGTGTGCGTGTGGACACTGTGTGTGAGTCTGGACACTGCGTGTGAGTGTGGATACTGCGTGTGAGTCTGGACACTGCGTGTGAGTGTGGACACGGCGTGTGAGTCTGGACACTGCGTGTGAGTGTGGACACTGCATGTGCCTGTGTGGACACTGCGTGTGAGTGTGGACACTGCATGTGAGTGTGGACACTGCGTGTGAGTCTGGACACTGCGTGTGAGTGTGGACACTGCGTGTGAGTGTGGACACTCCGTGTGAGTGTGGACACTGCGTGTGAGTGTGGACACTGCATGTGCCTGTGTGGACACTGCATGTGAGTGTGGACACTGCGTGTGAGTCTGGACACTGCGTGTGAGTGTGGACACTGCATGTGCCTGTGTGGACACTGCATGTGCCTGTGTGGACACTGCGTGTGAGTGTGGACACTGTGTGTGAGTCTGGACACTGCGTGTGAGTGTGGACGCTGCGTGTGAGTGTGGACACTGCGTGTGAGTGTGGACACTGCGTGTGAGTGTGGACACTGCGTGTGAGTGTGGACACTGCGTGTGAGTGTGGACACTGCATGTGCCTGTGTGGACACTGCGTGTGAGTGTGGACACTGCGTGTGAGTGTGGACACTGCGTGTGAGTGTGGACGCTGCGTGTGAGTGTGGACACTGCATGTGAGTGTGGACACTGCATGTGTGCGTGTGGACACTGCATGTGCGCGCGTGGACACTGCGTGTGAGTGTGGACACTGCATGTGAGTGTGGACACTGCGTGTGAGTGTGGACACTGCGTGTGAGTGTGGACACTGCGTGTGAGTGTGGACACTGCGTGTGAGTGTGGACACTGCGTGTGAGTCTGGACACTGCATGTGAGTCTGGACACTGCATGTCAGTGTGGACACTGCGTGTGCCTGTGTGGACACTGCGTGTGAGTGTGGACACTGCATGTGCGCGTGTGGACACTGCATGTGCGCGCGTGGACACTGCGTGTGAGTGTGGACACTGCATGTGAGTGTGGACACTGCATGTGAGTGTGGACACTGCGTGTGAGTGTGGACACTGCGTGTGAGTGTGGACACTGCGTGTGAGTGTGGACACTGCGTGTGAGTGTGGACACTGCGTGTGAGTGTGGACACTGCGTGTGAGTCTGGACACTGCATGTGAGTGTGGACACTGCGTGTGAGTGTGGACACTGCGTGTGAGTGTGGACACTGCATGTGAGTGTGGACACTGCGTGTGAGTGTGGACACTGCGTGTGAGTCTGGACACTGCGTGTGAGTCTGGACACTGCGTGTGAGTGTGGACACTGCGTGTGAGTGTGGACACTGCGTGTGAGTGTGGACACTGCGTGTGAGTGTGGACACTGCGTGTGAGTCTGGACACTGCGTGTGAGTGTGGACACTGCGTGTGAGTGTGGACACTGCGTGAGTGTGGACACTGCGTGTGAGTCTGGACACTGCGTGTGAGTGTGGACACTGCGTGTGAGTGTGGACACTGCGTGTGAGTGTGGACACTGCGTGTGAGTGTGGACACTGCGTGTGAGTGTGGACACTGCGTGTGAGTCTGGACACTGCGTGTGAGTGTGGACACTGCGTGTGAGTCTGGACACTGCGTGTGAGTGTGGACACTGCGTGTGAGTGTGGACACTGCGTGTGAGTGTGGACACTGCGTGTGAGTGTGGACACTGCGTGTGAGTGTGGACACTGCGTGAGAGTGTGGACACTGCGTGTGAGTGTGGACACTGCGTGTGAGTGTGGACACTGCGTGTGAGTGTGGACACTTCGTGTGAGTGTGGACACTACGTGTGAGTGTGGACACTGCGTGTGAGTGTGGACACTGTGTGTGAGTGTGGACACTGCGTGTGAGTGTGGACACTGCATGTGCCTGTGTGGACACTGCGTGTGAGTGTGGACACTGCGTGTGAGTGTGGACACTGCGTGTGAGTGTGGACACTGCGTGTGAGTGTGGACACTGCATGTGCCTGTGTGGACACTGCATGTGCCTGTGTGGACACTGCGTGTGAGTGTGGACACTGCGTGTGAGTGTGGACACTGCGTGTGAGTGTGGACACTGCGTGTGAGTGTGGACACTGCATGTGCCTGTGCGGACACTGCGTGTGAGTGTGGACACTGCGTGTGAGTGTGGACACTGCGTGTGAGTGTGGACACTGCGTGTGAGTGTGGATACTGCGTGTGAGTGTGGACACTGCGTGTGAGTGTGGACACTGCATGTGCCTGTGTGGACACTGCGTGTGAGTGTGGACACTACGTGTGAGTGTGGACACTGCGTGTGAGTGTGGATACTGCGTGTGAGTGTGGACACTGCATGTGAGTGTGGACACTGCATGTGAGTGTGGACACTGCATGTGAGTGTGGACACTGCATGTGCCTGTGTGGACACTGCATGTGCCTGTGTGGACACTGCGTGTGAGTGTGGACACTACGTGTGAGTGTGGACACTGCGTGTGAGTGTGGACACTGCGTGTGAGTGTGGACACTGCATGTGAGTGTGGACACTGCATGTGCCTGTGTGGACACTGCATGTGCCTGTGTGGACACTGCGTGTGAGTGTGGACACTGCGTGTGAGTGTGTACACTGCGTGTGCCTGTGTGGACACTGCGTGTGAGTGTGGACACTGCGTGTGCCTGTGTGGACACTGCATGTGCCTGTGTGGACACTGCGTGTGAGTGTGGACACTGCGTGTGCCTGTGTGGACACTGCATGTGCCTGTGTGGACACTGCGTGTGAGTTTGGACACTGCGTGTGAGTGTGGACACTGCGTGTGCCTGTGTGGACACTGCGTATGAGTGTGGACACTGCGTGTGAGTGTGGACACTGCGTGTGAGTGTGGATACTGCGTGTGAGTGTGGACACTGTGTGTGAGTGTGGACACTGCATGTGAGTGTGGACACTGCGTGTGAGTGTGGACACTGCGTGTGAGTGTGGACACTGCATGTGAGTGTGGACACTGCGTGTGAGTGTGGATACTGCGTGTGAGTCTGGACACTGCATGTGAGTGTGGACACTGCGTGTGAGTGTGGACACTGCATGTGAGTGTGGACACTCCGTGTGAGTGTGGACACTACGTGTGAGTGTGGACACTACGTGTGAGTGTGGACACTGCGTGTGCCTGTGTGGACACTGCGTGTGAGTGTGGACACTGCGTGTGAGTGTGGACACTGCGTGTGAGTCTGGACACTGCGTGTGAGTGTGGATACTGCATGTGCCTGTGTGGACACTGCGTGTGAGTGTGGACACTGCGTGTGAGTGTGGACACTGCGTGTGCCTGTGTGGACACTGCGTGTGAGTGTGGACACTGCGTGTGCCAGTGTGGACACTGCATGTGCCTGTGTGGACACTGCGTGTGAGTGTGGACACTGCGTGTGAGTGTGGACACTGCGTGTGCCTGTGTGGACACTGCGTGTGAGTGTGGACACTGCGTGTGAGTGTGGACACTGCGTGTGAGTGTGGATACTGCGTGTGAGTGTGGACACTGCGTGTGAGTGTGGACACTGCATGTGAGTGTGGACACTGCGTGTGAGTGTGGACACTGCATGTGAGTGTGGACACTGCATGTGAGTGTGGACACTGCGTGTGAGTGTGGATACTGCGTGTGAGTGTGGACACTGCATGTGAGTGTGGACACTGCGTGTGAGTGTGGACACTGCATGTGAGTGTGGACAATGCGTGTGAGTGTGGACACTACGTGTGAGTGTGGACACTGCGTGTGCCTGTGTGGACACTGCGTGTGTGTGTGTGGACACTGCGTGTGAGTGTGGACACTGCGTGTGAGTCTGGACACTGCGTGTGAGTCTGGACACTGCGTGTGAGTCTGGACACTGCGTGTGAGTGTGGATACTGCGTGTGAGTGTGGACACTGCGTGTGAGTGTGGACACTGCATGTGCCTGTGTGGACACTGCATGTGCCTGTGTGGACACTGCGTGTGAGTGTGGACACTACGTGTGAGTGTGGACACTGCGTGTGCCTGTGTGGACACTGCGTGTGAGTGTGGACACTGCATGTGCCTGTGTGGACACTGCATGTGCCTGTGTGGACACTGCGTGTGAGTGTGGACACTGCGTGTGAGTGTGGACACTGCGTGTGCCTGTGTGGACACTGCGTGTGAGTGTGGACACTGCGTGTGCCTGTGTGGACAATGCGTGTGAGTGTGGACACTACGTGTGAGTGTGGACACTGCGTGTGCCTGTGTGGACACTGCGTGTGTGTGTGTGGACACTGCGTGTGAGTGTGGACACTGCGTGTGAGTCTGGACACTGCGTGTGAGTCTGGACACTGCGTGTGAGTCTGGACACTGCGTGTGAGTGTGGATACTGCGTGTGAGTGTGGACACTGCGTGTGAGTGTGGACACTGCATGTGCCTGTGTGGACACTGCATGTGCCTGTGTGGACACTGCGTGTGAGTGTGGACACTACGTGTGAGTGTGGACACTGCGTGTGCCTGTGTGGACACTGCGTGTGAGTGTGGACACTGCATGTGCCTGTGTGGACACTGCATGTGCCTGTGTGGACACTGCGTGTGAGTGTGGACACTGCGTGTGAGTGTGGACACTGCGTGTGCCTGTGTGGACACTGCGTGTGAGTGTGGACACTGCGTGTGCCTGTGTGGACACTGCGTGTGAGTGTGGACACTGCGTGTGAGTGTGGACACTGCGTGTGCGCGCGTGGACACTGCGTGTGAGTGTGGACACTGCGTGTGAGTGTGGACACTGCGTGTGAGTGTGGACACTGCGTGTGCGTGTGTGGACACTGCGTGTGAGTGTGGACACTGCGTGTGCGCGTGTGGACACTGCGTGTGAGTGTGGACACTGCGTGTGCGTGCGTGAACACTGTGTGTGAGTGTGGACACTGCGTGTGCGTGCGTGGACACTGCGTGTGCGCGCGTGGACACTGCATGTGCCTGTGTGGACACTGCGTGTGAGTGTGGACACTGCGTGTGCGTGTGGACACTGCGTGTGCGTGCGTGGACACTGCATGTGCGTGTGTGGACACTGCATGTGCGTGTATGGACACTGCGTGTGAGTGTGGACACTGCGTGTGCGCGTGTGGACACTGCGTGAGTGTGTGGACACTGCGTGTGCATGCGTGGACACTGCGTGTGGACACTGCGTGTGCGCGTGTGGACACTGCGTGTGAGTGTGGACACTGCGTGTGCGCATGTGGACACTGCATGTGAGTGTGGACACTGCGTGTGCGTGCGTGGACACTGCGTGTGAGTGTGGACACTGCGTGTGAGTGTGGACGCTGCGTGTGAGTGTGGACACTGCGTGTGAGTGTGGACACTGCGTGTGCGCGTGTGGGCACTGCGTGTGAGTGTGGACACTGCGTGTGCGTGTGGACACCGCGTGTGCGTGTGGACACCGTGTGTGTGGACACTGCGTGTGCGCTTGCATACGCTGTGTGTCTGTGCGCGTGCATACGTTGTGCGTGTATGCTGTGCATGTGACTCACCTGAAGAAGGGGCTTGAGGCTCCCAAAGCTTATGGTATTTGCTACCAAATAAACCTGTTGGACTTTCACCTGGTGTTGTTAAACTTCTTACTGTGTTTACCCCAGTCCAACGCCGGCATCTCCACATCATATCTCATAGAAGACAGAGGGTGGTGGTGGATGGAAAAGTTTCAGACTGGAGACCAGTTACCAGCGGAGTGCCACAGGGATCAGTGCTTGGTCCTCTGCTATTTGTGATTTTTATCAATGACTTGGAGGACGGGGCTGAAGGGTGGATCAGTAAATTTGCTGATGACACCAAGATTGGTGGAGTAGTGGATGAGGTGGAGGGCTGTTGTAGGCTGCAAAGAGACATAGATAGGATGCAGAGCTGGGCTGAAAAATGGCAGATGGAGTTTAACACTGATAAGTGCGAGGTGATTCATTTTGGTAGGACAAATTTGAATGCGGATTACAGGGTCAACGGCAGGGTTCTGAGGAATGTGGAGGAACAGAGGGGTCTTGGGGTTCATATCCACAGATCTCTGAAGGTTGCCACTCAAGTGGATAGAGCTGTGAAGAAGGCCTATAGTGTGTTAGCTTTTATTAACAGGGGGTTGGAGTTTAAGAGCCGTGGGGTTATGCTGCAACTGTACAGGACCTTGGTGAGACCACATTTGGAATATTGTGTGCAGTTCTGGTCACCTCACTATAAGAAGGATGTGGAGACACTGGACAGAGTGCAGAGGAGATTTACCAGGATGCTGCCTGGTTTGGAGGGCAGGTCTTATGAGGAAAGGTTGAGGGAGCTAGGGCTGTTCTCTTTAGAGCGGAGGAGGATGAGAGGCGACTTAATAGAGGTTTATAAGATGATGAGGGGGATAGTTAGAGTGGACGTTCAGAGACTATTTCCTCGGGGTGGATGTAGCTGTTACTAGGGGACATAACTATAAGGTTCATGGTGGGAGATATAGGAGGGATGTCCGAGGTAGGTTCTTTATGCAGAGAGTGGTTGGGGTGTGTAATGGACTGCCTGCTGTGATAGTGGAGTCAGACACTTTAGGAACTTTCAAGCGGCTATTGGATAGGCACATGGAGCACACCAGAATGATAGGGAGTGGGATAGCTTGATCTTGATTTTGGACAAAGCTCGGCACAACATCGTGGGCCAAAAGGCCTGTACTGTGCTGTACTGTTTTATAGAACATAGAACATAGAACAGTACAGCACAGAACAGGCCCTTCGGCCCACGATGTTGTGCCGAGTTTGTCTGAAACCCAGATCAAGTTATTTCCTCCCTATCATCCCGAAGTACTCCATGTGCCTATCCAATAGCTTCTTAAATGTTCCTAAAGTTTCTGACTCCACTATCCCTGCAGGCAGTCCATTTCACACCCCAACCACTCTCTGAGTAAAAAACCTACCTCGGACATCCTTCCTATATCTCCCACCATGAACCCTATAGTTATGCCCCCTAGTTACCGCTCCATTCACCCGAGGAAATAGTCTTTGAACGTTCACTCTATCTATCCTCCTCATCATCTTATAAACCTCTATCAAGTCTCCTCTCAACCTCCTCCGCTCCAAAGAGAAAAGCCCCAGTTCCCTCAACCTTTCCTCATAAGACCTACCCTCCAAACCAGGCAGCATCCTGGTAAATCTCCTTTGCACTCTTTCCAGTGTCTCCACATCCTTATCATAGAATCATAGAAACCCTACAGCGCAGAAGGAGGCCATTCGGCCCATCGAGTCTGCACCGACCACAATCCCACCCGACATATTTACCCGCTAATCCCTCTAACCTACACATCCCAGGACTCTAAGGGGCAATTTTTAACCTGGCCAATCAACCTAACCCACACATCTTTGTAGTGAGGTGACCAGAACTGCACACAATATTCCAAATGTGGTCTCACCAAGGTCCTGTGCAGTTGCAGCATAACCCCACGGCTCTTAAACTCAAACCCCCTGTTAATGAACGCCAACACACTACCGGCCTTCTTCACGGCTCTATCCACTTGAGTGGCAACCTTCAGAGATCTATGGATATGAACCCCAAGATCTCTCTGTTCCTCCACATTCTTCAGAACCCTACCTTTGACCCTGTAATCCACATTTAAATTTGTCCTACCAAAATGAATCACCTCGCATTTGTCAGGGTTAAACTCCATTTGCCATTTTTCAGCCCAGCTCTGCATCCTATCTATATCTCTTTGCAGCCTACAACAGCCCTCCACCTCATCCACTACTCCACCAATCTTGGTGTCATCAGCAAATTTACTGATCCACCCTTCAGCCCCCTCCTCCAAGTCATTTATAAAAATTACAAATAGCAGAGGACCAAGCACTGATCCCTGTGGCACTCCGCTGGGAACCGGTTTCCAGTCCGAAAATTTTCCATCTACCACCACCCTCTGCCTTCTGTTAGATAGCCAGTTACCTATCCAATCGGCCAAACTTCCCTCTATCCCACACATCCTTACTTTCTTCATAAGCCGACTGTGGGGGACTTTATCAAACGCCTTACTGAAATCCATGTATATGACATCAACTGCACTACCTTCATCTACACACTTAGTTACCTCCTCAAAAAATTCTATCAAATTTGTGAGGCAAGACTTGCCCTTCACAAATCCGTGCTGACTAACCCGGATTAAGCTGCATCTTTCGAAATGGTCGTAAATCCTATCCCTAAGGACCTTTCCCATCAACTTACCGACCACCGAAGTAAGACTAACCGGCCTATAACTACCAGGGTCATTTCTATTCCCTTTCTTAAACATATCAATGACATATCAATATTTCCCACAATAGGATTGGTCCTAAGTTGTCAAAATCATCAGATTTAAATTTAATAGGATCTTGGTATCTAAGTATCTTAGATCCCTGAAAGTTGGCACCCAGGTTGATAGGGTTGTTAAGAAGGCGTACGGTGTGTTAGCTTTTGTTGGGAGAGGGATTGAGTTTCGGAGCCAGGAGGTCATGCTGCAACTGTACAAAACTCTGGTGCGGCCGCATTTGGAGTATTGCGTACAGTTCTGGTCGCCGTATTATAGGAAAGATGTGGAAGTGTTGGAAAGGGTGCAGAGGAGATTTACCAGGATGTTGCCTGGTATGGTGGGAAAATCGTATGAGGAAAGAACAACAAAGAACAAAGAACAGTACAGCACAGGAAACAGGCCCTTCGGCCCTCCAAGCCTGTGCCGCTCCTTGGTCCAACTAGACCAATCGTTTGTATCCCTCCATTCCCAGGCTGCTCATGTGACTATCCAGGTAAGTCTTAAACAATGTCAGCGTGCCTGCCTCCACCACCCTACTTGGCAGCGCATTCCAGGCCCCCACCACCCTCTGTGTAAAAAAACGTCCCTCTGATGTCTGAGTTATACTTCGCCCCTCTCAGCTTGAGCCCGTGACCCCTCGTGATCGTCACCTCCGACCTGGGAAAAAGCTTCCCACTGTTCACCCTATCTATACCCTTCATAATCTTGTACACCTCTATTAGATCTCCCCTCATTCTCCGTCTTTCCAAGGAGAACAACCCCAGTCTACCCAATCTCTCCTCATAGCTAAGACCCTCCATACCAGGCAACATCCTGGTAAACCTTCTCTGCACTCTCTCCAATGCCTCCACGTCCTTCTGGTAGTGCGGCGACCAGAACTGGACGCAGTACTCCAAATGTGGCCTAACCAGCGTTCTATACAGCTGCATCATCAGACTCCAGCTTTTATACTCTATACCCCGTCCTATAAAGGCAAGCATACCATATGCCTTCTTCACCACCTTCTCCACCTGTGTTGCCACCTTCAAGGATTTGTGGACTTGCACACCTAGGTCCCTCTGTTTCTATACTCCTGATGACTCTGCCATTTATTGTATAACTCCTCCCTACATTATTTCTTCCAAAATGCATCACTTCGCATTTATCCGGATTAAACTCCATCTGCCACCTCTCCGCCCAATTTTCCAGCCTATCTATATCCTGCTGTATTGCCCGACAATGCTCTTCGCTATCCGCAATTCCAGCCATCTTCGTGTCATCCGCAAACTTGCTGATTACACCAGTTACACCTTCTTCCAAATCATTTATATATATCACAAATAGCAGTGGTCCCAGTACAGAGCCCAGCGGAACACCACTGGTCACAGACCTCCAGCCGGAAAAAGACCCTTCGACCACTACCCTCTGTCTCCTATGGCCAAGCCAGTTCTCCACCCATCTAGCCACTTCTCCTTGTATCCCATGAGCCTTAACCTTCTTAACCAACCTGCCATGTGGGACTTTGTCAAATGCCTTACTGAAATTCATATAGACGACATCCACGGCCCTTCCTTCATCAACCGTTTTTGTCACTTCCTCAAAAAACTCCACCAAATTTGTAAGGCACGACCTCCCTCTTACAAAACCATGCTGTCTGTCACTAATGAGATTGTTTCGTTCTAAATGCACATACATCCTGTCTCTAAGAATCCTCTCCAACAACTTCCCTACCACGGACGTCAAGCTCACCGGCCTCTAATTTCCTGGGTTATCCCTGCTATCCTTCTTAAACAACGGGACCACATTCGCTATCCTCCAATCCTCAGGGACCTCACCCGTGTCCAAAGAAGCGACAAAGATTTCCGTCAGAGGCCCAGCAATTTCATCTCTCGTCTCCCTGAGCAGTCGAGGATAGATGCCATCAGGCCCTGGGGCTTTGTCAGTTTTAATGTTCCCTAAAAAACCTAACACTTCCTCTCTTGTAATGGAGATTTTCTCTAACGGGTCAACACCTCCCTCCGAGACACTCCCGGTTAACATGCCCCTCTCCTTCGTGAAAACCGATGCAAAGTATTCATTTAGGATCTCCCCTATTCCCTTGGGTTCTAAGCATAATTCCCCTCCTTTGTCCCTGAGAGGTCCGATTTTCTCCCTGACAACTCTTTTGTTCCTAACGTATGAATAGAATGCCTTAGGATTCTCCTTAATCCTGCCTGCCAAGAACATCTCGTGACCTCTTTTTGCCCTTCTAACTCCCCGTTTGAGTTCTTTCCTACTCTCTCTGTATTCCTCCAGAGCTCCATCCGTTTTCAGTTGCCTGGACTTAACGTACGCCTCCCTTTTCATTTTAATCAGATCCTCAATTTCCCTGGTTATCTACGGCTCTCGAATCCTACCTTTCCTATCTTTCCTTTTTACAGGCACATGCCTATCCTGCAGCCTTATCAATAGTTCCTTAAAAGACTCCCACATGCCAGACGCGGACTTACCCTCGAACATCCTCTCCCAATCAACATCCACCAATTCCTGCCTAATCCGGCTGTAGTCAGCCTTCCCCCAATTTAGCACCCTGCCCGTAGGACAGCACTCATCCTTGTCCATTACTATCCTAAAGTTAACAGAGTTGTGGTCACTATTTGCCACATGTTCCCCTACCGAAACTTTGACGACCTGACCGGGCTCATTTCCCAGAACTAGGTCCAGTATAGCCCCCTCTCTAGTCGGGCTACCTACATACTGTTCCAAAGAACCTTCCAGTACTCATTTTACAAATTCCTCCCCGTCCGGACCCCCAGCTCTAAGCACTTTCCAGTCTGTGCCAGGGAAATTAAAGTCCCCCACTACAACAACCCTATGTTTTCTGCACCTATCCAGAATCTCCTGACATATCCTTTCCTCCACTTCCCGTGGGCTGTTGGGTGGTCTGTAGTACACCCCCAGCATAGTGACTGCACCCTTCCTGTTTCTGAGTTCCACCCACAGCGACTCAGTACATGACCCCTCTAAGTTGTCTACCCTCTGCACCGTGGTAATATGCTCCTTAACTAATATCGCTACTCCCCCACCTTTTTTAGCCCCTCCTCTGTCTCGCCTAAAACACTTATACCCCGGAATATTCAGCTGCCAGTCCTGTCCTTCTTTTAACCAAGTTTCCGTCACCGCAACCACATCCAAATTCCGCATAAGCATTAACATAGAACATAGAACATAGAACATAGAACATAGAACATTACAGCGCAGAACAGGCCCTTCGGCCCACGATGTTGCACCGACCAGTTAAAAAAAACAAACTGTGACCCTCCAACCTAAACCAATTTCTTTTCGTCCATGAACCTATCTACGGATCTCTTAAACGCCCCCAAACTAGGCGCATTTACTACTGATGCTGGCAGGGCATTCCAATCCCTCACCACCCTCTGGGTAAAGAACCTACCCCTGACATCGGTTCTATAACTACCCCCCCTCAATTTAAAGCCATGCCCCCTCGTGCTGGATTTCTCCATCAGAGGAAAAAGGCTATCACTATCCACCCTATCTAAACCTCTAATCATCTTATATGTTTCAATAAGATCCCCTCTCAGCCGCCGCCTTTCCAGCGAAAACAATCCCAAATCCCTCAGCCTCTCCTCATAGGATCTCCCCTCCATACCAGGCAACATCCTGGTAAACCTCCTCTGCACCCTCTCCAAAGCCTCCACATCCTTCCTGTAATGTGGGGACCAGAACTGCACACAGTACTCCAAGTGCGGCCGCACCAGAGCTGTGTACAGTTGCAACATAACGCTACGACTCCTAAATTCAATCCCCCTACCAATAAACGCCAAGACACCATATGCCTTCTTAACAACCTTATCTACTTGATTCCCAACTTTCAGGGATCTATGCACACATACACCCAGATCCCTCTGCTCCTCCACACTATTCAAAGTCCTCCCGTTAGCCCTATACTCAACACATCTGTTATTCCTACCAAAGTGAATTACCAAAGTGAAGGCCCTAAGTTCGTCTGTTTTACCCGTTACACTCCTCGCATTGAAGCAGATGCACTCCAGACCTCCAGGCCCAGTCAGGTCCTCCTCCTCCAGGGTGCTCCTCTTCTTAGCTAGCCTTGCCCTGGCCCCCAGCTCAACCCCAGCCTCAGTATTTACTGACCTCCTGTTTTGTTCCCCACCCCCCTGCCACACTAGTTTAAATCCTGCCGAAACACTCTAGCAAAACTCCCAGCCAGGATATTTGCTCCCTTCCAGTTAAGGTGTAACCCATCCTTTCTGTACAGTTGCCATCCTGACTTGAAGATTTCCCAGTTATCTATGAATTTAAAACCCTCCCTCTTGCACCAGTCCTTTAGCCATGCGTTCAACTGTAGAATCTCCCTGTTCCGAGCCTCACTTGCACTAGACACCGGGAGCAGTCCAGAGATTGCTACCCTGGAGGTCTTACTTTTTAGCCTAGCACCCAACTCCCTGAATTTCTCTCGTATGACCCCCCTGCTGAGGGGCTTGAGGTTGTTTTCATTAGAGAGAAGAAGGTTAAGAGGTGACTTAATAGAGGCATACAAGATGATCAGAGGATTAGATAGGGTGGATAGTGAGAGCCTTTTTCCTTGGATGGTGATGGCGAGCACGAGGGGACATAGCTTTAAATCGAGGGGTGAGAGATATAGGACAGATGTTAGAGGTAGGTTCTTTACTCAGAGAGTAGTAAGGGCATGGAATGCCCTGCCTGCAGCAGTAGTGGACTCGTCAACAGTAAGAGCATTCAAAGGGTTATTGGATAAACATATGGATGGTATTGGAATAGTGTAGATTAGAGGGGCTTTAGATTGGTTTCACTGGTCAGCGCAACATCGAGGGCCGAAGGGCCTGTACTGCGCTGTAATGTTCTATGTTCTAAGTGCCTGGTTCAAATTGATTGGCTAAATTCAAAAGTCTGTTGTCTTGGCCTTTCAATACAAATGTTTCAGTTTGGGTACTCTATCTGGACTTGCATTGTTTTTAAACTCTCGAAGCACAGAAAAGGCACCACATTTTAAAGGCACCATGTAATGCTTCCCTCCTGAGCATTCTACCATTTGACAAACACCAATCTACCATTACTCTACTCAACCTCACATCATCGGGTGGGATTTTATGGCCTCACTCGAGTGAGACCGGAAATTCCCACCCGAGGTCAATGGACATTTCCATTGTCCGCCCCTCGCCCGCTCTGATTCTGTGGCGGGCAAGGTGGCAGAATTCTGGTAAGTGTGTGTGAGTGTGTGTATACATATGTGTGTGTGTGTATACGTGTGTGTGTATACGTGTGTATGTATACGTGTGTGTACACGTGTGTGTACACGTGTGTGTACACGTGTGTGTACATGTGTGCGCATGCGTATACATGTCCATGTGTGCATACGTGTGCGTACGCGTGTACACATGTGTGCACATGTGTACGTGTGTATATGTGTGTCCATGCGCATATGTATACATGTACGTGTGCATGTGTGTGTGTGTGTGTATACATGTGTGTATGTGTATGTATGTGTGTACATGTGTGTGCGTACGTGTGTACACGTGTGCATGTGTGTGCGCGTGTGTGTATATGTGTGTCCATGCGTGTGTGTATACGCGTACATGTGCATGTGTGTGTGTGTGTGTGTATGTATGTATGTGAGTGTGTGTGTGTGTGTGTATGTGTGTGTGTATATACGTGTGTGTATGTATGTGTGTGTGTACATGTGTGCACGTATGCGTGTGCATGTCTGCAGAGACAGTGTGCCTTACCTTGGCCTGGGAGTGTGTGGTCTGGTGTTGTTCCAGGCTAACAGCATGTCCAAAGGCTTTGCCACAGGCCTCACAGGTAAAGAGCTGGCTGCCGCTGTGGGATCGGCGCACATGAACCTCCAGGCCGTGGGAAGTCGAGAACACCTACAAAGAAGGGAAATTCCTGATGAAGACTGCTCTGTGGGGCTTTGCGGACTGGGTCACAGCTAAAGATATTGCCGTGTCTCAGAAAGCTCTGAGCAGAGGCTGATCCCCCCGACCCCGGCAGGCAGCGCAATCAAAGCAGAGGAGCTGGAATATGGTTTTCTTTGCTTCATTCTTCCATGGCATGTCGCTGGCTGGTCCGGAATTTATTGCCTATCCCTAATTACCCCTTGAACTGTGTCTCCCTCGGCCAGTTCAGAGGGCAGTTGAGAGTCAGCCACATTGCTGGAACTCTGGAGTCACATGTAGGCCAGACCGGGTAAGGACGGCAGATTTCCTTCCCTAAAGGACATTAGTGAACCAGATGGGTTTTTACAGCAGTCGATAGTTTCATGGTCACCATCACTGCGACTAGCTTTCAATTCTAGATTTATTAATTAAATTTAAATTCCACCAGCTACCGTGGTGGGATTTGAACCCATGTCCCCAGAACATTAGTCCATTCCTCTGGGTCACTCGTCCAGGTTACTTAAATCTGAAAGAAAACTGTGAGGTGGACACAAAGAGCTCCAGGATTTGAAGCAGGGATAGGCTGTTTGGCCTCTCAGGTCTATTCTACCATTCGATAAGATCCTGGCGATCAGCCTGTGATCCCAGCTCCACGTTAGTGTTTAGTGTTTAGGATCGGACTCTGGGACAGGCTCCGCCGATAATGAAGAGTTCCCAATGTCTCAGGACGTGGCCTATTTGTGGTTCTTCTTGCACCATACTTCGATAAGGACATACATGACAACTGGCGACAAGGATGGTTCATGGCCTACACATTCTGCTGGCGTCCATTCTGGTGAAGGGGGAGGGGATCGCCCCAGGACTTCAGCAGAAGGTGCTGGAAAGGACCTGGAGAGCGGTGACCCCGTGAAGAACGTGTAGAAGGGTTCCCACCGCCAATACCTCATTTCCAACAGTCCGTTCTGGGGGATGTAGGACCTGCCTGGGAGCAGCCAAAAACATCACAGGAAATGGCACCAAGGGGACTCAGGCTGCATCTGGGGACAGGGTGTCTGTGCAGGGGCTGTGTGTCTGGGGACTGTCGGGGAGGGTGTGTGGGGGGGGGGTTGTTGAAGGGTTTGTGTGTCTGAGGGGGTGTCAGGGAGTTTTGAGGGTGTGTGTGTTGGGGTGCGTGTGTCGGGGGATGTGTGTTGGTAGGTGTGGGAAGTTTTGGGGAGGTATGTTGGGGGGGTGGAGTGTTTCGGGGGGGTGTGGCGGGGGATCAGGTGTGTCAGGGGTTGTGTGTGTCGGGGGGTATGTCGGGGTGTGTGTCTGAGGGGGCAAGGTATGTCAGGGTGTCTGTGTGTGTGTGTGTGTGTCGGGGTTATGTCTGAGGGGGCGGGGTATGTCGTGTGTGTGTTTGAGGGGGAGGGGTATGTCAGGGTGTGTGTCTGAGGGGGTGGGGTATGTTGGTGTGTGTGTGTGTGTGTGTCGGGGGCTATGTCGTGGTATGTGTCTGAGGGGGCGGAGTATGTCAGTGTGTGTGTGTGTGTCTGAGGGGGCAGGGTGTGTGTGTGTGTGTGTGTCGGGGGGTATGTCAGGGTGTGTGTCTGAGGGGGAGGGGTATGTCAGGGTGTGTGTCTGAGGGGCAGGGGTTTGTCAGGGTGTGTGTCTGAGGGGGCGGGGTATGTGTGTGTGTGTGTGTGTGTGTGTGTGTGTGTCAGGGGGTATGTCAGGGTGTGTGTCTGAGGGGGAGGGGTTTGTCAGGGTGTGTGTCTGAGGGGGAGGGGTTTGACTGGGTGTGTGTCTGAGGGGGCGGGGTATGTGTGTGTGTGTGTGTGTGTCAGGGGGTATGTCAGGGTGTGTGTCTGAGGGGGAGGGGTTTGTCAGGGTGTGTGTCTGAGGGGGCGGGTTATGTGTGTGTGTGTGTGTGTGTCAGGGGGTATGTCAGGGTGTGTGTCTGAGGGGGAGGGGTTTGTCAGGGTGTGTGGTCTGAGGGGGAGGGGTATGTCAGGGTGTGTATCTGAGGGGGAGGGGTTTGTCAGGGTGTGTGTCTGAGGGGGAGGGGTTTGTCAGGGTGTGTCTCTGAGGGGGAGGGGTTTGTCAGGGTGTGTGTCTGAGGGGGAGGGGTTTGTCAGGGTGTGTGTCTGAGGGGGAGGGGTTTGTCAGGGTGTGTGTCTGAGGGGGCGGGGTTTGTCAGGGTGTGTGTCTGAGGGGGCGGGGTATGTCAGGGTGTGTGTCTGAGGGGGAGGGGTATGTCAGGGTGTGTGTCTGAGGGGGAGGGGTATGTCAGGGTGTGTGTCTGAGGGGGAGGGGTATGTCAGGGTGTGTGTCTGAGGGGGAGGGGTATGTCAGGGTGTGTGTCTGAGGGGGCGGGGTATGTCAGGGTGTGTGTCTGAGGGGGAGGGGTATGTCAGGGTGTGTGTCTGAGGGGGAGGGGTATGTCAGGGTGTGTGTCTGAGGGGGAGGGGTATGTCAGGGTGTGTGTCTGAGGGGGAGGGGTATGTCAGGGTGTGTGTCTGAGGGGGAGGGGTATGTCAGGGTGTGTGTCTGAGGGGGAGGGGTATGTCAGGGTGTGTGTCCTCACCTTGTGACACTTGACGCAGTTATAGGGAGCTTTGTGCAGAGCTCTGGGAGTGTAGACAATGTTCTCTTCAATACTCCTCGCAGCGGCCGGACTCTGCAACGTCCTCCGAGTGTCTAACATCGGTGACAGGTAATCCTCAACCAGGTGCTTGAGTCCAGCTGTGGAGTACCCACTCCAGGAGTATGGTCTGAACTGTAAACCGAGGCTGTGGCTGCGCTCCGGAGACAGGAACACGTTATCTGAAATAGAATCATTGGGAATTAACCGGAATCTTCTCCCGGATACAAACTCCTCCTCCCTCCTATTGAAGCATTTCACTCCCACTTTTAGACCATAAGACAACGGAGCAGAAGGCGGCCATTTGGCCCACCCAGTCTGTTCCGCTGTTCAATGATCTGATCTGATAATCCTTAATTCCACTTTCCCGCCTTATCCCCGTAACCCTCGATTCCCTTACTGATTAAAAGTGTGTCTATCTCAGCCTGGGACATACTTAATGGCCTAGCCTCTACAGCCCTCTGCGAGAAAGAATTCTCATGAGTTCCATTATCCCCTCACCCCCTCATATTGTCACTCCTCACTCCCACACGCCCTCACACCCTCATCCCCTTCAAACCACCACCCTCACCTCCTCAACCCCTCGCCCCGCCTCCCCCTTGCCCCGCCTTCAGACTTTGTATTCAAACCCAGATCATTCGATGGAAAGTCTCTCCCTTTTTGATTCGTTCATGAGGATGAGTCTCGCTGGCTAGTCTAGTAATTATTACCCATCCCTAATTGCCCTTGAGAAGAAAGTGGTTCACTGGCGTCTTAAACCACTTCAGTCCCCAAGTTGTAGGTACACCCACAGTGCTGTTTGGGAGGGAGTTCCCGGATTTTGAGCCAGCGATGAGTGACTTGGAGGGGAACCTCCAAGTGGTGGTGTTCCCATGTGTCTGCTGCCTTGTCCTTCTAGATGGAAGCGGTCATGGGTTTGGAAGGTGCTGTTGAAGGAGCCTTGGTGAGTTGCTGCAGTGCATCTTGTAGATAGTACACACTGCTACAACTGAGCGTCATTGGTGGAGGGAGTGAATGTTTGTGGAAGGGGAACCAATCAAGCGGGTGGTTTGTCCTGGATGGTGTTGAACTTCTTGAGTGTTTTAGGAGCTGCACCCATCCAGGCAAGTGGGGAGTATTCCATCACACTCCTGACTTGTGCCTTGTAGATGTTGGAAAAGGCTTTGGGGAGTCAGGAGGTGAATTATTCACTGCAGAATTCCCAGCCTCTGACCTGCTCTGGTAGCCACGGTATTTATATAACTGGATCCAGTTCAGTTTCTGGTCAATGCTAACCCCCAGGACAGTGGGGGATTCAGCAATAGTAATGGCATTGAGTGTTAAGCAGTAATGGTTTGACCCTTTCTTGTTGGTGATGGTCATTGCCTGGCATTTATGTGGTGCGAATGTTACTTGTCACTTGTCAGCCCAAGCCTGGATATTGTCCAAATCTTGCAGCATTTGAACATGGACTGCTTCAGTATCTGAGGAGTCACGAATGGTGCTGAACATTGTGCAATCATCGGCAAACATCCCCACTTCGACCTTATGATGGAGGGAAGATAATTGATGAAGCAGCTGAAGATAGTTGGGCCGAGGACACTACCCTGAGGGACTCCTGCAGAGATGTCCTGGAGCTGAGATGATTGACCCTCCACAACCACAACCATCTTCCTTTGTGCCAGGTATGACTCCAACCAGTGGAGAGTTGGCCCCCGATTCCCATTGATCCCAGTTTTGCTGGGGCCCCTTGATGCCACACTCAGTTGAATGCGGCCTTGATGTCAAGGGCTGTCACTCTCACCTCACCTCTGGAATTCAGTTCTTTTGTCCATGTTTGAACCAAGGCTGTAATGAGGTCAGGAGCTGAGTGACCCTGGCGAAACCCAAACTGGGCGTCACTGAGCAAGTTATTGCTGAGCAGGTGCTGCTTGATAGCGCTGTCGATGACCCCTTCCATCACTTTACTGATGATGGAGAGTAGACTGATTGGGCGGTAATTGGCCGGGTTGGATTTGTCCTGTTTCTTGTGTTCAGGACATACCTGGGTAATTTTCCACATTGCCGGGTAGATGCCAGTGTTGTAGCTGTACTGGAACAGCTTTCGCCATTCCTGTGCAGGTGAGGAATGGTGTTTGACTCCTGGGGATCTGTTCACCCTCCAGTGTCGCTTCTCCTCAGTTGGGGAAATTGTGTTCTGTTAGTCTCATTGCTAATGTTAAACTCTAACGCGAGGGTTAGGGAGAAAGAGGAGTTACTGAGGCTGGGTCCCAGAAAGCTCCAAGGACGTGGTATTGATTGAACCTTCTCAAACTCTTCGAGGGAAGTGTGAGAGGAAAGTTATACGGTAAATGTGATTTTCCAAAGTATTTTATAAAATATCAATGACATTGTGTATTCACATCGAGCCTCTCACACACACAGCCTCAGGAATAGATAATAACTGGGATTCTCCGACCTCCCTTCACCCGGGAATCCCGACCTCCCCGCGGCTGAGATTCTCCGAGCTTGCCCGTGACTGGGATTCTCCCATTTTCCTGCAGTGTATCCAATCCCATTCTCGCACTCTATGCCTGTAGTTCTGTAAGTTTATGTCCCCCAAGGGCCCATCCAATTTCCTTTGGAAATCATTGTTCATCTCCTGCTTCTACTCCACACTGGGCAGCCAGTTCCAGCGTATTGCCACTCGCTGTGTAAAAGTGTCCTTTCTCACACCCCTCCAACCCAGAATTTTAAATCTGTATCCCCCAGTCCTTATGCCATCAGCTCACAGGAGCTGCTCTTTTTTATATGTAAACCTGTCATAGTTTTGTTCACATCCGTTACATCTCCCCAGCGATCTCCTTACTTCGAGGAGAATTACCATAACTTCTCCCTCCGAGCTGCCTAGCTGAACTCCCTCATTGCTGGACCCATTCTGGGAAACCTCCTCGGCCCCCTCACATCCTTCCTAGCGCGTGTTTAAAGGCGTCTCTGTTGACTTGCCCTAAGGCCGTGGTTGGGCCACATTCCCAAAGACTCACCAGGTGAAGTGAGAGGCCTCCACAGGTGCTCAGTCTGACTCTCACACATTTCTCCCTCTGTGCTGTGATGATTTGCCAAGGTCTCCCTGGTCCTGGTTGAGCCAGTGAGGGTTCGAGCACCTCTCCAGCAGCCTGACTCTGAGCCCTGCTCCGAGACCTTTGTCGCTCCTGCATTGACACCTCGTGAAGGCTCCTGGATTGTAACTGAAATCTCTGGCGCTCCCTGGGACGCAGGCTCCTCCCGGCAGGCACCTCCTGTGGTTAAGGGCAGACAGAGAGTCAATGTTGGAACACTGAGTTCAGAGGACAGTGTGATCACCCAGTAGCAGGGAGTGAGAGGGTGCAGGTTAGTGCCAACCTGGGCTGTCCAGTTGCCCAGACACACCGCCCACACACGCCACCCAGACCCGCCACCCAGACCCGCCACCCAGACCCTCCACCGAGAAAGTCCTGCTGGGGTCTGAGACAAAGAAAAAAGAACAAAGAAAATTACAGCACAGGAACAGGCCCTTCGGCCCTCCAAGTCTGCACCGACCATGCTGCCCGTGGGAACTAAAATCCCCTCCCCTTCCGGGGACCATATCCCTCTATTCCCATCCTATTCATGTATTTGTCCAGATGCCCCTTAAAACTGCTTCCACTACCTCCCCAGGACCCCAAATTACATTAGGAAACCAGACTAGAACCAAACACGTTTTCTGTTTTGGATAAATGTGAGGAAAGGATACATCTCTCCAGGAGTAATTCCACTGACAAATTAGATATCTTTTATAGTAAACCAAACATTATTAAATAACACAGTTTAACTATAACTCTAACAAACTGAAACAGTTTAACAATTAATAATTAGAATCATAGAAACCCTACAGTGTAGAAAGAGGCCATTCGGCCCATCGAGTCTGCACCGACCACAATCCCACCCAGGCCCTACCCCCATATCCCTACATATTTACCCGCTAATCCCTCTAACCTATCCATGTCAAGACACTAAGAGGCAATTTTAGCATGGCCAATCAACCTAACCCACACATCTTTGAAACAACTTTAAATTCGAAACAACTTTAAATTGAAACAACTTTAAATTCGAACATATCAGGGTAAGGATCAGAAACCCCAAGGTATATTATCAAGTCAGACTAGAACCCAAAATTTGCTCCTTTGGCTTTAGTGTGAGGATAGGATGCTTCACTCCAGGCGTTAACACTACTGACACACTGAGAAGCTTTTATCAAAACAAACTTTATTTAACAACAGTTTAGCTAGAACAGATGAATTAGCTTAACATTTAACATTTGAACAATAATTAAACATGACAGGTTCCAACTCTTAACTGCTAACCTATCTCTACGAGTTCCAATTCAAGCAATATTCTTCTTACAGACTGAAAACCCCTCTTCAAAGTCAGTTAGCAAACTCTCGGCTTGTAATTAGGTTGCTAGCCCGAGACTCCTCAGAGCTCTTCTGGAGAGAGACAGACAGAGAGATACACCTGGCTTCTTTCAGAAACTGACTGTTTTAAAACAATGGGGGTGATTCTCCCAGCTGTGCTGTGCTGCTCTCACAGAGGCTGCAGAGCGGGCTTCCCACTGGGCGCCATGGCCTCCACGCCTCTCTGGGCCCCGAATTTCCAGCGTCATCAGCTCCACACCAGAAATCGGTGCGGAACTGAATAAGTTGTTTAAATTGTCATCTGCAAATCATTAGCCTTCCCTCCAGGCCAGGAGTGTTTCACTCCAGCGGGGTTTACAATAGCTCCACACAAACGGAGAACTGGCGGCCCGACCCCGCTGGAGTGAAGGGGGGCCATGGAGCCCCCCCAGGAGGTCCGGGGTAAGGGGGGGGGTGCCCCCTGGCATTTCCAGCCTGGCAGTGCCAGCCTGACACCCTGGCACTGCCTAATGGGCAAATTTGGCAATGCCCATGGGGCACCTTGGCATTCTCCACTGGGCACTGGGGGTGGGGGGGGGGGGGGGGGGGAGAAAGGCCAGGCCTGTAGAGGCCTAGAGCTTGAGGCCACACACCCTGTAAATTATTAAGGGAAAGACTCTTAGTACTGTAGAGGATCAGAAGGACCTTGGGGTCCGGGTCCATAGGACTCTAAAATCGGCCCCGCAGGTGGAGGAGGTGGTTAAGAAGGCGTATGGTGTGCTGGCCTTTATCAATCGAGGGATTGAGTTTAGGAGTCCGGGGATAATGATGCAGCTATATAAGACCCTCGTCAGACCCCACTTGGAGTACTGTCGCCTCACGATAGGAACGATGTGGAAAAGATTGAAAGGGTGCAGAGGCGATTTACAAGGATGTTGCCTGGATTGAGTGGCATGCCTTATGAGGATAGGCTGTGGGAGCTCGGTCTTTTCTCCTTGGAGAGACGAAGGATGAGAGGAGACCTAATAGAGGTATATAAGATGTTGAGAGGCATAGATTGGGTGGACTCTCAGAGGCTTTTTCCCAGGGTGGAAATGTCTGCTACGAGAGGACACAGGTTTAAGGTGCTGGGGGGTAGGTACAGGGGAGATGTTAGGGGGACGTTTTTCACACAGAGGGTGGTGGGCGAGTGGAATCGGCTGCCGTCAGTGGTGGTGGAGGCGAACTCAATAGGGTCTTTTAAGAGACTCCTGGATGAGTACATGGAGCGTAATAGGATGGAGGGTTATAGGTAGGTCTAGAAGGTAGGGAGGTGTTCGGCACAACTTGTGGGCCGAAGGGCCTGTTTGTGCTGTAGTTTTTCTATGTTCTATGTTCTAAATGTGGGAGGGGCTGGATGAGTGATTGTGGGCTTGATGCCCCCATTTCAAAGGTTGGTTTTTGTTTCAGGAAGGGGGAGAGGTTTACAATTGTTTATCAACTGGGTCGAGACAGGGAGGTGAGTTGAGAACTTTGCAGACTTGTAGTCGGGCCCCTCCTGGGCTGAAGAACCCAAATCCCCCACACACTGGCTGAGGGAGACCCTGCCAATCCCCTTCCCCCATCTGACCTGCACTTCCTATCCTCCCTCCTCTGCCTCCTACTCATTCCTCTGTCCTTCTTTGCTAAACAAGGAAATAATAAACGTAATACCTTGGGGCATGTGCTCCTTTACTAACTTACTCTGCTTCCCAAAACAAAATGGGTGGGGGGAGGAGTACCCTCCCACTCCCCCACAGAAACACTCCCCCCGTGGATATCCCCTGTGGGTATTCTCACCCCCTGCAGATAACCTCCCCCCGAATGCACCCCCCAAGGATCACCCCGCAGATAACCCTACCCCCTGAGGGTAGCCCCCCAGCAGATAACCCCACCACCTGTGGATACCCCCTCACAGATAACCCTACGCCCTGAGGATATTCCCCCACAGATGCAGCTCCCCACAGATGCACTCCCCCCCCCCCCCACAGATATATCCCTTCCCACGCAGATACACCCCTTCCCATGTAGATACACCCCTTCCCATGCAGATACACCCCTTCCCACGCAGATACACCCCTCCCCCGTAGATACAACCCCCCCCACATATACAACCCCCGCACAGATACACCCTCCCCGTGGATACCCCTCACTCTGTGCAGACACAAAGCACACGTCACACTCTTCTTGCCCATGTTAGTGCCTTTCCTCGGGGTAAGGTGCAGATAGTAAATGTACATCACTTCCACTCGGAATTCAGCCTCCTTACCTGGACTGAAATCTGGTCGGAATGTTTGCAGGATATTCTCATCATCTCCATAGCACTTCTCCTGGTAGCTGCTACCTCGCTTCGACCTGACGAGGAAAGAGCGAGGCATCCTGTATGTCTCGGAGTTGCAGTGTTACCCCACACCCTTAAAATAGAAAAGATTCAGGAGTTAATGTGGGCTGGAACTGCTTAATGAGAATGAAACACCCAGCGCTAATAACCAGCAACAAGCACCCAGAGCCCAGCGCCAAGCACCAAGCACCCAGCACCAAGCACCAAGCACCAAGCACCAAGCACCCAGCACCAAACACCAAGCACCCAGCACCAAGCACCCAGCACCAAACACCAAGCACCCAGAGCCCAGCGCCAAGCACCAAGCACCCAGCACCAAGCACCCAGCACCAAACACCAAGCACCCAGAGCCCAGCGCCAAGCACCAAGCACCCAGCACCAAGCACCAAACACCCAACGCCAAGCAATCAGCACCCAGAGCCCAGCGCCAAGCACCAAGCACCAAACACCCAACGCCAAGCACCAAGCACCCAGCACCAAGCACCCAGCACCCAGAGCCCAACGCCAAGCACCAAACACCCAACGCCAAGCGCCAAGCACCAAGCACCAAACACCCAACGCCAAGCACCAAACACCCAACGCCAAGCGCCAAGCACCAAGCACCAAACACCCAACGCCAAGCACCAAACACCCAACGCCAAGCGCCAAGCACCAAGCACCAAACACCCAACGCCAAGCACCAAGCACCCAGCACCCAGCACCAAGCACCAAACACCCAACGCCAAGCACCAAGCACCCAGCACCAAGCACCAAGCACCCAGCACCAAACACCAAGCACCAAACACCCAACGCCAAGCACCAAGCACCCAGCACCAAGCACCAAGCACCCAGCACCAAACACCAAGCACCAAACACCCAACGCCAAGCACCAAGCACCCAGCACCCAGCACCAAGCACCAAACACCCAACGCCAAGCACCAAGCACCCAACGCCAAGCACCAAGCACCCAGCACCAAGCACCAAGCACCCAGCACCAAACACCAAGCACCAAACACCCAACGCCAAGCACCAAGCACCCAGCACCAAGCACCAAGCACCCAGCACCAAACACCAAGCACCAAACACCCAACGCCAAGCACCAAGCACCCAGCACCCAGCACCAAGCACCAAACACCCAACGCCAAGCACCAAGCACCAAGCACCCAACGCCAAGCACCAAGCACCCAGCACCAAGCACCAAGCACCCAGCACCAAACACCAAGCACCAAACACCCAACGCCAAGCAATCAGCACCAAGCACCAAGCACCAAGCACCCAGCACCAAACACCAAACACCCAGCACCAAACACCAAGCACCAAACACCCAACGCCAAGCACTCAGCACCAAGCACCCAGTGCCAAGCATCAAGCACCCAGTGCCAAACACCCAGCACCAAGCGCCAATCACCCAGCACCTAGTGCCAAACACCTTGCGCCCAGCATCAAGCACCCAGTGCCAAACACCAAACACCCAACACAAAGCATCCAGATCCCAGAACCAAACACCCAGTGCTTAACGCCCAGCGCCAAGCACCCAGCGCCAAGCACCCAGCAGCAAACAGCTGGGTCAATATGAGGCTAAGGAGAAAGGAGGGAGTGGGGGGGTGGTGGGGGGTGGAGGGAGGAGGGGTGAATGATATGCTAATGTATGGAGATGTACTTAAATCAAATTCATCCCCATTGTGGCCGTGAATCTGATTAATTTGCTGGGGGGGGTGGCGGGTGGGGCAGGGGGGAGGGGGGGGGGAGGGGAGGAGGAGGTGGCGGAAATATCAATCCCACTGACAAGATCCATGACTTCTCCATTTCACCAGATCTTGAGCCCCCACTGCTATTCCCACAGATAGAGAGCCTGGGCTCAAGATCACCCCCCTGCTCCCGCCCTGCCCCATTGTGTTTAATATTCAAACTGACCGTGTTTCGTGCAGAGACAGTTTTTTGTTGTTTTCAGTTGTTATATTCCAGAGGGAAGTAAAAGGACTTCTACACCTTCCAAATATTTCATTAATATACCAGCAACGGTTATTACATTTGATTGGACCCAAAACTGGGGGCAAAGGTGGAACATGAGAGGTTTTTATCTGCTGGAAAAGTTCCATTTTAAAGAGAGATTAAGGACAATGAAATCAGAGGCAAAAAAGATGACTTAATGACAGATTAGGGAGTGTGGCCACATGAGGCCTCCTGCAATTGGTCGTGTGAGAAAGACCCGCTTGTTAGAACTCTGGGCTAGAAGAGATTCATTTTAAATCAGACAGCCAGTTAAGCATGAAAAGGCTGCAAAAAGTAGTCTGGTGTTTCTTGAATTTCTACAGCAGAGAGGGAGCAAGATAGAAGCCCTGTGATACACCTCTGCTACGGCAAAAGTTGATCATAGAATCCCTACAGTGCAGAAGGAGGCCATTTGGCCCATCGAGTCTGCACTGATCACAATCCCACCCAAGCCTTATCCCCATAACCCCACGCATTTACCCTAGCTAGTCCTCCTGACACTAGGATCAGTTTAGCATGGCCAATCCACTTAACCTGTACATCGTTGAAGTGTGGGAGGAAACCGGAGCACCCGGAGGAAACCGACACAGGGAGAACGTGCAGACTCCACACAGACACAGGGAGAACATGCGGATTCCACGCAGACAGTCACCTGAGGCCGGAATTGAACCTGGGTCCCTAGCACTGTGAGGCAGCAATGCTAACCACTGTGCCACCATGACGCCCCGTGTGCCACCATGCTGCCCTGTGGAGTGGGTTGCTTTGTGGTATTACTGAAATTTCAATATTTAAATTAATTACTAGGGGGCACAGGTTTAAGGTGCGAGGGGCAAGATTTAAAGGAGATGTACGAGGCAGATTTTTTACACAGAGAGTAGTGGGTGCCTGGAACCCGTTGCCGGGGGAGGTAGTGGAAGCGAATAGGGTAGTGACTTTTGAGGGGCGTCTTGACAAATACATGGATAGGATGGGAATAGAGGGATACGGTCCCCGGAAGGGTAGGGAGTGTTAGTTCAGTCGGGCAGCATGGTCAGTGCAGGCTTGGAGGGCCGAAGGGCCTGTTCCTGTGCTGTAATTTTCTTTGGTCTTTGTTCTAAACTTCTTTAAGTGATTGTTGCCAAAAGGGTGTTTATTTGTGAGTCTGACCAAGTGGAAAATCTTTATGGCAGAATGTTTTACAAGACTAAATTTAACTATGGAAACATAATCTTAGTGTGGCTAAATTTATTTTTCTTTTTGTTCATAGATATTTTAATTTTATGTTTAAAATCCCAAAAGTGTCACTGGAATTTGTGGCCTTTGAACTCAGTAAATGTATCTTATTTTTGAAATACAAAAAAAAGGTTGTGATACAGGGGCCAAGTTTCCCTTTGGGTCTGTGGGGCAATTAACCTCTGCTGGATCAAAACGGATGATATTGCATAAAGAAACTGTGTTGTGTAGAAAATGTATTGTATACAGAGATCGGATTGCATACAGAGACCATGTTGTATACAATGCTATATACAACATGTTGTGTGCATGATGTATTCAGAGGCCATGCTGTGTACTGACTGTGTTAAATACTGAGCCTGTGTGGTGTTGAGAACATGTTGTGTCCAGAGACCATACTGTGTACATTGTATTGTATGCAGAGACTGCACTGTGTACACCGGCTATGCTGTGTAGAGACTGTTTTATACACAGACTGTGCTGTATGCAGAGAGGCCGTGCTGTATACACCGAATAACTGCGTCAAAAGGACCCCCTTCAGTGGGGAGGGGGGGTGATTTTAAGTTGACCACTGAGTGGGTTGTAAATCTCAGGCAGAAAGCAGCTGAAACTCTGTGTCCCCAGGGAGGCTGCAGTGTGGTCATCCTGGCTCTAGAGGGGGAACTGTGGCCATTCGGTGGAGTAAAGGTAAAGTTTCAGTGTTTATAACAAACAGCACAATATTCAATCATCATTCCAACAATGAGAAGCTCAGTGTGACGAGGGATTGCATTCTCCAGGTTCAGGCCCCTCGCAGCTTGAAGGGATAGAGAGCTCCTGGTGGATTGGATGTCTCCAATGCCAGTGGAGGCCCCAGTGCCAATGGAGGTCCAAGTGGTAGTGGAGGCCACGGGATTGTCCAGTGGCATTGCAGGCCCCAGTGGCAGTGCAGGCCCCAGTGGCAGTGCAGGCCCCAGGCTCTCCTGCAGAGGGAAAACTTCATCCAACTGGGCTTCATATAACTAATGGAGGCTTTTATTTAGTTTATTTATAGGATGTGGGCATCGCTGACTAGGCCAATATTTATTGCCCATCTTTAGCTGCCCTTGTGAAGGTACTGGTACGCTGCCTTCTTGAATCACTACAGTCCATGTGGTGTAGGTACACCCACAGTGCTGTTAGGGAGGACATTCCAGGATTTTGACTCAGTGACAGTGAAGGAATGGCCGACATATTTCCAAGTCAGGATGGTGCTACCTTGCTATGCTGTGTGTTTAAGGTGGGATCGTTTTAAGAGGTAGTGTCCTGTTACTGGAGTCATTTGTCTAACTTGTAGAGTTAATGGACCTTTTGTTTATTTAGGTTCTCCTGGGATTTAAGACCAGGTGTACAGACAGAGTCATGTATTAATGGGAGGAGCTAGGGTTGCAGAGAAGAGTTTCATTTTAAAATACAACTGTGGTTTGTACCTCTCTCACGTGTGCTCTCTATCTCTCTGAAAGCTCCAGGGGTGGTAACCTAAGACACAACATGTATGCCCGTGTTTTGATAACTAATTTTAAAGAGTGGGTTTAAGTCTATAAGAGGAATATTACTTGAATTGGAACTCTTAGTGACAGATTAGCAATTAACAAATGCATCTTGAAATGTTTAAGAGTTGTTCAAATGTTATAAGTTAAGCAAATTAATTTGTTATAATTAAACTGTGTTAACTGATCTGGCATGTTGACATTCCATTTCTCATCAATGTTTTCCACACTATTATTGTTAGATTTTGATGGGTTTAGACTGTTGCCTGTCGCCGTGCGGGTACAGGGTTGTACTGGACTGTGATATCACGATAGCCAAATATGCTGTCGCAAGTGAACATTGCTGCCATGAACTGGAGAATACTCAGAGTATGTTGGAATTCCTAGCCCCATGAAAGGTGGTGTGTGAGTGCGGAGGCCAGTGGGAGTCGGTGCCTATGTTGTGTGCCTGCTCACAGTGGCTAGAACTGCTGCCTATAGTGCCATGGTAAATGCATGGGGTTCGGAGCTTGGGGGGGGCTGGTGGCCCCCGGTGGGTTTCTCCTTTGGAGAGTCGGTGCAAAGTCAATGGGCTGAATGGCTACCCCCTGCACTGCAGGGAGTAAGTGTGTGTTTTCTGTACCCCAGTGAGAGTCAGTGTGTGTGGGACCCGTACCCCAGTGAGAGTCAGTGTGTGTGGAACCCGTACCCCAGTGAGAGTCAGTGTGGGTGGGACCCGTACCCCAGTGAGAATCAGTGTGTGTGGAACCCGTACCCCAGTGAGAGTCAGTGTGTGTGGGACCCGTACCCCAGTGAGAGTCAGTGTGTGTGTTTTCTGAACCCCAGTGAGAGTCAGTGTGGGTGGGACCCGTAACCCAGTGAGAGTCAGTGTGGGTGGGACCCGTACCCCAGTGAGAGTCAGTGTGTGTAGGACCCGTACCCCAGTGAGAGTCAGTGTGTGTGTTTTCTGTACTCCAGTGAGAGTCAGTGTGGGTGGGACCCGTACCCCAGTGAGAGTCAGTGTGTGTGGGACCCGTACCCCAGTGAGAGTCAGTGTGGGTGGGACCCGTACCCCAGTGAGAGTCAGTGTGTGTAGGAACCGTACCCCAGTGAGAGTCAGTGTCTGCGGAACCCGTACCCCAGTGAGAGTCAGTGTGTGTGGAACCCCTACCCCAGTGAGAGTCAGTGTGTGTGGGACCCATACCCCAGTGAGAGTCAGTGTGTGTGGAACCCCTACCCCAGTGAGAGTCAGTGTGTGTGGGACCCATACCCCAGTGAGAGTCAGTGTCTGCGGAACCCGTACCCCAGTGAGAGTCAGTGTCTGCGGAACCCGTACCCCAGTGAGAGTCAGTGTGTGTGGAACCCGTACCCCAGTGAGAGTCAGTGTGTGTGGAACCCGTACCCCAGTGAGAGTCAGTGTGTGTGGAACCCGTACCCCAGTGAGAGTCAGTGTGTGTGGAACCCCTACCCCAGTGAGAGTCAGTGTGTGTGGGACCCATACCCCAGTGAGAGTCAGTGTGTGTGGAACCCGTACCCCAGTGAGAGTCAGTGTGTGTGGAACCCGTACCCCAGTGAGAGTCAGTGTGTGTGGAACCTGTACCCCAGTGAGAGTCAGTGTGTGTGGAACCTGTACCCCAGTGAGAGTCAGTGTGTGTGGAACCCATACCCCAGTGAGAGTCAGTGTGTGTGGAACCCGTACCCCAGTGAGAGTCTGTGTGTGGAACCGGTACCCCAGTGAGAGTCAGTGTGTGGAACCGGTACCCCAGTGAGAGTCAGTGTGTGTGGAACCCGTACCCCAGTGAGAGTCTGTGTGTGGAACCGGTACCCCAGTGAGAGTCAGTGTGTGTGGAACCCGTACCCCAGTGAGAGTCTGTGTGTGGAACCGGTACCCCAGTGAGAGTCAGTGTGTGTGGAACCCGTACCCCAGTGAGAGTCAGTGTGTGTGGAACCCATACCCCAGTGAGAGTCAGTGTGTGTGGAACCCGTACCCCAGTGAGAGTCAGTGTGAACAAAGAACAAAGAACAAAGAAAATTACAGCACAGGAACAGGCCCTTCGACCCTCCAAGCCTGCACCAACCATGCTGCCCGACTGAACTAAAACCCCCTACCCTTCCGGGGATCATATCCCTCTATTCCCATCCTATTCATGTATTTGTCATGACGCCCCTTAAAATCACGATCGTATCCGCTTCCACTACCTCCCCCGGCAGCGAGTTCCAGGCACCCACCACCCTCTGTAAAACATTTGCCTCGTACATATCCTTTAAACCTTGCCTCTCGCACCTTAAAACTATGCCCCCTAGTAATTGACTCTTCCACCCTGGGAAAAAGCTTCTGACTATCCACTCTGTCCATGCCCCTCATAATCTTGTAGACTTCTATCAGGTCGCCTCTCATCCTCCATTGTTCCAGTAGGAACAAACCAAGTTTCTCAAACCTCTCCTCAAAGCTAGTGTCCTCCATACCAGGCAACATCCTGGTAACTCTTTTCTTTGGAGTCATAGAGTCATAGAGGTTTACAGCATGGAAATAAGCTCTTCGGCCCAATTTGTCCATGCCGCCCTTTTTTTTAACCCCTAAGCTAGTCCCAATTGCCTGCATTTGGCCCATATCCCTCTATACCCATCTTACCCATGTAACTATCGAAATGTTTTTTCAAAGACAAAATTGTACCCGCCTCTACTACTACCTCTGGCAGCTTGTCCCAGACACTCACCACCCTCTGTGTGAAAAATTTGTCCCTCTGGACACTTTTGTATCTCTCCCCTCTCACTTTAAACCTATGCCCTCTACTTTTAGACTCCCCTACCTTTGGGAAAAGATATTGACTATCCAGCTGATCTATGCCCCTCATTATTTTATAGACCTCTATAAGATCACCCCTCAGCCTCCTATGCTCCAGAGAAAAAAGTCCTAATCTATCCAGCCTCTCCTTCTAATTCAAACCACCAAGTCCCGGTAGCATCATAGTAAATCTTTTCTGTACTCTTTCTAGTTTAATAATATCCTTTCTATAATAGGGTGACCAGAACTGCACACAGTATTCCAAGTGTGGCCTTACCAATGTCTTGTACAACTTCAGCAAGATGTCCCAACTCCTGTATTCAATGTTCTGACCAATGAAACCAAGCATGCCGAATGCCTTCTTCACCACTCTGTCCACCTGTGACTCCACTTTCAAGGAGCTATGAACATGTACCCGTCGATCTCTTTGTTCTGTAACTCTCCCCAACCCCCTACCATTAACTGAGTAAGTTCTGCCCTGGTTCAATCTACCAAAATGCATCACCTCGCATTTGTCGAAATTAAACTCCATCTGCCATTCATCAGCCCACTGGCCCAATTGATCAAGATCCCGTTGCAATTGGAGATAACTTTCTTCACTGTCCACTATGCCACCAATCTTGGTGTCATCTGCAAACTTACTAACCATGCCTCCTGCATTCTCATCCAAATCATTAATATAAATGACAAATAACAGCGGACCCAGCACTGATCCCTGAGGCACACGCTGGTCACAGGCCTCCAGTTTGAAAAACAACCCTCTACAACCACCTGTCAAGAAGCCAATTGTGTATCCCTATAGATACCTCACCCTGGTCGTGTGGTGACCAGAATTGAACATTATATTCCAAGTGCGGCCTAACTAAGGTTCTATAAAGCTGCAACATGATTTGCCAATTTTTAAACTTAATGCCCCAGCCAATGAAGGCAAACATGCCGTATGCCTTCTTGACTACCTTCTCCACCTGCATTGCCACATTCAGTGACCTGTGTACTTGTACACCTAGATTCCTCTGCCTAGCAATACTCTTAAGGGTTCTGCCATTTATTGTATATTTCCTATCTGTATTAGGCCTTCCAAAATGCATTACCTCACATTTGTCCGGATTAAACTCCATCTGCCATCTCTCTGCCCAACCGATCTCTATCTTGCTGTATCCTCTGATGGTCCTCATCACTATCCGCAAATCCACCAACCTTTGCGTCGTCCGCAAACGTACTAATCAAACCAGTTACATTTTCCTCCAAATCATTTATATATATATTACAAACAGCAAAGGTCCCAGCACTGATCCCTGAGGAACACCACTTGTCACAGCCCTCTATTCAGAAACACACCCTTCCACTGTTACCCTGTCTTCTTTGGCCGAGCCAGTTTTGTATCCGCTTTGCCAGCTCACCTTTGATCCCATGTGACTTCACCTTTTGCACCAGTCTGCCATGAGGGACCTTGTCAAAGGCCTTACTGAAGTCCATGTAGACAACATCCACTGCTCTACCCTCATCAATCATCTTCGTCACTTCCTCGAAAAACTCGATCAAGTTCGTGAGACATGACCTCCCCTTCACAAAACCATGTTGCCTCTCATTAATACGTCCACTTATTTCCAAGTGGGAATAAATCCTGTCTCGAAGAATCCTCTTCAATAATTTCCCTACCACTGATGTAAGGCTCACTAGCCTGTAATTACCTGGATTATTCTTGCTACCCTTCTTAAACAAAGGAACAACATTGGCTATTCTCCAATCCTCTGGGACCTCCCCTGTAGCCAGTGAGGAAACAAAGATTTCTCTCAAGGCCCCAGCAATTTCCCCCCGCCTCTCTCAGTTTTCTGGGGTATATCCCATCAGGTCTTGGGGACTTGTCTACCTTAATGTTTCTCAAGAACCCCAATACCACCTCCTTTTTGATCTCAACATGACTCAAACTAACTAAACATCCTTTCCCAGACTCATCATCCACCAAGTCCTTCTCTTTGGTGAATACTGACGCAAAGTACTCATTTAATACCTTGCCCATTTCCTCTGGCTCCACGCATAGATTCCCTCCCTTGTCCTTGAGTGGGTCAACCCTCTCCCTGGCTACCCTCTTGCTCTTTATATATGTATTAAAAAGTCTTGGGATTTTCCTTAATCCTGCTGGCCAATGCTTTTTCGTGATCCTCCTTACTCCTTGCTTAAGTTTCTTTCCTTGTATTCCACACTTTGTGTGTTCCAGCTTCCTAGCTTTGACAAATGCTTCCTTTTTCTCTTTGACTAGGCTCACAATATCACTCGTTATCCAAGGTTCCCAAAACTTGCCATATTTATCCTTTACCCTTACAGGAATGTGCCCGTCCTGAATCCCTATCAACTTACACTTGAAAATCATCCACATGCCAAATGTTGATTTGCCCTCAAACATCTGCCCCCAATCTACATTCTTCAGTTCCTGCCTAATATTGTTGTAATTAGCCTTCCCCCAATTTAGCACCTTAACTTGAGGACTACACTTATCTTTGTCCATCAGTATCTTAAAGCTTACTGAATTGTGGTCACTGTTCCCGAACTGCTCCCCTACTGAAACGTCGACCACCTGGCCAGGCTTATTCCCCAATACCAGGTCCAGCATGGCCCCTTCCCTAGTTGGACTATCTACATACTGTTTCAAGGAGCCCTCCTGGATGCTCCTTATAAACTCTGCCCCATCCACGCCCCTAGCACTAAGTGAGTCCCAGTTAAAGTCTCCCACGACAACAACCCTGTTACTTTTACAACTTGCTAAAATCTGCCAACATATCTGTTCCTCTATCTCCCGCTGGCAGTTGGGTGGCCGATAGTAAACCCCCAACATTGTGACTACACCCTTCCTATTCCTGAGCTCTACCCATATCGCCTCGTTGTATGAGCCCTCCGAGGTGTCCTCCCACAGTACAGCTGTGATATTCTCCTTAACCAGTAGTGCAACTCCCCCACCCCTTTTACATCCCCCTCTATCCCGCCTGAAACATCTGTATCCTGGAATATTAAGCTGCCAATCCTGTCCTTCGCTTAACCAAGTTTCTGTAATGGCAACAACATCATAGTTCCTGGTACTAATCTAAGTTCATCTGCCTTACCTGTTACACTTCTCGCATTGAAACAAATGCACTTCAGTCCACCAGACCCTCTTTGATTAGCAACCCCACCCTGCCTACTGTTTCTCTGAGTCTTACTGGCCCTACTGTCTGCTTCCCCTTCAGCTAATTCACCTTTGCTTTGGTTTCCCCCCCAACCCCCCGAGCCAAACTAGTTTAAATCCTCCCGTGTGACACTAGCCAGCTTCCGGCCAGAATATTTATGCCCTTCCAGTTTAGATGCAACCCATCCTTCTTGTACAGGTTCTACCTGCCCCGGAATAGACCCCAATGGTCCAGATATCTGAAATTTCCCTCCTCCAGCAGCTGTTTAGCCACGTGTTGAGCTGCACTATCTTCCTATTTCTAGCCTCACTTGGCACAGGGAGTAATCCTGAGATTACAACCCTAGAGCTCCTGCTTTTCAACTTTCTTCCTAACTCCCTAAACTGCTGCTGCAGGACCTCATCACTCTTCCTGCCTATGTCGTTAGTACCAATATGTACCACGACATATTGGGCGGCACGGTAGCACAGTGGTTAGCACTGCTGCTTCACAGGTTCAGGGACCTGAGTTCGATTCCCGGTTTGGGTCACTGTCTGTGTGGAGTTTGCACATTCTCCTCGTGTCTGCGTGGGTTTCCTCCGGGTTCTCCGGTTTCTTCCCACAGTCCAAAGATGTGCGGGTTAGGTTGATTGGCCAGGCCAAAAATTGCCCCTTAGTGTCCTGAGATGCGTAGGTTAGATTAGTGGGTAAATATGTCGGGATATGGGGGTAGGGCCTGGGTGGGATTGTGGTCGGTGCAGACTCGTTGGGCCGAATGGCCTCTTTCTGTACGGAAGGGTTTCTATGATTTCTATGATTCTACGACCTCTCCCTTCAGCATGCTTTCTGTCTGTTCAGAGACATCCTGGACCCTGGCACCAGGGAGGCAACAGACCATCCTGGAGTCTCTTTCATGTCCACAGAAACGCACCCCTAACTATAGAGTCCCCTGTAACTATTGCTCTAATCCTCTTTGTCCCTTGTTGTTTAACACCAGAGTGTGTATCAACTGTATCCCTGAGAATCAGTGACTGTGGGACCCTGTACCCCAGTGTGAGTCAGTGTGTGTGGAACCCATACCCCAGTGAGAGTCAGTGTGTAGGACCCGTACCCCAGTGAGAGCCAGTGTGTCTGGAACCCGTAGCCCAGTGAGAGTCAGTGTGTGTGGCACCCGTACCCCAGTGAGAGTCAGTGTGTGTGGAACCCGTACCCCAGTGAGAGTTAGTGTGTGTGGAACCCGTACCCCAGTGAGAGTCAGTGTGTGTGGAACCCGTACCCCAGTGAGAGTCAGTGTGTGTGGAACCCATACCCCAGTGAGAGTCAGTGTGTGTGGGACCCGTACCCCAGTGAGAGTCAGTGTATTTGGAACCCATACCCCGATGAGAGTCAGTGGGTGCGGAACCCATACCCCAGTGAGAGTCAGTGTGCGTGGGACCCGTGCCCCAGTGAGTCAATGTGTGTGGAACCCGTACCCCAGTGAGAGTCAGTGTGTGTGGAACCCGTATCCCAGTGAGAGTGTGTGCAAGTGGAACCCGTACCTCAGTGAGAATCAGTGCGTGTGGGACTCGTACCCCTGTGAGAGTCAGTGTGTGTGGAACCCGTACCCCTGTGAGAGTCAGTGTGTGTGGAACTCATACCCCAGTGAGAGTCAGTGTGTGGGGAACCCATACCCCAGTGAGAGTCAGTGTGTGTGGAACCCGTACCCCTGTGAGAGTCAGTGTGTGTGGAACTCATACCCCAATGACAGTCAGTGTGTGTGGGACCTGTAGCCCAGTGAGAGTCAGTAATTGATGTTTCTACACTATATTCTGTCCGTGAGACCGTTATTAAGCGCACGGTGTTTCCATGCAGGGAGCTGGATTTCCAGAACCACTTTAGGTCTATAAATACCGCACACCGCGATGTCTGCTTGCTAACTGTTCAAACGTGCTGTCAGCATCAGATTTTTCATAAATATCTACTCACCTTGTGAAGAAACTTGCTTCACCCTGAGCGAGTTGGATTCCTGCTGGGCAGTGCGGATAGTGGGAAGAGCAATCCGAATCGATCGATGGATGGGGCCAAACAAGTCGAGGGCGAGATTCAGCGCTGCTCCACACTGTGACTGAGGGAGAGCAGAATGGCTGTTACCTATAGCACCCGGCCCAGACTCAAACCACAGCTTCCCTTCTCAACCAGAACCCTTACAATTCATTCGGGGAGGGGCTTTTTACACAGGAAGACTCAATCTCCCCCTCCAAGAAAGGATCAAACACTGCGACCATTAACAGAGGCCTTGCATTTGGATATTGGAAGAATTCAAGTGAATAAACTTGTCTAAGAGTGAGGGTTCTTTCTGGAGAGCTGTTTGCAAGCAGTTACTGATCCTGGCAGCATGAGGGTGCTAAACTAACACAAAGCGACACCCCCAGCCACGGCAGTGGAGAAAATCACGCTCAGAGAATGTTGTTGAGTTCCTGTCGCCGTGAATCTCAGGATTGGAGATTCTGATATATTTTTATTCACTCAGAGGATGTGGGTGTCACTGGCCGGACCCAATGTTCATTGCCCATCCCTAATTGCCCCTTGAGAAGGTGGTGATGATAAGCCGCCTTCTTGAACCCGCTGCAGTCCCTGAGGCGTAGGTACATCCACAATGCTGTTAGGGAGGGAGCTCCTGCATTTAGACCCGGAGATTGTGAAGGAACGGCTGATATATTTCCAATGGCTTGGAAATATATCGCTTGGAGGGGAACCTCCAGGTGGTGGTGTTCCCATGTGTATGCTGCCCTTCTCTTCCTAGATGGTGGTGGTGTTATGCAGCATTCAGTTTGGAAGGAATGACATGGAGAGGCAATATAAGATAAAGGGTACAGCTCTAAAGGGGCTGTAGAAGCAGAGAGGGTGTATGAGTGTATATATCACTGAAGGTGATATATACAGTTGAGTCTACATCCTGAGATTTAACAATGTGGGTACCCAATAGACAAACAAGGATGTTTTTTTTTGAGCCTCTACTGGAGGATTGTGCCCAGTTCTGGGCATCGCACTTCAGAAAGGATGTGAAGGTATTAGAGAGAGTGCAGGACACATTGAGAGAATGGTTCCCCCTTGCTACCAGTAACCTCCTTGCTCTGAGATATCTTCCATCCTCTAAGTCTGGCCTCTTGGACATTCCCAATTTTAACCGCTCCACCATCAGTGGCTGTGCCTGTCCATGCCCCAAGGTCCTGGATTTCCTCTCTGTGCCTCTCCAGCTATCCGCTTTTGGGACACTCCATCAAACCAAACTCTTTAAGTAAACCCTTGTCAACTGGCCCAATATCTCCTTATGCAGTTTCTCTTTATGTTGCTGTCAGAAACCTTCAGATGTTTTAGTGTTAAAAATGCTGCAGAAAGCATGATAACAAACTTAAAGCGAGTAATCATAGAATTCCCTACTGTGGAGAAGGAGGCCATTCGGTCCATCGAGTCTGCACCAACCCTCTGACAGAGCATTGTACGCAGGCTTACCTCCTGCCCTATTCCATAACCCCATGCATTTACCATGGCCAATCACCCTAACCTACATATGTTGCAACACTAAGGGGATATTTACCATGACCAATCCATCCAGTCTGAACATCTTTGGGCCAGGATTAGTCTAATGGTGGGGGCATGCCTTATGAGGATAGGCTGAGGGAGCTCGGTCTTTTCTCCTTGGAGAGACGTAGGATGAGAGAGGACCTAATAGAGGTATATAAGATGTTGAGAGGCATAGATTAGGTGGACTCTCAGAGGCTTTTTCCCAGGGTGGAAATGGCTGCTACGAGAGGACACAGGTTTAAGGTGCTGGGGGGTAGGTACAGGGGAAATGTTAGGGGGAAGTTTTTCACACAGAGGATGGTGGGCGAGTGGAATCGGCTGCCGTCAGTGGTGGTGGAGGCAAACTCAATAGGGTCCTGGATGAGTACATGGGACTTAATAGGATGGAGGGTTATTGGTAGGCCTAGAAGGTCAGCACAACTTGTGGGGCCGAAGAGCCTGTTTTGTGCTGTAGTTTTTCTATGTTTCTATGTGACTGAATTCGATATGAGATTTGAGAGAGAGAGAGAAGGTTGGGATGAAGCAAGGTTTGAAATTGAGATGAGCAAGTAGAACTTGGCTATAATAGATTGGGCAGAACTGCCGGTGGATAAAACAGTGAGAGGTTTTCAATAAAGCATTTACGATTAAACAAAACCCTTGTCACTAAATCTTTATTTAGACAAATAAAAGAAGTGAGAGGTATTGTTCCAAATCTTCCAAACAGGGATGCTAATTCTAGGAACAGATACACATTTATCTGCAAGCCTGATTGAAAGACAGGTCTGTGATATTCGCTGCCCCCTGGAGCGTCCAGGCACCAGGCCTGATCAGTGTGCAGGATAGGACACGCGATATCCCTGTTCCCAGCACGAGCTGCCATATGTCCCAGGTTTTGTGTTAATTTTGATCCTTCCAGGCCTGAACCACAGTTGAAAATGTGATGATTCGATGGCTACATTTTATTAATTATCCCAGGACCAAGACAGGAAAAACTCTGGCTTTCAGATCGTGTGGGGCTGTCAAAATCCAAAACACTATCGCCTCAGCTCACTGACAGAATAAATACCCACTGAACATGTCTATCAAACCCCCACACCAACACTGCTCACCCCCCTGCAACACCCCCATGCCTCCGACAGTGCTGCCCCCCTCCCCGAGAGTGCCGCCCCCCTCCCCACACCCCGACAGTGCCGCCTCCCTCCCCACACCCCCAACAGTGCCGCCCCCCTCCCCACACCCCGACAGTGCTGCCCCCCTCCCCACACCCCCGACAGTGCTGCCCCCCCTCCCCACACCCCCGACAGTGCTGCCCCCCCTCCCCACACCCCCAACAGTGCCGCCCCCCTCCCCACACCCCCAACAGTGCCGCCCCCGTCCCCACACCCCCAACAGTGCCGCCCCCCTCCCCACACCCCCGACAGTGCTGCCCCCCTCCCCACACCCCCAACAGTGCTGCCCCCCTCCGCACACCCCGACAGTGCTGCCCCCCTCCCCACACCCCAACAGTTCCGCCCCCCTCCCCACACCCCAACAGTTCCGCCCCCCTCCCCACACCCCGACAGTGCGGCCCCCCCTCACCACACCCAACAACAACAACATCTCAAACACTGACCCCCACACCAACAACAACAACATCTCAAACACTGACCCCCACACCAACAACAACAACATCTCAAACACTGACCCCCACATCAACAACAACAACATCTCAAACACTGACCCCCACATCAACAACAACAACATCTCAAACACTGACCCCCACACCAACAACAACATCTCAAACACTGACCCCCACACCAACAACAACAACATCTCAAACACTGACCCCCACACCAACAACAACAACATCTCAAACACTGACCCCCACACCAACAACAACAACATCTCAAACACTGACCCCCACACCAACAACAACATCTCAAACACTGACCCCCACACCAACAACAACAACATCTCAAACACTGACCCCCACACCAACAACAACAACATCTCAAACACTGACCCCCACACCAACAACAACAACATCTCAAACACTGACCCCCACACCAACAACAACAGCATCTCAAACACTGACCCCCACACCAACAACAACATCTCAAACACTGACCCCACACCAACAACAACATCTCAAACACTGACCCTCACACCAACAACAACATCTCAAACACTGACCCCCACACCAACAACAACATCTCAAACACTGACCCCCACACCAACAACAACATCTCAAACACTGACCCCACACCAACAACAACATCTCAAACACTGACCCTCACACCAACAACAACAACATCTCAAACACTGACCCTCACACTAACAACAACATCTCAAACACTGAACCCCACACCAACAACAACAACATCTCAAACACTGACCCCCACACCAACAACAACAACATCTCAAACACTGACCCCCAGACCAACAACAACAACATCTCAAACACTGACCCCCACACCAACAACAACATCTCAAACACTGACCCCCACACCAACAACAACATCTCAAACACTGACCCCCACACCAACAACAACAACATCTCAAACACTGACCCCCACACCAACAACAACATCTCAAACACTGACCCCCACACCAACAACAACATCTCAAACACTGACCCCCACACCAACAACAACAACAACATCTCAAACACTGACCCTCACACCAACAACAACATCTCAAACACTGACCCTCACACCAACAACAACATCTCAAACACTGACCCTCACACCAACAACAACAACATCTCAAACACTGACCCCCACACCAACAACAACAACATCTCAAACACTGACCCCCACACCAACAACAATAACATCTCAAACACTGACCCCCACACCAACAACAACAACAACATCTCAAACACTGACCCCCACACCAACAACAACAACATCTCAAACACTGACCCCCACACCAACAACAACAACATCTCAAACACTGACCCTCACACCAACAACAACATCTCAAACACTGACCCCCACACCAACAACAACATCTCAAACACTGACCCCAAACCAACAACAACAACATCTCAAACACTGACCTTCACACCAACAACAACATCTCAAACACTGACCCCCACACCAACAACAACATATCAAACACTGACCCCCACACCAACAACAACATCTCAAACACTGACCCCCACACCAACAACATCACAAACATTGACCCCCACACCGACAACAACATCTCAAACACTGACCCCCACACCAACAACAACATCTCAAACACTGGCCCCCACACCAACAACAACAACATCTCAAACACTGACCCCAACACCAACAACAACATCTCAAACACTGACCCTCACACCAACAACAACATCTCAAACACTGACCCTCACACCAACAACAACATCGCAAACACTGACCCCACACCAACAACAACAACATCTCAAACACTGACCCCACACCAACAACAACATCTCAAACACTGACCCCCACACCAACAACAACATCTCAAACACTGACCCCCACACCAACAACATCTCAAACACTGACCCCCACACCAACAACAACAACATCTCAAACACTGACCCCCACACCAACAACAACATCTCAAACACGGACCCCCACACCAACAACTCAAACACTGACCCCCACACCAACAACAACATCTCAAACACTGACCCTCACACCAACAACAACAACATCTCAAACACTGACCCTCACACCAACAACAACAACCTCTCAAACACTGACCCCCACACCAACAACAACATCTCAAACACTGACCCCCACACCAACAACAACAACATCTCAAACACTGACCCCCACACCAACAACAACATCTCAAACACTGACCCCCACACCAACAACAACAACATCTCAAACACTGACCCCCTCACCAATAACAACAACATCTCAAACACTGACCCCCCACACCAACAACAACATCTCAAACACTGACCCCCACACCAACAACAACAACATCTCAAACACTGACCCCCACACCAACAACAACAACATCTCAAACACTGACCCCCACACCAACAACAACAACATCTCAAACACTGACCCCCACACCAACAACAACAACATCTCAAACACTGACCCCCACACCAACAACAACAACAACATCTCAAACACTGACCCTCACACCAACAACAACATCTCAAACACTGACCCTCACACCAACAACAACATCCCAAACACTGACCCTCACACCAACAACAACAACATCTCAAACACTGACCCCCACACCAACAACAACAACATCTCAAACACTGACTCCCACACCAACAACAACAACAACATCTCAAACACTGACCCCCACACCAACAACAACAACATCTCAAACACTGACCCCCACACCAACAACAACAACATCTCAAACACTGACCCCCACACCAACAACAACAACATCTCAAACACTGACCCCCACACCAACAGCAACATCTCAAACACTGACCCCACACCAACAACAACAACATCTCAAACACTGACCCCCACACCAACAACAACATCTCAAACACTGACCCTCACACCAACAACAACAACATCTCAAACACTGACCCTCACACCAACAACAACAACCTCTCAAACACTGACCCCCACACCAACAACAACATCTCAAACACTGACCCCCACACCAACAACAACAACATCTCAAACACTGACCCCCACACCAACAACAACATCTCAAACACTGACCCCCACACGAACAACAACAACATCTCAAACACTGACCCCCTCACCAATAACAACAACATCTCAAACACTGACTCCCCACACCAACAACAACATCTCAAACACTGACCCCCACACCAACAACAACAACATCTCAAACACTGACCCCCACACCAACAACATCTCAAACACTGACCCCCACACAAACAACAACATCTCAAACACTGACCCCCTCACCAACAACAACATCTCAAACACTGATCCCCACACAAACAACAACATCTCAAACACAGACCCCCACACCAACAACAACATCTCAAACACTGATCCCCACACCGACAACAACATCTCAAACACTGACCCCCTCACCAATAACAACAACATCTCAAACACTGACCCCCTCACCAACAACAACATCTCAAACACTGACCCCCACACAAACAACAACATCTCAAACACTGACCCCCACACCAACAACAACATCTCAAACACTGATCCCCACACCGACAACAACATCTCAAACACTGACCCACACACCAACAACAACATCTCAAACACTGACCCCCACACCAACAACAACAACATCTCAAACACTGACCCCCTCACCAACAACAACATCTCAAACACTGACCCCCACACCCACAACAACAACATCTCAAACACTGACCCCCACACCCACAACAACAACATCTCAAACACTGACCTTAACAACAACATCTCAAACACTGACCCCACACCAACAACAACAACATCTCAAAAACTGACCCCCACACCAACAACAACATCTCAAACACGGACCCCCTCACCAACAACAACATCTCAAACACTGACCCCACACCAACAACAACAACATCTCAAACACTGCCCCTCACACCAACAACAACATCTCAAACACTGACCCCCACACCAACAACAACAACATCACAAACACTGACCCCCACACCAACAACAACAACATCTCAAACACTGACCCCCACACCAACAACAACAACATCTCAAACACTGACCCCCACACCAACAACAACAACATCTCAAACACTGACCCCCACACCAACAACAACAACAACATCTCAAACACTGACCCTCACACCAACCACAACATCTCAAACACTGACCCTCACACCAACAACAACATCTCAAACACTGACCCTCACACCAACAACAACAACATCTCAAACACTGACCCCCACACCAACAACAACAACATCTCAAACACTGACCCCCACACCAACAACAACAACATCTCAAACACTGACCCCCACACCAACAACAACAACAACATCTCAAACACTGACCCCCACACCAACAACAACAACATCTCAAACACTGACCCCCACACCAACAACAACAACATCTCAAACACTGACCCTCACACCAACAACAACATCTCAAACACTGACCCCCACACCAACAACAACATCTCAAACACTGACCCCAAACCAACAACAACAACATCTCAAACACTGACCTTCACACCAACAACAACATCTCAAACACTGACCCCCACACCAACAACAACATATCAAACACTGACCCCCACACCAACAACAACATCTCAAACACTGACCCCCACACCAACAACATCACAAACATTGACCCCCACACCGACAACAACATCTCAAACACTGACCCCCACACCAACAACAACATCTCAAACACTGGCCCCCACACCAACAACAACAACATCTCAAACACTGACCCCAACACCAACAACAACATCTCAAACACTGACCCTCACACCAACAACAACATCTCAAACACTGACCCTCACACCAACAACAACATCGCAAACACTGACCCCACACCAACAACAACAACATCTCAAACACTGACCCCACACCAACAACAACATCTCAAACACTGACCCCCACACCAACAACAACATCTCATACACTGACCCCCACACCAACAACATCTCAAACACTGACCCCCACACCAACAACAACAACATCTCAAACACTGACCCCCACACCAACAACAACATCTCAAACACGGACCCCCACACCAACAACTCAAACACTGACCCCCACACCAACAACAACATCTCAAACACTGACCCCCACACCAACAACAACATCTCAAACACTGACCCCCACACCAACAGCAACATCTCAAACACTGACCCCACACCAACAACAACAACATCTCAAACACTGACCCTCACACCAACAACAACATCTCAAACACTGACCCCCACACCAACAACAACATCTCAAACACTGACCCCAAACCAACAACAACAACATCTCAAACACTGACCTTCACACCAACAACAACATCTCAAACACTGACCCCCACACCAACAACAACATATCAAACACTGACCCCCACACCAACAACAACATCTCAAACACTGACCCCCACACCAACAACATCACAAACATTGACCCCCACTCCGACAACAACATCTCAAACACTGACCCCCACACCAACAACAACATCTCAAACACTGGCCCCCACACCAACAACAACAACATCTCAAACACTGACCCCAACACCAACAACAACATCTCAAACACTGACCCTCACACCAACAACAACATCTCAAACACTGACCCTCACACCAACAACAACATCGCAAACACTGACCCCACACCAACAACAACAACATCTCAAACACTGACCCCACACCAACAACAACATCTCAAACACTGACCCCCACACCAACAACAACATCTCAAACACTGACCCCCACACCAACAACATCTCAAACACTGACCCCCACACCAACAACAACAACATCTCAAACACTGACCCCCACACCAACACAACATCTCAAACACGGACCCCCACACCAACAACTCAAACACTGACCCCCACACCAACAACAACATCTCAAACACTGACCCCCACACCAACAACAACATCTCAAACACTGACCCCCACACCAACAGCAACATCTCAAACACTGACCCCACACCAACAACAACAACATCTCAAACACTGACCCCCACACCAACAACAACATCTCAAACACTGACCCTCACACCAACAACAACAACATCTCAAACACTGACCCTCACACCAACAACAACAACCTCTCAAACACTGACCCCCACACCAACAACAACATCTCAAACACTGACCCCCACACCAACAACAACAACATCTCAAACACTGACCCCCACACCAACAACAACATCTCAAACACTGACCCCCACACCAACAACAACAACATCTCAAACACTGACCCCCTCACCAATAACAACAACATCTCAAACACTGACCCCCCACACCAACAACAACATCTCAAACACTGACCCCCACACCAACAACAACAACATCTCAAACACTGACCCCCACACCAACAACATCTCAAACACTGACCCCCACACAAACAACAACATCTCAAACACTGACCCCCTCACCAACAACAACATCTCAAACACTGATCCCCACACAAACAACAACATCTCAAACACTGACCCCCACACCAACAACAACATCTCAAACACTGATCCCCACACCGACAACAACATCTCAAACACTGACCCCCTCACCAATAACAACAACATCTCAAACACTGACCCCCTCACCAACAACAACATCTCAAACACTGACCCCCACACAAACAACAACATCTCAAACACTGACCCCCACACCAACGACAACATCTCAAACACTGATCCCCACACCGACAACAACATCTCAAACACTGACCCACACACCAACAACAACATCTCAAACACTGACCCCCACACCAACAACAACAACATCTCAAACACTGACCCCCTCACCAACAACAACATCTCAAACACTGACCCCCACACCGACAACAACAACATCTCAAACACTGACCCCCACACCCACAACAACAACATCTCAAACACTGACCTTAACAACAACATCTCAAACACTGACCCCACACCAACAACAACAACATCTCAAACACTGACCCCCACACCAACAACAACATCTCAAACACTGACCCCACACCAACAACAACAACATCTCAAACACTGCCCCTCACACCAACAACAACATCTCAAACACTGACCCCCACACCAACAACAACAACATCACAAACACTGACCCCCACACCAACAACAACAACATCTCAAACACTGACCCCCACACCAACAACAACAACATCTCAAACACTGACCCCCACACCAACAACAACAACATCTCAAACACTGACCCCCACACCAACAACAACAACAACATCTCAAACACTGACCCTCACACCAACAACAACATCTCAAACACTGACCCTCACACCAACAACAACATCTCAAACACTGACCCTCACACCAACAACAACAACATCTCAAACACTGACCCCCACACCAACAACAACAACATCTCAAACACTGACCCCCACACCAACAACAACAACATCTCAAACACTGACCCCCACACCAACAACAACAACAACATCTCAAACACTGACCCCCACACCAACAACAACAACATCTCAAACACTGACCCCCACACCAACAACAACAACATCTCAAACACTGACCCTCACACCAACAACAACATCTCAAACACTGACCCCCACACCAACAACAACATCTCAAACACTGACCCCAAACCAACAACAACAACATCTCAAACACTGACCTTCACACCAACAACAACATCTCAAACACTGACCCCCACACCAACAACAACATATCAAACACTGACCCCCACACCAACAACAACATCTCAAACACTGACCCCCACACCAACAACATCACAAACATTGACCCCCACACCGACAACAACATCTCAAACACTGACCCCCACACCAACAACAACATCTCAAACACTGGCCCCCACACCAACAACAACAACATCTCAAACACTGACCCCAACACCAACAACAACATCTCAAACACTGACCCTCACACCAACAACAACATCTCAAACACTGACCCTCACACCAACAACAACATCGCAAACACTGACCCCACACCAACAACAACAACATCTCAAACACTGACCCCACACCAACAACAACAACATCTCAAACACTGACCCCCACACCAACAACAACATCTCAAACACGGACCCCCAAACCAACAACAACAACATCTCAAACACTGACCCCCAAACCAACAACAACATCTCAAACACTGACCCCCACACCAACAACAACATCTCAAACACTGACCCCCACACCAACAGCAACATCTCAAACACTGACCCCACACCAACAACAACAACATCTCAAACACTGACCCCCACACCAACAACAACATCTCAAACACTGACCCTCACACCAACAACAACAACATCTCAAACACTGACCCTCACACCAACAACAACAACCTCTCAAACACTGACCCCCACACCAACAACAACATCTCAAACACTGACCCCCACACCAACAACAACAACATCTCAAACACTGACCCCCACACCAACAACAACATCTCAAACACTGACCCCCACACCAACAACAACAACATCTCAAACACTGACCCCCTCACCAATAACAACAACATCTCAAACACTGACCCCCCACACCAACAACAACATCTCAAACACTGACCCCCACACCAACAACAACAACATCTCAAACACTGACCCCCACACCAACAACATCTCAAACACTGACCCCCACACAAACAACAACATCTCAAACACTGACCCCCTCACCAACAACAACATCTCAAACACTGATCCCCACACAAACAACAACATCTCAAACACTGACCCCCACACCAACAACAACATCTCAAACACTGATCCCCACACCGACAACAACATCTCAAACACTGACCCCCTCACCAATAACAACAACATCTCAAACACTGACCCCCTCACCAACAACAACATCTCAAACACTGACCCCCACACAAACAACAACATCTCAAACACTGACCCCCACACCAACAACAACATCTCAAACACTGACCCCCACACCAACAACAACAACATCTCAAACACTGACCCCCTCACCAACAACAACATCTCAAACACTGACCCCCACACCCACAACAACAACATCTCAAACACTGACCCCCACACCCACAACAACAACATCTCAAACACTGACCTTAACAACAACATCTCAAACACTGACCCCACACCAACAACAACAACATCTCAAACACTGACCCCCACACCAACAACAACATCTCAAACACGGACCCCCTCACCAACAACAACATCTCAAACACTGACCCCACACCAACAACAACAACATCTCAAACACTGCCCCTCACACCAACAACAACATCTCAAACACTGACCCCCACACCAACAACAACAACATCACAAACACTGACCCCCACACCAACAACAACATCTCAATCACTGACCCCACATCAACAACAACGTCTCAAACACTGACCCCCACACCAACAACAACATCTCAAACACTGACCCCCTCACCAACAACAACATCTCAAACACTGACCCTCACACCAACAACAACACCTCAAACACTGACCCCCACACCAATAACAACAACATCTCAAACACTGACCCCAACAACAACATCTCAAACACTGACCCCACACCAACAACAACAACATCTCAAACACTGACCCCACACCAACAACAACAACATCTCAAACACTGACCCCACACCAACAACAACATCTCAAACACTGACCCCCTCAGCAACAACAACATCTCAAACACTGACCCCCTCAGCAACAACAACATCTCAAACACTGACCCCCTCAGCAACAACAACATCTCAAACACTGACCTCCACACCAACAACAACAACATCTCAAACACTGAACCCCACACCAACAACAACATCTCAAACACTGACCTCCACACCAACAACAACATCTCAAACACTGACCCCCACACCAACAACAACATCTCAAACACTGACCCCCACACCAACAACATCTCAAACACTGACCCCCACGCCAACAACAACAACATCTCAAACACTGACCCCCACACCAACAACAACAACATCTCAAACACTGACCCCACACCAACAACAACAACATCTCAAACACTGACCCTCACACCAACAACATCTCAAACACTGACCCCACACCAACAACAACAACACCTCAAACACTGACCCCCACACCAACAACAACAACATCTCAAACACTGACCCCCACACCAACAACAACATCTCAAACACTGACCCCCACACCAACAACAACAACATCTCAAACACTGACCCTCACACCAACAACATCTCAAACACTGACCCCACACTAACAACAACAACATCTCAAACACTGACCCCACACCAACAACAACAACATCTCAAACACTGACCCCACACCAACAACAACATCTCAAACACTGACCCCACACCAACAACAACAACATCTCAAACACTGACCCTCACACCAACAACAACATCTCAAACACTGACCCCCACACCAACAACAACAACATCTCAAACACTGACCTCCACACCAACAACAACATCTCAAACACTGACCCCACACCAACAACAACAACATCTCAAACACTGACCCCACACCAACAACAACAACATCTCAAACACTGACCCCCACACCAACACCAACAACATCTCAAACACTGACCCCACACCAACAACAACAACATCTCAAACACTGACCCCCACACCAACAACAACAACATCTCAAACACTGACCACCACACCAACAACAACAACATCTCAAACACTGACCCCCACACCAACAACAACATCTCAAACACTGACCCCACACCAACAACAACAACATCTCAAACACTGACCCCCACACCAACAACAACAACATCTCAAACACTGACCCCCACACCAACAACAACACATCTCAAACACTGACCCCCACACCAACAACAACATCTCAAACACTGACCCTCACACCAACAACAACAACATCTCAAACACTGACCCCCACACCAACAACATCTCAAACACTGACCCCCGTACCAAAAACAACATCTCAAACACTGAACCCCACACCAACAACAACATCTCAAACACTGACCCCCACACCAACAACATCTCAAACACTGACCCCCGTACCAAAAACAACATCTCAAACACTGAACCCCACACCAACAACAACATCTCAAACACTGACCCCCACACCAACAACAACAACATCTCAAACACTGCCCCTCACACCAACAACAACATCTCAAACACTGACCCCCACACCAACAACAACAACATCTCAAACACTGACCCCCATACCAACAACAACATCTCAAACACTGACCCCGACACCAACAAAATCTCAAACACTGACCCCCACACCAACGACAACATCTCAAACACTGACCCTCACACCAACGACAACATCTCAAACACTGACCCTCACACCAACAACAACATCTCAAACACTGACCCCCACACCAACAACAACATCTCAAACACTGACCCCCACACCAACAACAACAACATCTCAAACACTGACCCCCACACCAACAACAACATCTCAAACACTGACCCCGACACCAACAACAACAACATCTCAAACACTGACCCCCACACCAACAACAACATCTCAAACACTGACCCCCACACCAACAACAACAACATCTCAAACACTGACCCCAACAACAACAACATCACAAACACTGACCCCCACACCAACAACAACATCTCAAACACTGACCCCCACACCAAGAACAACATCTCAAACACTGACCCCCACACCAACAACATCTCAAACACTGACCCCCACACCAACAACAACAACATCTCAAACACTGACCCCCACACCAACAACATCTCAAACACTGACCCTCACGCCAACAACAACAACATCTCAAACACTGACCCCCACACCAACAACAACATCTCAAACACTGACCCCCACACCAACAACAACATCTCAAACACTGACCCCCACACCAACAACAACAACATCTCAAACACTGACCCCCTCACCAATAACAACAACATCTCAAACACTGACCCCCCACACCAACAACAACATCTCAAACACTGACCCCCACACCAACAACAACAACATCTCAAACACTGACCCCCACACCAACAACATCATCTCAAACACTGATCCCCACACCGACAACAACATCTCAAGCACTGACCCACACACCAACAACAACATCTCAAACACTGACCCCCACACCAACAACAACAACATCTCAAACACTGACCCCCTCACCAACAACAACATCTCAAACACTGACCCCCACACCCACAACAACAACATCTCAAACACTGACCCCCACACCCACAACAACAACATCTCAAACACTGACCTTAACAACAACATCTCAAACACTGACCCCACACCAACAACAACAACATCTCAAACACTGACCCCCACACCAACAACAACATCTCAAACACGGACCCCCTCACCAACAACAACAACATCTCAAACACGGACCCCCACACCAACAACAACAACATCTCAAACACTGACCCTCACACCAACAACAACAACATCTCAAACACTGACCCCCTCACCAACAACAACATCTCAAACACTGACCCCCACACCAACAACAACAACATCACAAACACTGACCCCCACACCAACAACAACATCTCAAACACTGACCCCACACCAACAACAACGTCTCAAACACTGACCCCCACACCAACAACAACAACATCTCAAACACTGACCCCCACACCAACAACAACAACATCTCAAACACTGACCCTCACACCAACAACATCTCAAATACTGACCCCACACCAACAACAACAACATCTCAAACACTGACCCCACACCAACAACAACAACATCTCAAACACTGACCCCACACCAACAACAACATCTCAAACACTGACCCCACACCAACAACAACAACATCTCAAACACTGACCCTCACACCAACAACAAATTCTCAAACACTGACCCCCACACCAACAACAACAACATCTCAAACACTGACCTCCACACCAACAACAACATCTCAAACACTGACCCCACACCAACAACAACAACATCTCAAACACTGACCCCACACCAACAACAACAACATCTCAAACACTGACCCCCACACCAACACCAACAACATCTCAAACACTGACCCCACACCAACAACAACAACATCTCAAACACTGACCCCCACACCAACAACATCATCTCAAACACTGATCCCCACACCGACAACAACATCTCAAACACTGACCCACACACCAACAACAACATCTCAAACACTGACCCCCACACCAACAACAACAACATCTCAAACACTGACCCCCTCACCAACAACAACATCTCAAACACTGACCCCCACACCACAACAACAACATCTCAAACACTGACCCCCACACCCACAACAACAACATCTCAAACACTGACCTTAACAACAACATCTCAAACACTGACCCCACACCAACAACAACAACATCTCAAACACTGACCCCCACACCAACAACAACATCTCAAACACGGACCCCCTCACCAACAACAACAACATCTCAAACACGGACCCCCACACCAACAACAACAACATCTCAAACACTGACCCTCACACCAACAACAACAACATCTCAAACACTGACCCCCTCACCAACAACAACATCTCAAACACTGACCCCCACACCAACAACAACAACATCACAAACACTGACCCCCACACCAACAACAACATCTCAAACACTGACCCCACACCAACAACAACGTCTCAAACACTGACCCCCACACCAACAACAACAACATCTCAAACACTGACCCCCACACCAACAACAACAACATCTCAAACACTGACCCTCACACCAACAACATCTCAAACACTGACCCCACACCAACAACAACAACATCTCAAACACTGACCCCACACCAACAACAACAACATCTCAAACACTGACCCCACAGCAACAACAACATCTCAAACACTGACCCCACACCAACAACAACAACATCTCAAACACTGACCCCCGTACCAAAAACAACATCTCAAACACTGAACCCCACACCAACAACAACATCTCAAACACTGACCCCCACACCAACAACATCTCAAACACTGACCCCCGTACCAAAAACAACATCTCAAACACTGAACCCCACACCAACAACAACATCTCAAACACTGACCCCCACACCAACAACAACAACATCTCAAACACTGCCCCTCACACCAACAACAACATCTCAAACACTGACCCCCACACCAACAACAACAACATCTCAAACACTGACCCCCATACCAACAACAACATCTCAAACACTGACCCCGACACCAACAAAATCTCAAACACTGACCCCCACACCAACGACAACATCTCAAACACTGACCCTCACACCAACGACAACATCTCAAACACTGACCCTCACACCAACAACAACATCTCAAACACTGACCCCCACACCAACAACAACATCTCAAACACTGACCCCCACACCAACAACAACAACATCTCAAACACTGACCCCCACACCAACAACAACATCTCAAACACTGACCCCCACACCAACAACAACAACATCTCAAACACTGACCCCCACACCAACAACAACATCTCAAACACTGACCCCCACACCAACAACAACAACATCTCAAACACTGACCCCAACAACAACAACATCACAAACACTGACCCCCACACCAACAACAACATCTCAAACACTGACCCCCACACCAAGAACAACATCTCAAACACTGACCCCCACACCAACAACATCTCAAACACTGACCCCCACACCAACAACAACAACATCTCAAACACTGACCCCCACACCAACAACATCTCAAACACTGACCCTCACGCCAACAACAACAACATCTCAAACACTGACCCCCACACCAACAACAACATCTCAAACACTGACCCCCACACCAACAACAACATCTCAAACACTGACCCCCACACCAACAACAACAACATCTCAAACACTGACCCCCTCACCAATAACAACAACATCTCAAACACTGACCCCCCACACCAACAACAACATCTCAAACACTGACCCCCACACCAACAACAACAACATCTCAAACACTGACCCCCACACCAACAACATCATCTCAAACACTGATCCCCACACCGACAACAACATCTCAAGCACTGACCCACACACCAACAACAACATCTCAAACACTGACCCCCACACCAACAACAACAACATCTCAAACACTGACCCCCTCACCAACAACAACATCTCAAACACTGACCCCCACACCCACAACAACAACATCTCAAACACTGACCCCCACACCCACAACAACAACATCTCAAACACTGACCTTAACAACAACATCTCAAACACTGACCCCACACCAACAACAACAACATCTCAAACACTGACCCCCACACCAACAACAACATCTCAAACACGGACCCCCTCACCAACAACAACAACATCTCAAACACGGACCCCCACACCAACAACAACAACATCTCAAACACTGACCCTCACACCAACAACAACAACATCTCAAACACTGACCCCCTCACCAACAACAACATCTCAAACACTGACCCCCACACCAACAACAACAACATCACAAACACTGACCCCCACACCAACAACAACATCTCAAACACTGACCCCACACCAACAACAACGTCTCAAACACTGACCCCCACACCAACAACAACAACATCTCAAACACTGACCCCCACACCAACAACAACAACATCTCAAACACTGACCCTCACACCAACAACATCTCAAATACTGACCCCACACCAACAACAACAACATCTCAAACACTGACCCCACACCAACAACAACAACATCTCAAACACTGACCCCACACCAACAACAACATCTCAAACACTGACCCCACACCAACAACAACAACATCTCAAACACTGACCCTCACACCAACAACATCTCAAATACTGACCCCACACCAACAACAACAACATCTCAAACACTGACCCCACACCAACAACAACAACATCTCAAACACTGACCCCACACCAACAACAACATCTCAAACACTGACCCCACACCAACAACAACAACATCTCAAACACTGACCCCCACACCAACAACAACATCTCAAACACGGACCCCCTCACCAACAACAACAACATCTCAAACACGGACCCCCACACCAACAACAACAACATCTCAAACACTGACCCTCACACCAACAACAACAACATCTCAAACACTGACCCCCTCACCAACAACAACATCTCAAACACTGACCCCCACACCAACAACAACAACATCACAAACACTGACCCCCACACCAACAACAACATCTCAAACACTGACCCCACACCAACAACAACGTCTCAAACACTGACCCCCACACCAACAACAACAACATCTCAAACACTGACCCCCACACCAACAACAACAACATCTCAAACACTGACCCTCACACCAACAACATCTCAAACACTGACCCCACACCAACAACAACAACATCTCAAACACTGACCCCACACCAACAACAACAACATCTCAAACACTGACCCCACAGCAACAACAACATCTCAAACACTGACCCCACACCAACAACAACAACATCTCAAACACTGACCCCCGTACCAAAAACAACATCTCAAACACTGAACCCCACACCAACAACAACATCTCAAACACTGACCCCCACACCAACAACATCTCAAACACTGACCCCCGTACCAAAAACAACATCTCAAACACTGAACCCCACACCAACAACAACATCTCAAACACTGACCCCCACACCAACAACAACAACATCTCAAACACTGCCCCTCACACCAACAACAACATCTCAAACACTGACCCCCACACCAACAACAACAACATCTCAAACAGTGACCCCCATACCAACAACAACATCTCAAACACTGACCCCGACACCAACAAAATCTCAAACACTGACCCCCACACCAACGACAACATCTCAAACACTGACCCTCACACCAACGACAACATCTCAAACACTGACCCTCACACCAACAACAACATCTCAAACACTGACCCCCACACCAACAACAACATCTCAAACACTGACCCCCACACCAACAACAACAACATCTCAAACACTGACCCCCACACCAACAACAACATCTCAAACACTGACCCCCACACCAACAACAACAACATCTCAAACACTGACCCCCACACCAACAACAACATCTCAAACACTGACCCCCACACCAACAACAACAACATCTCAAACACTGACCCCAACAACAACAACATCACAAACACTGACCCCCACACCAACAACAACATCTCAAACACTGACCCCCACACCAAGAACAACATCTCAAACACTGACCCCCACACCAACAACATCTCAAACACTGACCCCCACACCAACAACAACAACATCTCAAACACTGACCCCCACACCAACAACATCTCAAACACTGACCCTCACGCCAACAACAACAACATCTCAAACACTGACCCCCACACCAACAACAACATCTCAAACACTGACCCCCACACCAACAACAACATCTCAAACACTGACCCCCACACCAACAACAACAACATCTCAAACACTGACCCCCTCACCAATAACAACAACATCTCAAACACTGACCCCCCACACCAACAACAACATCTCAAACACTGACCCCCACACCAACAACAACAACATCTCAAACACTGACCCCCACACCAACAACATCATCTCAAACACTGATCCCCACACCGACAACAACATCTCAAGCACTGACCCACACACCAACAACAACATCTCAAACACTGACCCCCACACCAACAACAACAACATCTCAAACACTGACCCCCTCACCAACAACAACATCTCAAACACTGACCCCCACACCCACAACAACAACATCTCAAACACTGACCCCCACACCCACAACAACAACATCTCAAACACTGACCTTAACAACAACATCTCAAACACTGACCCCACACCAACAACAACAACATCTCAAACACTGACCCCCACACCAACAACAACATCTCAAACACGGACCCCCTCACCAACAACAACAACATCTCAAACACGGACCCCCACACCAACAACAACAACATCTCAAACACTGACCCTCACACCAACAACAACAACATCTCAAACACTGACCCCCTCACCAACAACAACATCTCAAACACTGACCCCCACACCAACAACAACAACATCACAAACACTGACCCCCACACCAACAACAACATCTCAAACACTGACCCCACACCAACAACAACGTCTCAAACACTGACCCCCACACCAACAACAACAACATCTCAAACACTGACCCCCACACCAACAACAACAACATCTCAAACACTGACCCTCACACCAACAACATCTCAAATACTGACCCCACACCAACAACAACAACATCTCAAACACTGACCCCACACCAACAACAACAACATCTCAAACACTGACTCCACACCAACAACAACATCTCAAACACTGACCCCACACCAACAACAACAACATCTCAAACACTGACCCTCACACCAACAACAAATTCTCAAACACTGACCCCCACACCAACAACAACAACATCTCAAACACTGACCTCCACACCAACAACAACATCTCAAACACTGACCCCACACCAACAACAACAACATCTCAAACACTGACCCCACACCAACAACAACAACATCTCAAACGCTGACCCCCACACCAACACCAACAACATCTCAAACACTGACCCCACACCAACAACAACAACATCTCAAACACTGACCCCCACACCAACAACATCATCTCAAACACTGATCCCCACACCGACAACAACATCTCAAACACTGACCCACACACCAACAACAACATCTCAAACACTGACCCCCACACCAACAACAACAACATCTCAAACACTGACCCCCTCACCAACAACAACATCTCAAACACTGACCTTAACAACAACATCTCAAACACTGACCCCACACCAACAACAACAACATCCAAACACTGACCCCCACACCAACAACAACATCTCAAACACGGACCCCCTCACCAACAACAACAACATCTCAAACACGGACCCCCACACCAACAACAACAACATCTCAAACACTGACCCTCACACCAACAACAACAACATCTCAAACACTGACCCCCTCACCAACAACAACATCTCAAACACTGACCCCCACACCAACAACAACAACATCACAAACACTGACCCCCACACCAACAACAACATCTCAAACACTGACCCCACACCAACAACAACGTCTCAAACACTGACCCCCACACCAACAACAACAACATCTCAAACACTGACCCCCACACCAACAACAACAACATCTCAAACACTGACCCTCACACCAACAACATCTCAAACACTGACCCCACACCAACAACAACAACATCTCAAACACTGACCCCACACCAACAACAACAACATCTCAAACACTGACCCCACAGCAACAACAACATCTCAAACACTGACCCCACACCAACAACAACAACATCTCAAACACTGACCCTCACACCAACAACAAATTCTCAAACACTGACCCCCACACCAACAACAACAACATCTCAAACACTGACCTCCACACCAACAACAACATCTCAAACACTGACCCCACACCAACAACAACAACATCTCAAACACTGACCCCACACCAACAACAACAACATCTCAAACACTGACCCCCACACCAACACCAACAACATCTCAAACACTGACCCCACACCAACAACAACAACATCTCAAACACTGACCCCCACACCAACAACAACAACATCTCAAACACTGACCCCCACACCAACAACAACAACATCTCAAACACTGACCCCCACACCAACAACAACATCTCAAACACTGACCCCACACCAACAACAACATCTCAAACACTGACCCCCACACCAACAACAACAACATCTCAAACACTGACCCCCACACCAACAACAACAACATCTCAAACACTGACCCCCACACCAACAACAACATCTCAAACACTGACCCTCACACCAACAACAACAACATCTCAAACACTGACCCCCACACCAACAACATCTCAAACACTGACCCCCTTACCAAAAACAACATCTCAAACACTGAACCCCACACCAACAACAACATCTCAAACACTGACCCCCACACCAACAACAACAACATCTCAAACACTGCCCCTCACACCAACAACAACACCTCAAACACTGACCCCCACACCAACAACAACAACATCTCAAACACTGACCCCCATACCAACAACAACATCTCAAACACTGACCCCGAGACCAACAACATCTCAAACACTGACCCCCACACCAACAACAACATCTCAAACACTGACCCTCACACCAACAACAACATCTCAAACACTGACCCCCACACCAACAACAACATCTCAAACACTGACCCCCACACCAACAACAACAACATCTCAAACACTGACCCCCACACCAACAACAACAGCTCAAACACTGACCCCCACACCAACAACAACAACATCTCAAACACTGACCCCCACACCAACAACAACATCTCAAACACTGACCCCCACACCAACAACAACAACATCTCAAACACTGACCCCAACAACAACAACATCTCAAACACTGACCCCCACACCAACAACAACATCTCAAACACTAACCCCCACACCAACAACAACATCTCAAACACTGACCCCCACACCAAGAACAACATCTCAAACACTGACCCCCACACCAACAACATCTCAAACACTGACCCCCACACCAACAACAACAACATCTCAAACACTGACTCCCACACCAACAACATCTCAAACACTAACCCCCACACCAACAACAACATCTCAAACACTGACCCCCACACCAAGAACAACATCTCAAACACTGACCCCCACACCAACAACATCTCAAACACTGACCCCCACACCAACAACAACAACATCTCAAACACTGACTCCCACACCAACAACATCTCAAACACTGACCCTCACGCCAACAACAACAACATCTCAAACACTGACCCCCACACCAACAACAACATCTCAAACACTGACCCTCACACCAACAACAACAACATCTCAAACACTGACCCCCACACCAACAACAACAACATCTTAGACACTGAACCCACACCAACAACAACAACATCTCAAACACTGACCCCCACACCAACAACAACATCTCAAACACTGACCCCCACACCAACAACAACAACATCTCAAACACTGACCCCCACACCAACAACAACAACATCTCAAACACTGACCCTCACACCAACAACAACATCTCAAACACTGACCCCCGCACCAACAACAACAACATCTCAAACACTGACCCCCACACCAACAACAACATCTCAAACACTGACCCCCACACCAACAACAACAACATCTCAAACACTGACCCCCACACCAACAACGACATCTCAAACACTGACCCCCACACCAACAACAACATCTCAAACACTGACCCCCACACCAACAACAACAACATCTCAAACACTGACCCCCACACCAACAACGACATCTCAAACACTGACCCCCTCACCAACAACAACAACATCTCAAACACTGACCCCAACAACAACAACATCTCAAACACTGACCCCCACACCAACAACAACATCTCAAACACTGACCACCACACCAAGAACAACATCTCAAACACTGACCAGCACACCAACAACATCTCAAACACTGACCCCCACACCAACAACAACAACATCTCAAACACTGACCCCCACACCAACAGCATCTCAAACACTGACCCTCACGCCAACAACAACAACATCTCAAACACTGACCCCCACACCAACAACAACAACATCTCAAACACTGACCCCCACACCAACAACGACATCTCAAACACTGACCCCCTCACCAACAACAACAACATCTCAAACATTGACCCCAACAACAACAACATCTGAAACACTGACCCCCACACCAACAACAACAACATCTCAAACTCTGACCCCCACACCAACAACATCTCAAACACTGACCCCCACACCAACAACAACATCTCAAACACTGACTCCCACACCAACAACAACAACATCTCAAACACTGACCCCAACAACAACAACGTCTCAAACACTGACCCCCACACCAACAACGACATCTCAAACACTGACCCCCTCACCAACAACAACAACATCTCAAACACTGACCCCAACAACAACAACGTCTCAAACACTGACCCCCACTCCAACAACAACATCTCAAACACTGACCACCACACCAAGAACAACATCTCAAACACTGACCAGCACACCAACAACATCATAAACACTGACCGCCACACCAACAACAACAACATCTCAAACACTGACCCCCACACCAACAACATCTCAAACACTGACCCTCACGCCAACAACAACAACATCTCAAACACTGACCCCACACCAACAACAACAACATCTCAAACACTGACCCTCACACCAACAACAACATCTCAAACACTGACCCCCACACCAACAACAACAACATCTCAAACACTGACCCCACACCAACAACAACAACATCTCAAACACTGACCCCCACACCAACAACAACAACATCTTAGACACTGAACCCACACCAACAACAACAACATCTCAAACACTGACCCCCACACCAACAACAACATCTCAAACACTGACCCCCACACCAACAACAACAACATCTCAAACACTGACCCCCACACCAACAACAACAACATCTCAAACACTGACCCTCACACCAACAACAACATCTCAAACACTGACCCCCGCACCAACAACAACAACATCTCAAACACTGACCCCCACACCAACAACAACATCTCAAACACTGACCCCCACACCAACAACAACAACATCTCAAACACTGACCCCCACACCAACAACGACATCTCAAACACTGACCCCCACACCAACAACAACATCTCAAACACTGACCCCCACACCAACAACAACAACATCTCAAACACTGACCCCCACACCAACAACGACATCTCAAACACTGACCCCCTCACCAACAACAACAACATCTCAAACACTGACCCCAACAACAACAACATCTCAAACACTGACCCCCACACCAACAACAACATCTCAAACACTGACCACCACACCAAGAACAACATCTCAAACACTGACCAGCACACCAACAACATCTCAAACACTGACCCCCACACCAACAACAACAACATCTCAAACACTGACCCCCACACCAACAGCATCTCAAACACTGACCCTCACGCCAACAACAACAACATCTCAAACACTGACCCCCACACCAACAACAACAACATCTCAAACACTGACCCCCACACCAACAACGACATCTCAAACACTGACCCCCTCACCAACAACAACAACATCTCAAACATTGACCCCAACAACAACAACATCTGAAACACTGACCCCCACACCAACAACAACAACATCTCAAACTCTGACCCCCACACCAACAACATCTCAAACACTGACCCCCACACCAACAACAACATCTCAAACACTGACTCCCACACCAACAACAACAACATCTCAAACACTGACCCCAACAACAACAACGTCTCAAACACTGACCCCCACACCAACAACGACATCTCAAACACTGACCCCCTCACCAACAACAACAACATCTCAAACACTGACCCCAACAACAACAACGTCTCAAACACTGACCCCCACTCCAACAACAACATCTCAAACACTGACCACCACACCAAGAACAACATCTCAAACACTGACCAGCACACCAACAACATCATAAACACTGACCGCCACACCAACAACAACAACATCTCAAACACTGACCCCCACACCAACAACATCTCAAACACTGACCCTCACGCCAACAACAACAACATCTCAAACACTGACCCCACACCAACAACAACAACATCTCAAACACTGACCCTCACACCAACAACAACATCTCAAACACTGACCCCCACACCAACAACAACAACATCTCAAACACTGACCCCACACCAACAACAACAACATCTCAAACACTGACCCCACACCAACAACAACAACTTCTCAAACACAGACCCTCACACCAACAACAACAACATCTCAAACACTGACCCCCACACCAACACCAACAACATCTCAAACACTGACCCCACACCAACAATAACAACATCTCAAACACTGACCCCACACCAACAACAACAACAACATCTCAAACACTGACCCCCACACCAACAACAACAACATCTCAAACACTGACCCCCACACCAACAACAACATCTCAAACACTGACCCTCACACCAACAACAACAACATCTCAAACACTGACCCCCACACCAACAACATCTCAAACACTGACCCCCACACCAACAACAACAACATCTCAAACACTGACCCTCACACCAACAACAACATCTCAACCACTGACCCCCACACCAACAACAACAACATATCAAACACTGACCCTCACACCAACAACAACAACATCTCAAACACTGACCCCCTCACCAAAAACAACATCTTAAACACGGACCCCCACACCAACAACAACATCTCAAACACTGACCCCCACACCAACAACAACAACATCTCAAACACTGACCCTCACACCAACAACAACATCTCAAACACTGACCCCCACACCAACAACAACAACATCTCAAACACTGACCCCCATACAAACAACAACATCTCAAACACTGTCCCCGACACCAACAACATCTCAAACACTGACCCCCACACCAACAACAACATCTCAAACACTGACCCTCACACCAACAACAACATCTCAAACACTGACCCCCACACCAGCAACAACATCTCAAACACTGACCCCAACAACAACAACGTCTCAAACACTGACCCCCACACCAACAACGACATCTCAAACACTGACCCCCTCACCAACAACAACATCTCAAACACTGACCCCAACAACAACAACGTCTCAAACACTGACCCCCACTCCAACAACAACATCTCAAACACTGACCACCACACCAAGAACAACATCTCAAACACTGACCAGCACACCAACAACATCATAAACACTGACCGCCACACCAACAACAACAACATCTCAAACACTGACCCCCACACCAACAACATCTCAAACACTGACCCTCACGCCAACAACAACAACATCTCAAACACTGACCCCACACCAACAACAACAACATCTCAAACACTGACCCTCACACCAACAACAACATCTCAAACACTGACCCCCACACCAACAACAACAACATCTCAAACACTGACCCCACACCAACAACAACAACATCTCAAACACTGACCCCCACACCAACAACAACAACTTCTCAAACACAGACCCTCACACCAACAACAACAACATCTCAAACACTGACCCCCACACCAACACCAACAACATCTCAAACACTGACCCCAGACCAACAATAACAACATCTCAAACACTGACCCCACACCAACAACAACAACAACATCTCAAACACTGACCCCCACACCAACAACAACAACATCTCAAACACTGACCCCCACACCAACAACAACATCTCAAACACTGACCCTCACACCAACAACAACAACATCTCAAACACTGACCCCCACACCAACAACATCTCAAACACTGACCCCCACACCAACAACAACAACATCTCAAACACTGACCCTCACACCAACAACAACATCTCAACCACTGACCCCCACACCAACAACAACAACATATCAAACACTGACCCTCACACCAACAACAACAACATCTCAAACACTGACCCCCTCACCAAAAACAACATCTTAAACACGGACCCCCACACCAACAACAACATCTCAAACACTGACCCCCACACCAACAACAACAACATCTCAAACACTGACCCTCACACCAACAACAACATCTCAAACACTGACCCCCACACCAACAACAACAACATCTCAAACACTGACCCCCATACAAACAACAACATCTCAAACACTGTCCCCGACACCAACAACATCTCAAACACTGACCCCCACACCAACAACAACATCTCAAACACTGACCCTCACACCAACAACAACATCTCAAACACTGACCCCCACACCAGCAACAACATCTCAAACACTGACCACCACACCAACAGCAATAACATATCAAACACTGACCCCCACACCAACAACAACATCTCAAACACTGACCCCCACACCAACAACAACAACATCTCAAACACTGACCCCAACAACAACAACATCTCAAACACTGACCCCCACACCAACAACAACATCTCAAACACTGACCCCCACACCAACAACAACATCTCAAACACTGACCCTCACACCAACAACAACATCTCAAACACTGACCCCCACACCAACAACAACATCTCAAACACTGACCCTCACACCAACAACAACATCTCAAACACTGACCCCCACACCAACAACAACATCTCAAACACTGACCCCCACACCAACAACAACATCTCAAACACTGACCCTCACACCAACAACAACATCTCAAACACTGACCCCCACACCAACAACAACATCTCAAACACTGACCCTCACACCAACAACAACATCTCAAACACTGACCCCCACACCAACAACAACATCTCAAACACTGACCCCCACACCAACAACAACATCTCAAACACTGACCCCCACACCAACAACAACATCTCAAACACTGACCCCCACACCAACAACAACATCTCAAAAACTGACCCCCACACCAACAAGATCTCAAACACTGACCCCCACACCAACAACAACATCTCAAACACTGACCCTCACGCCAACAACAACATCTCAAACACTGACCCCCACACCAACAACAACAACATCTCAAACACTGACCCTCTCACCAACAACAACAACACCTCAAACACTGACCCCCACACCAACAACAACAACATCTCAAACACTAAACCCACACCAACAACAACAACATCTCAAACACTAACCCCCACACCAACAACAACATCTCAAACACTGACCCCCACACCAACAACAACAACATCTCAAACACTGACACCACACCAACAACAACATCTCAAACACTGACGCTCACACCAACAACAACAACATCTCAAACACTGACCCCACACCAACAACAACAACATCTCAAACACTAAACCCACACCAACAACAACAACATCTCAAACACTGACCCCCACACCAACAACAACATCTCAAACACTGACCCCCACACCAACAACAACAACATCTCAAACACTGACCCCCACACCAACAACAACATCTCAAACACTGACCCCCACACCAACAACAACAACATCTCAAACACTGACCCCACACCAACAACAACATCTCAAACACTGACCCCCACACCAACAACAACAACATCTCAAACACTGACCCCACACCAACAACAACATCTCAAACACTGACCCCCACACCAACAACAACAACATCTCAAACACTGACCCTCACACCAACAACAACATCTCAAACACTGACCCCCACACCAACAACAACAACATCTCAAACACTGACCCCCACACCAACAACAACATCTCAAACACTGACCCCCACACCAACAACGACATCTCAAACACTGACCCCCACACCAACAACAACAACATCTCAAACACTGACCCCAACAACAACAACATCTCAAACACTGACCCCCACACCAACAACAACATCTCAAACACTGACCCCCACACCAACAACAACATCTCAAACACTGACACCCACACCAACAACATCTCAAACACTGACCCCCACACCAACAACAACAACATCTCAAAGACTGACCCCCACACCAACAACATCTCAAACACTGACCCTCACGCCAACAACAACAACATCTCAAACACTGACCCCCACACCAACAACAACAACATCTCAAACACTGACCCTCACACCAACAACAACATCTCAAACACTGACCCCCACACTAACAACAACAACATCTCAAACACTGACCCCACACCAACAACAACAACATCTCAAACACTGACCCCCACACCAACAACAACAACATCTCAAACACTGACCCTCACACCAACAACAACAGCTCAAACACTGACCCCACACCAACAACAACAACATCTCAAACACTGACGCCACACCAACAACAACAACATCTCAAACACTGACCCCCACACCAACAACAACAACATCTCAAACACTGACCCCCACACCAACAACATCTCAAACACTGACCCCCACACCAACAACAACAACATCTCAAACACTGACCCCCACACCAACAACAACAACATCTCAAACACTGACCCTCACACCAACAACAACATCTCAAACACTGACCCCCACACCAACAACAACAACATCTCAAACACTGACCCTCACACCAACAACAACAACATCTCAAACACTGACCCTCACACCAACAACAACATCTCAAACACTGACCCTCACACCAACAACAACATCTCAAACACTGACCCCCACACCAACAAGAACAACATCTCAAACACTGACCCCAACAACAACAACATCTCAAACACTGACCCCCACACCAACAACAACATCTCAAACACTGACCCCCACACCAACAACAACAACATCTCAAACACTGACCCCCACACCAACAACAACAACATCTCAAACACTGACCCCAACAACAACAACATCTCAAACACTGACCCCCACACCAACAACAACAACATCTCAAACAGTGACCCCAACAACAACAACATCTCAAACACTGACCCCCACACCAACAACAACATCTCAAACACTGACCCCCACGCCAACAACAACATCTCAAACACTGACATCCACACCAAGAACAACATCTCAAACACTGACCCCCACACCAACAACATCTCAAACACTGACCCCCACACCAACAACAACAACATCTCAAACACTGACCCTCACACCAACAACAACATCTCAAACACTGACCCCCACACCAACAACAACATCTCAAACACTGACCCCCACACCAACAACAACATCTCAAACACTGACCCTTACACCAACAACAACATCTCAAACACTGACCCCCACACCAACAACAACATCTCAAACACTGACCCTCACACCAACAACAACATCTCAAACACTGACCCCCACACCCACAACAACATCTCAAACACTGACCCCCACACCAACAACAACATCTCAAACACTGACCCCCACACCAACAACAACATCTCAAACACTGACCCCCACACCAACAACAACATCTCAAAAACTGACCCCCACACCAACAAGATCTCAAACACTGACCCCCACACCAACAACAACATCTCAAACACTGACCCTCACGCCAACAACAACATCTCAAACACTGACCCCCACACCAACAACAACAACATCTCAAACACTGACCCTCACACCAACAACAACATCTCAAACACTGACCCCCACACCAACAACAACAACATCTCAAACACTAAACCCACACCAACAACAACAACATCTCAAACACTAACCCCCACACCAACAACAACATCTCAAACACTGACCCCCACACCAACAACAACAACATCTCAAACACTGACACCACACCAACAACAACATCTCAAACACTGACCCTCACACCAACAACAACAACATCTCAAACACTGACCCCCACACCAACAACAACAACATCTCAAACACTAAACCCACACCAACAACAACAACATCTCAAACACTGACCCCCACACCAACAACAACATCTCAAATACTGACCCCCACACCAACAACAACAACATCTCAAACACTGACCCCCACACCAACAACAACATCTCAAACACTGACCCCCACACCAACAACAACAACATCTCAAACACTGACCCCACACCAACAACAACATCTCAAACACTGACCCCCACACCAACAACAACAACATCTCAAACACTGACCCCACACCAACAACAACATCTCAAACACTGACCCCCACACCAACAACAACAACATCTCAAACACTGACCCTCACACCAACAACAACATCTCAAACACTGACCCCCACACCAACAACAACAACATCTCAAACACTGACCCCCACACCAACAACAACATCTCAAACACTGACCCCCACACCAACAACGACATCTCAAACACTGACCCCCACACCAACAACAACAACATCTCAAACACTGACCCCAACAACAACATCTCAAACACTGACCCCCACACCAACAACAACATCTCAAACACTGACCCCCACACCAACAACAACATCTCAAACACTGACACCCACACCAACAACATCTCAAACACTGACCCCCACACCAACAACAACAACATCTCAAAGACTGACCCCCACACCAACAACATCTCAAACACTGACCCTCACGCCAACAACAACATCTCAAACACTGACCCCCACACCAACAACAACAACATCTCAAACACTGACCCTCACACCAACAACAACATCTCAAACACTGACCCCCACACCAACAACAACAACATCTCAAACACTGACCCCACACCAACAACAACAACATCTCAAACACTGACCCCCACACCAACAACAACATCTCAAACACTGACCCTCACACCAACAACAACAGCTCAAACACTGACCCCACACCAACAACAACAACATCTCAAACACTGACGCCACACCAACAACAACAACATCTCAAACACTGACCCCCACACCAACAACAACAACATCTCAAACACTGACCCCCACACCAACAACATCTCAAACACTGACCCCCACACCAACAACAACAACATCTCAAACACTGACCCCCACACCAACAACAACAACATCTCAAACACTGACCCTCACACCAACAACAACATCTCAAACACTGACCCCCACACCAACAACAACAACATCTCAAACACTGACCCTCACACCAACAACAACAACATCTCAAACACTGACCCTCACACCAACAACAACATCTCAAACACTGACCCTCACACCAACAACAACATCTCAAACACTGACCCCCACACCAACAAGAACAACATCTCAAACACTGACCCCAAAAACAACAACATCTCAAACACTGACCCCCACACCAACAACAACATCTCAAACACTGACCCCCACACCAACAACAACAACATCTCAAACACTGACCCTCACACCAACAACAACAACATCTCAAACACTGACCCCAACAACAACAACATCTCAAACACTGACCCCCACACCAACAACAACATCTCAAACACTGACCCCCACGCCAACAACAACATCTCAAACACTGACATCCACACCAAGAACAACATCTCAAACACTGACCCCCACACCAACAACATCTCAAACACTGACCCCCACACCAACAACAACAACATCTCAAACACTGACCCCCACACCAACAACATCTCCAGCACTGACCCTCACGCCAACAACAACAACATCTCAAACACTGACCCCCACACCAACAACAACAACATCTCAAACACTGACCCTCACACCAACAACAACAACATCTCAAACACTGACCCCCACACCGACAACAACAACATCTCAAACACTGACCCCACACCAACAACAACAACATCTCAAACACTGACCCCCACACCAACAACAACATCTCAAACACTGACCCCCACACCAACAACAACATCTCAAGCACTGACACCCACACCAACAACAACTCAAACACTGACCCCCACACCAACAACAACAACATCTCAAACACTGACCCTCACACCAACAACAACATCTCAAACACTTACCCCCACACCAACAACAACAACATCTCAAACACTGACCCCCACACCAACAACAACATCTCAAACACTGACCCCCACACCAACAACAACAACATCTCAAACACTGACCCCCACACCAACAACAACATCTCAAACACTGACCCTCACACCAACAACAACATCTCAAACACTGACCCCCACACCAACAAAAACATCTCTAACACTGACCCCCACACCAACAACATCTCAAACACTGACCCCCACACGAACAACAACATCTCAAACACTGACCCGTACACCAACAACAACATCTCAAACACTGACCCCCACACCAACAACAACATCTCAAACACTGACCCTCACACCAACAACAACAACATCTCAAACACTGACCCCCACACCAACAACATCTCAAACACTGACCCCCACACCAACAACAACAACATCTCAAACACTGACCCCCACACCAACAACAACAACATCTCAAACACTGACCCTCACACCAACAACAACAACATCTCAAACACTCCCTCACCAAAAACAACATCTCAAACACTGACCCCCACACCAACAACAACATCTCAAACACTGACCCCCACACCAAGAACAACATCTTAAACACTGACCCCCACACCAACAACAACATCTCAAACACTGACCCCCACACCAACAACAACATCTCAAACACTGACCCCAACAACAACAACATCTCAATCACTGACCCCCACACCAACAACATCTCAAACACTGACGCCCACACCAACAACAACATCTCAAACACTGACCCCCACACCAAGAACAACATCTCAAACACTGACCCCCACACCAACAACAACATCTCAAACACTGACCCCCACACCAACAACAACATCTCAAACACTGACCCCAACAACAACAACATCTCAAACACTGACCCCCACACCAACAACAACATCTCAAACACTGACCCCCACACCAACAACAACATTTCAAACACTGACACCCACACCAACAACATCTCAAACACTGACCCCCACACCAACAACAACAACATCTCAAAGACTGACCCCCACACCAACAACATCTCAAAGACTGACCCTCACGCCAACAACAACAACATCTCAAACACTGACCCCCACACCAACAACAACAACATCTCAAACACTGACCCTCACACCAACAACAACATCTCAAACACTGACCCCCACACCAACAACAACAACATCTCAAACACTGACCCCACACCAACAACAACAACATCTCAAACACTGACCCCCACACCAACAACAACAACATCTCAAACACTGACCCTCACACCAACAACAACAGCTCAAACACTGACCCCACACCAACAACAACATCTCAAACACTGACGCCACACCAACAACAACAACATCTCAAACACTGACCCCCACACCAACAACAACAACATCTCAAACACTGACCCTCACACCAACAACAACATCTCAAACACTGACCCTCACACCAACAACAACATCTCAAACACTGACCCCCACACCAACAAGAACAACATCTCAAACACTGACCCCAACAACAACAACATCTCAAACACTGACCCCCACACCAACAACAACATCTCAAACACTGACCCCCACACCAACAACAACAACATCTCAAACACTGACCCCCACACCAACAACAACATCTCAAACACTGACCCCAACAACAACAACATCTCAAACACTGACCCCCACACCAACAACAACAACATCTCAAACAGTGACCCCAACAACAACAACATCTCAAACACTGACCCCCACACCAACAACAACATCTCAAACACTGACCCCACGCCAACAACATCTCAAACACTGACATCCACACCAAGAACAACATCTCAAACACTGACCCCCACACCAACAACATCTCAAACACTGACCCCCACACCAACAACAACAACATCTCAAACACTGACCCCCACACCAACAACATCTCCAGCACTGACCCTCACGCCAACAACAACAACATCTCAAACACTGACCCCCACACCAACAACAACATCTCAAACACTGACCCTCACACCAACAACAACAACATCTCAAACACTGAACCCCACACCGACAACAACAACATCTCAAACACTGACCCCACACCAACAACAACAACATCTCAAACACTGACCCCCACACCAACAACAACATCTCAAACACTGACCCCCACACCAACAACAACATCTCAAGCACTGACACCCACACCAACAACAACTCAAACACTGACCCCCACACCAACAACAACATCTGAAACACTGACCCTCACACCAACAACAACATCTCAAACACTGACCCCCACACCAACAACAACAACATCTCAAACACTGACCCCCACACCAACAACATCTCAAACACTGACCCCCACACCAACAACAACAACATCTCAAACACTGACCCCCACACCAACAACAACATCTCAAACACTGACCCTCACACCAACAACAACATCTCAAACACTGACCCCCACACCAACAAAAACATCTCTAACACTGACCCCCACACCAACAACATCTCAAACACTGAACCCCACACCAACAACAACATCTCAAACACTGACCCGTACACCAACAACAATATCTCAAACACTGACCCCACACCAACAACAACAACATCTCAAACACTGACCCCCACACCAACAACATCTCAAACACTGACCCCCACACCAACAACAACAACATCTCAAACACTGACCCTCACACCAACAACAACATCTCAAACACTGACCCCCACACCAACAACAACAACATCTCAAACACTGACCCTCACACCAACAACAACATCTCAAACACTCCCTCACCAAAAACAACATCTCAAACACTGACCCCCACACCAACAACATCTCAAACACTGACCCTCACACCAACAACAACATCTCAAACACTGACCCCCACACCAACAACAACAACATCTCAAACACTGACCCCCACACCAACAACAACATCTCAAACACTGACCCCCACACCAACAACAACATCTCAAACACTGACACCCACACCAACAACAACAACATCTCAAACACTGACCCCAACAACAACAACATCTCAATCACTGACCCCCACACCAACAACATCTCAAACACTGACCCCCACACCAACAACAACATCTCAAACACTGACCCCCACACCAAGAACAACATCTCAAACACTGACCCCCACACCAACAACATCTCAAACACTGACCCCGACACCAACAACAACAACATTTCAAACACTGACCCCCACACCAACAACATCTCAAACACTGACCCTCACGCCAACAACAACAACATCTCAAACACTGACCCCCACACCAACAACAACAACATCTCAAACACTGACCCTCACACCAACAACAACATCTCAAACACTGACCCCCACAACAACAACATCAACATCTCAAACACTGACCCCACACCAACAACAACAACATCTCAAACACTGACCCCCACACCAACAACATCTCAAACACTGACCCCCACACCAACAACAACAACATCTCAAACACTGACCCCCACACCAACAACAACAACATCTCAAACACTGACCCTCACACCAACAACAACATCTCAAACACTGACCCCCACACCAACAACAACAACATCTCAAACACTGACCCCCACACCAACAACATCTCAAACACTGACCCCCACACCAACAACATCTCAAACACTGACCCCCACACCAACAACAACATCTCAAACACTGACCCTCACACCAACAACAACATCTCAAACACTGACCCCCACACCAACAACAACATCTCAAACACTGACCCCCACACGAACAACAACATCATCTCAAACACTGACCCCCACACGAACAACAACAACATCTCAAACACTGACCCCAACAACAACAACATCTCAAACACTGACCACTACACCAACAACAACATCTCAAACACTGACCCCCACACCAACAACAACATCTCAAACACTGACCCCCACACCAACAACAACAACTCAAACACAGACCCCCACACCAACAACATCTCAAACACTGACCCCCACACCAACAACAACAACATCTCAAACACTGACCCTCACACCAACAACAACATCTCAAACACTGACCCCCACACCAACAACAACAACATCTCAAACACTGACCCTCACACCAACAACAACAACATCTCAAACACTGACCCCCTCACCAAAAACAACATCTCAAACACTGACCCCCACACCAACAACAACAACATCTCAAACACTGACCCTCACACCAACAACAACATCTCAAACACTGACCCCCACACCAACAACAACATCTCAATCACTGACCCCCACACCAACAACATCTCAAACACTGACGCCCACACCAACAACAACATCTCAAACACTGACCCCCACACCAAGAACAACATCTCAAACACTGACCCCCACACCAACAACAACATCTCAAACACTGACCCCCACACCAACAACAACATCTCAAACACTGACCCCAACAACAACAACATCTCAAACACTGACCCCCACACCAACAACAACATCTCAAACACTGACCCCCACACCAACAACAACATTTCAAACACTGACACCCACACCAACAACATCTCAAACACTGACCCCCACACCAACAACAACAACATCTCAAAGACTGACCCCCACACCAACAACATCTCAAACACTGACCCTCACGCCAACAACAACAACATCTCAAACACTGACCCCCACACCAACAACAACAACATCTCAAACACTGACCCTCACACCAACAACAACATCTCAAACACTGACCCCCACACCAACAACAACAACATCTCAAACACTGACCCCACACCAACAACAACAACATCTCAAACACTGACCCCCACACCAACAACAACAACATCTCAAACACTGACCCTCACACCAACAACAACAGCTCAAACACTGACCCCACACCAACAACAACATCTCAAACACTGACGCCACACCAACAACAACAACATCTCAAACACTGACCCCCACACCAACAACAACAACATCTCAAACACTGACCCTCACACCAACAACAACATCTCAAACACTGACCCTCACACCAACAACAACATCTCAAACACTGACCCCCACACCAACAAGAACAACATCTCAAACACTGACCCCAACAACAACAACATCTCAAACACTGACCCCCACACCAACAACAACATCTCAAACACTGACCCCCACACCAACAACAACAACATCTCAAACACTGACCCCCACACCAACAACAACATCTCAAACACTGACCCCAACAACAACAACATCTCAAACACTGACCCCCACACCAACAACAACAACATCTCAAACAGTGACCCCAACAACAACAACATCTCAAACACTGACCCCCACACCAACAACAACATCTCAAACACTGACCCCACGCCAACAACATCTCAAACACTGACATCCACACCAAGAACAACATCTCAAACACTGACCCCCACACCAACAACATCTCAAACACTGACCCCCACACCAACAACAACAACATCTCAAACACTGACCCCCACACCAACAACATCTCCAGCACTGACCCTCACGCCAACAACAACAACATCTCAAACACTGACCCCCACACCAACAACAACATCTCAAACACTGACCCTCACACCAACAACAACAACATCTCAAACACTGAACCCCACACCGACAACAACAACATCTCAAACACTGACCCCACACCAACAACAACAACATCTCAAACACTGACCCCCACACCAACAACAACATCTCAAACACTGACCCCCACACCAACAACAACATCTCAAGCACTGACACCCACACCAACAACAACTCAAACACTGACCCCCACACCAACAACAACATCTGAAACACTGACCCTCACACCAACAACAACATCTCAAACACTGACCCCCACACCAACAACAACAACATCTCAAACACTGACCCCCACACCAACAACAACATCTCAAACACTGACCCCCACACCAACAACAACAACATCTCAAACACTGACCCCCACACCAACAACAACATCTCAAACACTGACCCTCACACCAACAACAACATCTCAAACACTGACCCCCACACCAACAAAAACATCTCTAACACTGACCCCCACACCAACAACATCTCAAACACTGAACCCCACACCAACAACAACATCTCAAACACTGACCCGTACACCAACAACAATATCTCAAACACTGACCCCACACCAACAACAACAACATCTCAAACACTGACCCCCACACCAACAACATCTCAAACACTGACCCCCACACCAACAACAACAACATCTCAAACACTGACCCTCACACCAACAACAACATCTCAAACACTGACCCCCACACCAACAACAACAACATCTCAAACACTGACCCTCACACCAACAACAACAACATCTCAAACACTCCCTCACCAAAAACAACATCTCAAACACTGACCCCCACACCAACAACATCTCAAACACTGACCCTCACACCAACAACAACATCTCAAACACTGACCCCCACACCAACAACAACAACATCTCAAACACTGACCCCCACACCAACAACAACATCTCAAACACTGACCCCCACACCAACAACAACATCTCAAACACTGACACCCACACCAACAACAACAACATCTCAAACACTGACCCCAACAACAACAACATCTCAATCACTGACCCCCACACCAACAACATCTCAAACACTGACCCCCACACCAACAACAACATCTCAAACACTGACCCCCACACCAAGAACAACATCTCAAACACTGACCCCCACACCAACAACATCTCAAACACTGACCCCGACACCAACAACAACAACATTTCAAACACTGACCCCCACACCAACAACATCTCAAACACTGACCCTCACGCCAACAACAACAACATCTCAAACACTGACCCCCACACCAACAACAACAACATCTCAAACACTGACCCTCACACCAACAACAACATCTCAAACACTGACCCCCACAACAACAACATCAACATCTCAAACACTGACCCCACACCAACAACAACAACATCTCAAACACTGACCCCCACACCAACAACATCTCAAACACTGACCCCCACACCAACAACAACAACATCTCAAACACTGACCCCCACACCAACAACAACAACATCTCAAACACTGACCCTCACACCAACAACAACATCTCAAACACTGACCCCCACACCAACAACAACAACATCTCAAACACTGACCCCCACACCAACAACATCTCAAACACTGACCCCCACACCAACAACATCTCAAACACTGACCCCCACACCAACAACAACATCTCAAACACTGACCCTCACACCAACAACAACATCTCAAACACTGACCCCCACACCAACAACAACATCTCAAACACTGACCCCCACACGAACAACAACATCATCTCAAACACTGACCCCCACACGAACAACAACAACATCTCAAACACTGACCCCAACAACAAAAACATCTCAAACACTGACCACTACACCAACAACAACATCTCAAACACTGACCCCCACACCAACAACAACATCTCAAACACTGACCCCCACACCAACAACAACAACTCAAACACAGACCCCCACACCAACAACATCTCAAACACTGACCCCCACACCAACAACAACAACATCTCAAACACTGACCCTCACACCAACAACAACATCTCAAACACTGACCCCCACACCAACAACAACAACATCTCAAACACTGACCCTCACACCAACAACAACAACATCTCAAACACTGACCCCCTCACCAAAAACAACATCTCAAACACTGACCCCCACACCAACAACAACAACATCTCAAACACTGACCCTCACACCAACAACAACATCTCAAACACTGACCCCCACACCAACAACAACATCTCAAACACTGACACTCACACCAACAACAACATCTCAAACACTGACCCCCACACCAACAACAACAACATCTCAAACACTGACCCCCACACCAACAACAACATCTCAAACACTGACCCCCACACCAACAACGACATCTCAAACACTGACCCCCACACCAACAACAACAACATCTCAAACACTGACCCCAACAACAACAACATCTCAAACACTGACCCCCACACCAACAACAACATCTCAAACACTGACCCCCACACCAACAACAACATCTCAAACACTGACACCCACACCAACAACATCTCAAACACTGACCCCCACAGCAACAACAACAACATCTCAAAGACTGACCCCCACACCAACAACATCTCAAACACTGACCCTCACGCCAACAACAACGTCTCAAACACTGACCCCCACACCAACAACAACAACATCTCAAACACTGACCCTCACACCAACAACAACATCTCAAACACTGACCCCCACACCAACAACAACAACATCTCAAACACTGACCCCACACCAACAACAACAACATCTCAAACACTGACCCCCACACCAACAACAACAACATCTCAAACACTGACCCTCACACCAACAACAACAGCTCAAACACTGACCCCACACCAACAACAACAACATCTCAAACACTGACGCCACACCAACAACAACAACATCTCAAACACTGACCCTCACACCAACAACAACAGCTCAAACACTGACCCCACACCAACAACAACAACATCTCAAACACTGACCCCCACACCAACAACAACAACATCTCAAACACTCCCTCACCAACAACAACATCTCAAACACTGACCTCCACACCAACAACAACATCTCAAACACTGACCCCCACACCAACAACAACATCTCAAACACTGACCCCCCACCAACAACAACATCTCAAACACTGACCCCCACACCAACAACGACATCTCAAACACTGACCCCCACACCAACAACAACAACATCTCAAACACTGACCCCAACAACAACAACATCTCAAACACTGACCCCCACACCAACAACAACATCTCAAATACTGACACCCACACCAACAACATCTCAAACACTGACCCCCACACCAACAACAACAACATCTCAAAGACTGACCCCCACACCAACAACATCTCAAACACTGACCCCCACACCAACAACAACAACATCTCAAACACTGACCCCCCACCAACAACAACATCTCAAACACTGACCCCCACACCAACAACGACATCTCAAACACTGACCCCCACACCAACAACAACAACATCTCAAACACTGACCCCAACAACAACAACATCTCAAACACTGACCCCCACACCAACAACAACATCTCAAATACTGACACCCACACCAACAACATCTCAAACACTGACCCCCACACGAACAACAACAACATCTCAAAGACTGACCCCCACACCAACAACATCTCAAACACTGACCCTCACGCCAACAACAACATCTCAAACACTGACCCCCACACCAACAACAACAACATCTCAAACACTGACCCTCACACCAACAACAACATCTCAAACACTGACCCCCACACCAACAACAACAACATCTCAAACACTGACCCCACACCAACAACAACAACATCTCAAACACTGACCCCCACACCAACAACAACAACATCTCAAACACTGACCCTCACACCAACAACAACAGCTCAAACACTGACCCCACACCAACAACAACAACATCTCAAACACTGACGCCACACCAACAACAACAACATCTCAAACACTGACCCCCACACCAACACCAACAACATCTCAAACACTGACCCCCACACCAACAACAACAACATCTCAAACACTGACCCCCACACCAACAACAACAACATCTCAAACACTGACCCTCACACCAACAACAACATCTCAAACACTGACCCCCACACCAACAACAACAACATCTCAAACACTGACCCTCACACCAACAACAACAACATCTCAAACACTGACCCTCACACCAACAACAACAACATCTCAAACACTGACCCCCACACCAACAACATGTCAAACACTGACCCTCACACCAACAACAACATCTCAAACACTGACCCCCACACCAACAAGAACAACATCTCAAACACTGACCCCAACAACAACAACATCTCAAACACTGACCCCCACACCAACAACAACATCTCAAACACTGACCCCCACACCAACAACAACAACATCTCAAGCACTGACCCCCACACCAACAACAACAACATCTCAAACACTGACCCCAACAACAACAACATCTCAAACACTGACCCCCACACCAACAACAACAACATCTCAAACAGTGACCCCAACAACAACAACATCTCAAACACTGACCCCCACACCAACAACAACATCTCAAACACTGACCCCCTTGCCAACAACAACATCTCAAACACTGACATCCACACCAAGAACAACATCTCAAACACTGACCCCCACACCAACAACATCTCAAACACTGACCCCCACACCAACAACAACAACATCTCAAACACTGACCCCCACACCAACAACATCTCCAGCACTGACCCTCACGCCAACAACAACAACATCTCAAACACTGACCCCCACACCAACAACAACAACATCTCAAACACTGACCCCCACACCGACAACAACAACATCTCAAACACTGACCCCACACCAACAACAACAACATCTCAAACACTGACCCCCACACCAACAACAACATCTCAAACACTGACCCCCACACCAACAACAACATCTCAAGCACTGACACCCACACCAACAACAACTCAAACACTGACCCCCACACCAACAACAACAACATCTCAAACACTGACCCTCACACCAACAACAACATCTCAAACACTGACCCCCACACCAACAACAACAACATCTCAAACACTGACCCCCACACCAACAACAACAACATCTCAAACACTGACCCCCACACCAACAACAACATCTCAAAAACTGACCCTCACACCAACAACAACATCTCAAACACTGACCCCCACACCAACAAAAACATCTCTAACACTGACCCCCACACCAACAACATCTCAAACACTGACCCCCACACCAACAACAACATCTCAAACACTGACCCGTACACCAACAACAACATCTCAAACACTGACCCCCACACCAACAACAACATCTCAAACACTGACCCTCACACCAACAACAACAACATCTCAAACACTGACCCCCACACCAACAACATCTCAAACACTGACCCCCACACCAACAACAACAACATCTCAAACACTGACCCCCACACCAACAACAACATCTCAAACACTGACCCCCACACCAAAAACGACATCTCAAACACTGACCCCCACACCAACAACAACAACATCTCAAACACTGACCCCAACAACAACAACATCTCAAACACTGACCCCCACACCAACAACAACATCTCAAACACTGACCCCCAAACCAACAACAACATCTCAAACACTGACACCCACACCAACAACATCTCAAACACTGACCCCCACACCAACAACAACAACATCTCAAAGACTGACCCCCACACCAACAACATCTCAAACACTGACCCTCACGCCAACAACAACATCTCAAACACTGACCCCCACACCAACAACAACAACATCTCAAACACTGACCCTCACACCAACAACAACATCTCAAACACTGACCCCCACACCAACAACAACAACATCTCAAACACTGACCCCACACCAACAACAACAACATCTCAAACACTGACCCCCACACCAACAACAACATCTCAAACACTGACCCCCACACCAACAACAACAACATCTCAAACACTGACCCTCACACCAACAACAACAGCTCAAACACTGACCCCACACCAACAACAACAACATCTCAAACACTGACGCCACACCAACAACAACAACATCTCAAACACTGACCCTCACACCAACAACAACAGCTCAAACACTGACCCCACACCAACAACAACAACATCTCAAACACTGACCCCCACACCAACAACAACAACATCTCAAACACTCCCTCACCAACAACGACATCTCAAACACTGACCCCCACACCAACAACAACAACATCTCAAACACTGACCCCAACAACAACAACATCTCAAACACTGACCCCCACACCAACAACAACATCTCAAACACTGACCCCCAAACCAACAACAACATCTCAAACACTGACACCCACACCAACAACATCTCAAACACTGACCCCCACACCAACAACAACATCTCAAAGACTGACCCCCACACCAACAACATCTCAAACACTGACCCTCACGCCAACAACAACATCTCAAACACTGACCCCCACACCAACAACAACAACATCTCAAACACTGACCCTCACACCAACAACAACATCTCAAACACTGACCCCCACACCAACAACAACAACATCTCAAACACTGACCCCCCACCAACAACAACATCTCAAACACTGACCCCCACACCAACAACGACATCTCAAACACTGACCCCCACACCAACAACAACAACATCTCAAACACTGACCCCAACAACAACAACATCTCAAACACTGACCCCCACACCAACAACAACATCTCAAACACTGACCCCCACACCAACAACAACATCTCAAACACTGACACCCACACCAACAACATCTCAAACACTGACCCCCACACCAACAACAACAACATCTCAAAGACTGACCCCCACACCAACAACATCTCAAACACTGACCCTCACGCCAACAACAACATCTCAAACACTGACCCCCACACCAACAACAACAACATCTCAAACACTGACCCTCACACCAACAACAACATCTCAAACACTGACCCCCACACCAACAACAACAACATCTCAAACACTGACCCCACACCAACAACAACAACATCTCAAACACTGACCCCCACACCAACAACAACAACATCTCAAACACTGACCCTCACACCAACAACAACAGCTCAAACACTGACCCCACACCAACAACAACAACATCTCAAACACTGACGCCACACCAACAACAACAACATCTCAAACACTGACCCCCACACCAACAACAACAACATCTCAAACACTGACCCCCACACCAACAACATCTCAAACACTGACCCCCACACCAACAACAACAACATCTCAAACACTGACCCCCACACCAACAACAACAACATCTCAAACACTGACCCTCACACCAACAACAACATCTCAAACACTGACCCCCACACCAACAACAACAACATCTCAAACACTGACCCTCACACCAACAACAACAACATCTCAAACACTGACCCTCACACCAACAACAACAACATCTCAAACACTGACCCCCACACCAACAACATCTCAAACACTGACCCTCACACCAACAACAACATCTCAAACACTGACCCCCACACCAACAAGAACAACATCTCAAACACTGACCCCAACAACAACAACATCTCAAACACTGACCCCCACACCAACAACAACATCTCAAACACTGAACCCCACACCAACAACAACAACATCTCAAACACTGACCCCCACACCAACAACAACAACATCTCAAACACTGACCCCAACAACAACAACATCTCAAACACTGACCCCCACACCAACAACAACATCTCAAACAGTGACCCCAACAACAACAACATCTCAAACACTGACCCCCACACCAACAACAACATCTCAAACACTGACCCCCACGCCAACAACAACATCTCAAACACTGACATCCACACCAAGAACAACATCTCAAACACTGACCCCCACACCAACAACATCTCAAACACTGACCCCCACACCAACAACAACAACATCTCAAACACTGACCCCCACACCAACAACATCTCCAGCACTGACCCTCACGCCAACAACAACAACATCTCAAACACTGACCCCCACACCAACAACAACAACATCTCAAACACTGACCCTCACACCAACAACAACAACATCTCAAACACTGACCCCCACACCGACAACAACAACATCTCAAACACTGACCCCACACCAACAACAACAACATCTCAAACACTGACCCCCACACCAACAACAACATCTCAAACACTGACCCCCACACCAACAACAACATCTCAAGCACTGACACCCACACCAACAACAACTCAAACACTGACCCCCACACCAACAACAACAACATCTCAAACACTGACCCTCACACCAACAACAACATCTCAAACACTGACCCCCACACCAACAACAACAACATCTCAAACACTGACCCCCACACCAACAACAACATCTCAAACACTGACCCCCACACCAACAACAACAACATCTCAAACACTGACCCCCACACCAACAACAACATCTCAAAAACTGACCCTCACACCAACAACAACATCTCAAACACTGACCCCCACACCAACAAAAACATCTCTAACACTGACCCCCACACCAACAACATCTCAAACACTGACCCCCACACCAACAACAACATCTCAAACACTGACCCGTACACCAACAACAACATCTCAAACACTGACCCCCACACCAACAACAACATCTCAAACACTGACCCTCACGCCAACAACAACAACATCTCAAACACTGACCCCCACACCAACAACATCTCAAACACTGACCCCCGCACCAACAACAACAACATCTCAAACACTGACCCTCACACCAACAACAACATCTCAAACACTGACCCCCACACCAACAACAACAACATCTCAAACACTGACCCTCACACCAACAACAACATCTCAAACACTGACCCCCACACCAAGAACAACATCTTAAACACTGACCCCCACACCAACAACAACATCTCAAACACTGACCCCCACACCAACAACAACATCTCAAACACTGACCCCAACAACAACAACATCTCAATCACTGACCCCCACACCAACAACATCTCAAACACTGACGCCCACACCAACAACAACATCTCAAACACTGACCCCCACACCAAGAACAACATCTCAAACACTGACGCCCACACCAACAACAACATCTCAAACACTGACCCCCACACCAACAACAACATCTCAAACACTGACCCCAACAACAACAACATCTCAAACACTGACCCCCACACCAACAACAACATCTCAAACACTGACCCCCACACCAACAACAACATCTCAAACACTGACACCCACACCAACAACATCTCAAACACTGACCCCCACACCAACAACAACAACATCTCAAAGACTGACCCCCACACCAACAACATCTCAAACACTGACCCTCACGCCAACAACAACAACATCTCAAACACTGACCCCCACACCAACAACAACAACATCTCAAACACTGACCCTCACACCAACAACAACATCTCAAACACTGACCCCCACACCAACAACAACAACATCTCAAACACTGACCCCACACCAACAACAACAACATCTCAAACACTGACCCCCACACCAACAACAACAACATCTCAAACACTGACCCTCACACCAACAACAACAGCTCAAACACTGACCCCACACCAACAACAACATCTCAAACACTGACGCCACACCAACAACAACAACATCTCAAACACTGACCCCCACACCAACAACAACAACATCTCAAACACTGACCCCCACACCAACAACAACATCTCAAACACTGACCTTCACACCAACAACAACAACATCTCAAACACTGACCCCCACACCAACAACATCTCAAACACTGACCCCCACACCAACAACAACAACATCTCAAACACTGACCCTCACACCAACAACAACATCTCAAACACTGACCCCCACACCAACAACAACAACATCTCAAACACTGACCCTCACACCAACAACAACAACATCTCAAACACTGACCCTCACACCAACAACAACATCTCAAACACTGACCCTCACACCAACAACAACATCTCAAACACTGACCCCCACACCAACAAGAACAACATCTCAAACACTGACCCCAACAACAACAACATCTCAAACACTGACCCCCACACCAACAACAACATCTCAAACACTGACCCCCACACCAACAACAACAACATCTCAAACACTGACCCCCACACCAACAACAACATCTCAAACACTGACCCCAACAACAACAACATCTCAAACACTGACCCCCACACCAACAACAACAACATCTCAAACAGTGACCCCAACAACAACAACATCTCAAACACTGACCCCCACACCAACAACAACATCTCAAACACTGACCCCACGCCAACAACAACATCTCAAACACTGACATCCACACCAAGAACAACATCTCAAACACTGACCCCCACACCAACAACATCTCAAACACTGACCCCCACAACAACAACAACAACATCTCAAACACTGACCCACACACCAACAACATCTCCAGCACTGACCCTCACGCCAACAACAACAACATCTCAAACACTGACCCCCACACCTACAACAACATCTCAAACACTGACCCTCACACCAACAACAACAACATCTCAAACACTGACCCCCACACCGACAACAACAACATCTCAAACACTGACCCCACACCAACAACAACAACATCTCAAACACTGACCCCCACACCAACAACAACATCTCAAACACTGACCCCCACACCAACAACAACATCTCAAGCACTGACACCCACACCAACAACAACTCAAACACTGACCCCCACACCAACAACAACAACATCTGAAACACTGACCCTCACACCAACAACAACATCTCAAACACTGACCCCCACACCAACAACAACAACATCTCAAACACTGACCCCCACACCAACAACAACATCTCAAACACTGACCCCCACACCAACAACAACAACATCTCAAACACTGACCCTCACACCAACAACAACATCTCAAACACTGACCCCCACACCAACAAAAACATCTCTAACACTGACCCCCACACCAACAACATCTCAAACACTGAACCCCACACCAACAACAACATCTCAAACACTGACCCGTACACCAACAACAACATCTCAAACACTGACCCCACACCAACAACAACAACATCTCAAACACTGACCCCCACACCAACAACATCTCAAACACTGACCCCCACACCAACAACAACAACATCTCAAACACTGACCCTCACACCAACAACAACATCTCAAACACTGACCCCCACACCAACAACAACAACATCTCAAACACTGACCCTCACACCAACAACAACAACATCTCAAACACTCCCTCACCAAAAACAACATCTCAAACACTGACCCCCACACCAACAACATCTCAAACACTGACCCTCACACCAACAACAACATCTCAAACACTGACCCCCACACCAACAACAACATCTCAAACACTGACCCCCACACCAAGAACATCATCTCAAACACAGACCCCCACACCAACAACAACATCTCAAACACTGACACCCACACCAACAACAACAACATCTCAAACACTGACCCCAACAACAACAACATCTCAATCACTGACCCCCACACCAACAACATCTCAAACACTGACCCCCACACCAACAACAACATCTCAAACACTGACCCCCACACCAAGAACAACATCTCAAACACTGACCCCCACACCAACAACATCTCAAACACTGACCCCGACACCAACAACAACAACATTTCAAACACTGACCCCCACACCAACATCTCAAACACTGACCCTCACGCCAACAACAACAACATCTCAAACACTGACCCCCACACCAACAACAACAACATCTCAAACACTGACCCTCACACCAACAACAACATCTCAAACACTGACCCCCACACCAACAACATCAACATCTCAAACACTGACCCCACACCAACAACAACAACATCTCAAACACTGACCCCCACACCAACAACATCTCAAACACTGACCCCCACACCAACAACAACAACATCTCAAACACTGACCCCCACACCAACAACAACAACATCTGAAACACTGACCCTCACACCAACAACAACATCTCAAACACTGACCCACACACCAACAACAACAACATCTCAAACACTGACCCCCACACCAACAACATCTCAAACACTGACCCCCACACCAACAACATCTCAAACACTGACCCCCACACCAACAACAACATCTCAAACACTGACCCTCACACCAACAACAACATCTCAAACACTGACCCCCACACCAACAACAACATCTCAAACACTGACCCCCACACGAACAACAACAACATCTCAAACACTGACCCCCACACGAACAACAACAACATCTCAAACACTGACCCCAACAACAACAACATCTCAAACACTGACCACTACACCAACAACAACATCTCAAACACTGACCCCCACACCAACAACAACATCTCAAACACTGACCCCCACACCAACAACAACAACTCAAACACAGACCCCCACACCAACAACATCTCAAACACTGACCCCCACACAAACAACAACAACATCTCAAACACTGACCCTCACACCAACAACATCTCAAACACTGACCCCCACACCAACAACAACAACATCTCAAACACTGACCCTCACACCAACAACAACAACATCTCAAACACTGACCCCCTCACCAAAAACAACATTTCAAACACTGACCCCCACACAAACAACAACATCTCAAACACTGACCCCCACACCAACAACAACAACATCTCAAACACTGACCCTCACACCAACAACAACATCTCAAACACTGACCCCCTCACCAAAAACAACATCTCAAACACTGACCCCCACACAAACAACAACATCTCAAACACTGACCCCCACACCAACAACAACAACATCTCAAACACTGACCCTCACACCAACAACAACATCTCAAACACTGACCCCCTCACCAAAAACAACATCTCAAACACTGACCCCCACACCAACAACAACAACATCTCAAACACTGACCCTCACACCAACAACAACATCTCAAACACTGACCCCCACACCAACAACAACATCTCAAACACTGACACTCACACCAACAACAACATCTCAAACACTGACCCCCACACCAACAACAACATCTCAAACACTGACCCCCACACCAACAACAACAACATCTCAAACACTGACCCCCTCACCAACAACAACACCTCAAACTTCTTGATTTCTCGAGGAATTAAGGGCTATGGGGAGAGAGCGGGTAAATGGAGTTGAAATCAACCATGATTGAATGGTGGAGTGGACTCGATGGGCCGAATGGCCTTACTTCCGCTCCTATGTCTTATGGTCTAAACACTGACCCTCACACCAACAACAACATCTCAAACACTGACCCCCACACCAACAACAACATCTCAAACAATGACCCTCACACCAACAACAACAACATCTCAAACACCGACCCCCACACCAACAACAACACCTCAAACACTGACCCTCACACCAACAACAACAACATCTCAAACACTGACCCTCACACCAACAACAACATCTCAAACACTGACCCTCACACCAACAACAACATCTCAAACACTGACCCCACACCAACAACAACATCTCAAACACTGACCCCCACACCAACAACAACACGTCAAACACTGACCCTCACACCAACAACAACATCTCAAACACTGACCCCCACACCAACAACAACAACTTAAACACTGACCCCCACACCAACAACAACATCTCAAACACTGACCCTCACACCAACAACAACATCTCAAACACTGACCCCCACACCAACAACAACATCTCAAACACTGACCCTCACACCAACAACAACATCTCAAACACTGACCCCCACACCAACAACAACAACATCTCAAACACTGACCCTCACACCAACAACAACAACATCTCAAACACTGACCCCCTCACCAAAAACAACATCTCAAACACTGACCCCCACACCAACAACAACATCTCAAACACTGACCCCCACACCAACAACAACAACATCTCAAACACTGACCCCCACACCAACAACAACATCTCAAACACTGACCCCCACACCAACAACAACATCTCAAACACTGACCCCCTCACCAACAACAACACCTCAAACTTCTTGATTTCTCGAGGAATTAAGGGCTATGGGGAGAGAGCGGGTAAATGGAGTTGAAATCAACCATGATTGAATGGTGGAGTGGACTCGATGGGCCGAATGGCCTTACATCCGCTCCTTTGTCTTATGGTCTAAACACTGACCCTCACACCAACAACAACAACATCTCAAACACCGACCCCCACACCAACAACAACACCACAAACACTGACCCTCACACCAACAACAACAACATCTCAAACACTGACCCTCACACCAACAACAACATCTCAAACACTGACCCCCACACCAACAACAACATCTCAAACACTGACCCTCACACCAACAACAACAACATCTCAAACACCGACCCCCACACCAACAACAACACCTCAAACACTGACCCTCACACCAACAACAACATCTCAAACACTGACCCTCACACCAACAACAACATCTCAAACACTGACCCTCACACCAACAACAACATCTCAAACACTGACCCCACACCAGCAACAACATCTCAAACACTGACCCCCACACCAACAACAACACGTCAAACACTGACCCTCACACCAACAACAACAACATCTCAAACACTGACCCCCACACCAACAACAACAACTCAAACCCTGACCCCCACACCAACAACAACATCTCAAACACTGACCCTCACACCAACAACAACATCTCAAACACTGACCCCCACACCAACAACAACATCTCAAACACTGACCCCCCACACCAACAACAACAACTCAAACACTGACCCCCACACCAACAACAACATCTCAAACACTGACCCCCCACACCAACAACAACATCTCAAACACTGACCCCCAGACCAACAACAACATCTCAAACACTGACCCTCACACCAACAGCAACATCTCAAACACTGACCCTCACACCAACAACAACATCTCAAACACTGACCCCCACACCAACAACAACAACATCTCAAACACTGACCCCCACACCAACAACATCTCAAACACTGACCCCCACACCAACAACAACAACATCTCAAACACTGACCCCCACACCAACAACAACAACATCTCAAACACTGACCCCCACACCAACAACAACATCTCAAACACTGACCCCCACACCAACAACAACATCTCAAACACTGACCCCCTCACCAACAACAACATCTCAAACACTGACCCCCACACCAACAACAACATCTCAAACACTGAACCCCACACCAACAACAACATCTCAAACACTGACCCCCACACCAACAACAACAACATCTCAAACACTGACCCCCACAGCAACAACATTTCAAACACTGACCCTCACACCAACAACAACATCTCAAACACTGACCCTCACAACAACAACAACATCTCAAACACTGACCCCCACACCAACAACAACAACATCTCAAACACTGACCCCACACCAACAACAACATCTCAAACACTGACCCCCACACCAACAACAACATCTCAAACACTGACCCCACACCATCAACAACATCTCAAACACTGACCCCCACACCAACAACATCTCAAACACTGACCCCCACACCAACAACAACAACATCTCAAACACTGACCCCCACACCAACAACAACAACATCTCAAACACTGACCCCCACACCAACAACAACATCTCAAATACTGACCCCACACCAACAACAACATCTCAAACACTGACCCCCACACCAACAACATCTCAAACACTGACCCCACACCAACAACAACATCTCAAACACTGACCCCACACCAACAACAACATCTCAAACACTGACCCCCACACCAACAACAACATCTCAAACACTGACCCCACACCAACAACAACAACATCTCAAACACTGACCCCACACCAACAACAACAACATCTCAAACACTGACCCCCACACCAACAACAACAACATCTCAAACACTGACCCCCACACCAACAACAACATCTCAAACACTGACCCTCACACCAACAACATCTCAAACACTGACCCCACACCAACAACAACAACATCTCAAACACTGACCCTCACACCAACATCTCAAACACTGACCCCCACACCAACAACAACATCTCAAACACTGACCCCACACCAACAACAACAACATCTCAAACACTGACCCCCACACCAACAACAACAACATCTCCAACACTGATCCCCACACCAACAACAACATCTCAAACACTGACCCCACACCAACAACAACATCTCAAACACTGACCCCCACACCAACAACAACATCTCAAACACTGACCCTCACCCCAACAACAACATCTCAAACACTGACCCCCACACCAACAACAACAACATCTCAAACACTGACCCCCACACTAACAACAACATCTCAAACACTGACCCCCACACCAACAACAACAACATCTCAAACACTGACCCCCACATCAACAGCAACATCTCAAACACTGACCCCCACACCAACAACAACATCTCAAACACTGACCCCCTCACCAACAACAACACCTCAACCTTCTTGATTTCTCGAGGAATTAAGGGCTATGGGGAGAGAGCGGGTAAATGGAGTTGAAATCAACCATGATTGAATGGTGGAGTGGACTCCATGGGCCGAATGGCCTTACATCCGCTCCTATGTCTTATGGTCTCATGGTCTAAACACTGACCCTCACACCAACAACAACAACATCTCAAACACCGACCCCCACACCAACAACAACACCACAAACACTGACCCTCACACCAACAACAACAACATCTCAAACACTGACCCTCACACCAACAACAACATCTCAAACACTGACCCCCACACCAACAACAACATCTCAAACACTGACCCTCACACCAACAACAACAACATCTCAAACACCGACCCCCACACCAACAACAACACCTCAAACACTGACCCTCACACCAACAACAACAACATCTCAAACACTGACCCTCACACCAACAACAACATCTCAAACACTGACCCTCACACCAACAATAACATCTCAAACACTGACCCCACACCAACAACAACATCTCAAACACTGACCCCCACACCAACTACAACACGTCAAACACTGACCCTCACACCAAAAACAACAACATCTCAAACACTGACCCCCACACCAACAACAACAACTCAAACCCTGACCCCCACACCAACAACAACATCTCAAACACTGACCCTCACACCAACAACAACATCTCAAACACTGACCCCCACACCAACAACAACATCTCAAACACTGAACCCCCACACCAACAACAACATCTCAAACACTGACCCCCAGACCAACAACAACATCTCAAACACTGACCCTCACACCAACAGCAACATCTCAAACACTGACCCTCACACCAACAACAACATCTCAAACACTGACCCCCACACCAACAACAACAACATCTCAAACACTGACCCCCACACCAACAACATCTCAAACACTGACCCCCACACCAACAACAACAACATCTCAAACACTGACCCCCACACCAACAACAACAACATCTCAAACACTGACCCCCACACCAACAACAACATCTCAAACACTGACCCCCACACCAACAACAACATCTCAAACACTGATCCCCTCACCAACAACAACATCTCAAACACTGACCCCCACACCAACAACAACATCTCAAACACTGAACCCCACACCAACAACAACATCTCAAACACTGACCCCCACACCAACAACAACAACATCTCAAACACTGACCCCCACAGCAACAACATTTCAAACACTGACCCTCACACCAACAACAACATCTCAAACACTGACCCTCACAACAACAACAACATCTCAAACACTGACCCCCACACCAACAACAACAACATCTCAAACACTAACCCCACACCAACAACAACATCTCAAACACTGACCCCCACACCAACAACAACATCTCAAACACTGACCCCACACCAACAACAACATCTCAAACACTGACCCCCACACCAACAACAACAACATCTCCAACACTGATCCCCACACCAACAACAACATCTCAAACACTGACCCCACACCAACAACAACATCTCAAACACTGACCCCCACACCAACAACAACATCTCAAACACTGACCCTCACCCCAACAACAACATCTCAAACACTGACCCCCACACCAACAACAACAACATCTCAAACACTGACCCCCACACTAACAACAACATCTCAAACACTGACCCCCACACCAACAACAACAACATCTCAAACACTGACCCCCACATCAACAGCAACATCTCAAACACTGACCCCCACACCAACAACAACATCTCAAACACTGACCCCCTCACCAACAACAACACCTCAACCTTCTTGATTTCTCGAGGAATTAAGGGCTATGGGGAGAGAGCGGGTAAATGGAGTTGAAATCAACCATGATTGAATGGTGGAGTGGACTCCATGGGCCGAATGGCCTTACATCCGCTCCTATGTCTTATGGTCTCATGGTCTAAACACTGACCCTCACACCAACAACAACAACATCTCAAACACCGACCCCCACACCAACAACAACACCACAAACACTGACCATCACACCAACAACAACAACATCTCAAACACTGACCCTCACACCAACAACAACATCTCAAACACTGACCCCCACACCAACAACAACATCTCAAACACTGACCCTCACACCAACAACAACAACATCTCAAACACCGACCCCCACACCAACAACAACACCTCAAACACTGACCCTCACACCAACAACAACAACATCTCAAACACTGACCCTCACACCAACAACAACATCTCAAACACTGACCCTCACACCAACAATAACATCTCAAACACTGACCCCACACCAACAACAACATCTCAAACACTGACCCCCACACCAACTACAACACGTCAAACACTGACCCTCACACCAAAAACAACAACATCTCAAACACTGACCCCCACACCAACAACAACAACTCAAACCCTGACCCCCACACCAACAACAACATCTCAAACACTGACCCTCACACCAACAACAACATCTCAAACACTGACCCCCACACCAACAACAACATCTCAAACACTGAACCCCCACACCAACAACAACATCTCAAACACTGACCCCCAGACCAACAACAACATCTCAAACACTGACCCTCACACCAACAGCAACATCTCAAACACTGACCCTCACACCAACAACAACATCTCAAACACTGACCCCCACACCAACAACAACAACATCTCAAACACTGACCCCCACACCAACAACATCTCAAACACTGACCCCCACACCAACAACAACAACATCTCAAACACTGACCCCCACACCAACAACAACAACATCTCAAACACTGACCCCCACACCAACAACAACATCTCAAACACTGACCCCCACACCAACAACAACATCTCAAACACTGATCCCCTCACCAACAACAACATCTCAAACACTGACCCCCACACCAACAACAACATCTCAAACACTGAACCCCACACCAACAACAACATCTCAAACACTGACCCCCACACCAACAACAACAACATCTCAAACACTGACCCCCACAGCAACAACATTTCAAACACTGACCCTCACACCAACAACAACATCTCAAACACTGACCCTCACAACAACAACAACATCTCAAACACTGACCCCCACACCAACAACAACAACATCTCAAACACTAACCCCACACCAACAACAACATCTCAAACACTGACCCCCACACCAACAACAACATCTCAAACACTGACCCCACACCAACAACAACATCTCAAACACTGACCCCCACACCAACAACATCTCAAACACTGACCCCCACACCAACAACATCTCAAACACTGACCCCCACACCAACAACAACAACATCTCAAACACTGACCCCCACACCAACAACATTTCAAACACTGACCCCACACCAACAACATCTCAAACACTGACCCCCACACCAACAACATCTCAAACACTGACCCCACACCAACAACAACATCTCAAACACTGACCCCCACACCATCAACAACAACATCTCAAACACTGACCCCACACCAACAACAACATCTCAAACACTGACCCCACACCAACAACAACAACATCTCAAACACTGACCCTCACACCAACAACAACAACATCTCAAACACTGACCCCCACACCAACAACAACATCTCAAACACTGACCCTCACACCAACAACATCTCAAACACTGACCCCACACCAACAACAACAACATCTCAAACACTGACCCTCACACCAACATCTCAAACACTGACCCCACACCAACAACAACAACATCTCAAACACTGACCCCCACACCAACAACAACAACATCTCCAACACTGATCCCCACACCAACAACAACATCTCAAACACTGACCCCCACACCAACAACAACAGCTCAAACCCTGACCCCCACACCAACAACAACATCTCAAACACTGACCCTCACACCAACAACATCATCTCAAACACTGACCCCCACACCAACAACAACATCTCAAACACTGACCCCCGACACCAACAACAACTCAAACACTGACCCCCACACCAACAACAACATCTCAAACACTGACCCCCCACACCAACAACAACATCTCAAACACTGACCCCCAGACCAACAACAACATCTCAAACACTGACCCTCACACCAACAGCAACATCTCAAACACTGACCCTCACACCAACAACAACATCTCAAACACTGACCCCCACACCAACAACAACAACATCTCAAACACTGACCCCCACACCAACAACATCTCAAACACTGACCCCCACACCAACAACAACATCTCAAACACTGACCCCCACACCAACAACAACAACATCTCAAACACTGACCACCACACCAACAACAACATCTCAAACACTGACCCCCACACCAACAACAACATCTCAAACACTGACCCCCTCACCAACAACAACATCTCAAACAAAGACCCCCACACCAACAACAACATCTCAAACACTGAACCCCACACCAACAACAACATCTCAAACACTGACCCCCACACCAACAAAAACAACATCTCAAACACTGACCCCCACACCAACAACAACATTTCAAACACTGACCCTCACACCAACAACAACATCTCAAACACTGACCCTCAACAACAACAACATCTCAAACACTGACCCCACACCAACAACAACAACATCTCAAACACTGACCCCACACCAACAACAACATCTCAAACACTGACCACCACACCAACAACAACATCTCAAACACAGACCCCACACCAACAACAACATCTCAAACACTGACCCCCACACCAACAACATCTCAAACACTGACCCCCACACCAACAACATCTCAAACACTGACCCCCACACCAACAACAACAACATCTCAAACACTGACCCCCACACCAACAACAACATCTCAAATACTGACCCCACACCAACAACAACATCTCAAACACTGACCCCCACACCAACGACATCTCAAACACTGACCCCACACCAACAACAACATCTCAAACACTGACCCCACACCAACAACAACATCTCAAACACTGACCCCCACACCAACAACAACAACATCTCAAACACTGACCCCACACCAACAACAACAACATCTCAAACACTGACCCCACACCAACAACAACAACATCTCAAACACTGACCCCCACACCAACAACAACAACATCTCAAACACTGACCCCCACACCAACAACAACATCTCAAACACTGACCCTCACACCAACAACATCTCAAACACTGACCCCACACCAACAACAACAACATCTCAAACACTGACCCTCACACCAACATCTCAAACACTGACCCCCACACCAACAACAACATCTCAAACACTGACCCTACACCAACAACAACAACATCTCAAACACTGACCCCCACACCAACAACAACAACATCTCCAACACTGATCCCCAGACCAACAACAACATCTCAAACACTGACCCCACACCAACAACAACATCTCAAACACTGACCCCCACACCAACAACAACATCTCAAACACTGACCCTCACACCAACAACAACATCTCAAACACTGACCCCCACACCAACAACAACAACATCTCAAACACTGACCCCCACACCAACAACAACAACATCTCAAACACTGACCCCCACACCAACAACATCTCAAACACTGACCCCCACACCAACAACAACAACATCTCAAACACTGACCCCCACACCAACAACAACAACATCTCAAACACTGACCCCCACACCAACAACAACATCTCAAACACTGACCCCCACACCAACAACAACATCTCAAACACTGACCCCCTCACCAACAACAACATCTCAAACACTGACCCCCACACCAACAACAACATCTCAAACACTGAACCCCACACCAACAACAACATCTCAAACACTGACCCCCACATCAACAACAACAACATCTCAAACACTGACCCCCACAGCAACAACATTTCAAACACTGACCCTCACACCAACAACAACATCTCAAACACTGACCCTCACAACAACAACATCTCAAACACTGACCCCCACACCAACAACAACAACATCTCAAACACTGACCCCACACCAACAACAACATCTCAAACACTGACCCCCACACCAACAACAACATCTCAAACACTGACCCCACACCAACAACAACATCTCAAACACTGACCCCCACACCAACAACATCTCAAACACTGACCCCCACACCAACAACATCTCAAACACTGACCCCCACACCAACAACAACAACATCTCAAACACTGACCCCCACACCAACAACAACATCTCAAATACTGACCCCACACCAACAACAACATCTCAAACACTGACCCCCACACCAACAACATCTCAAACACTGACCCCACACCAACAACAACATCTCAAACACTGACCCCACACCAACAACAACATCTCAAACACTGACCCCCACACCAACAACAACATCTCAAACACTGACCCCACACCAACAACAACAACATCTCAAACACTGACCCCCACACCAACAACAACAACATCTCAAACACTGACCCCCACACCAACAACAACATCTCAAACACTGACCCCCACACCAACAACAACATCTCAAACACTGACCCCCTCACCAACAACAACACCTCAAACTTCTTGATTTCTCGAGGAATTAAGGGCGATGGGGAGAGAGCGGGTAAATGGAGTTGAAATCAACCATGATTGAATGGTGGAGTGGACTCCATGGGCCGAATGGCCTTACATCCGCTCCTATGTCTTATGGTCTTATGGTCTAAACACTGACCCTCACACCAACAACAACAACATCTCAAACACCGACCCCCACACCAACAACAACACCACAAACACTGACCCTCACACCAACAACAACAACATCTCAAACACTGACCCTCACACCAACAACAACATCTCAAACACTGACCCCCACACCAACAACAACATCTCAAACACTGACCCTCACACCAACAACAACAACATCTCAAACACCGACCCCCACACCAACAACAACACCTCAAACACTGACCCTCACACCAACAACAACAACATCTCAAACACTGACCCTCACACCAACAACAACAACTCAAACACTGACCCTCACACCAACAACAACATCTCAAACACTGACCCCACACCAACAACAACATCTCAAACACTGACCCCCACACCAACAACAACACGTCAAACACTGACCCTCACACCAACAACAACAACATCTCAAACACTGACCCCCACACCAACAACAACAACTCAAACCCTGACCCCCACACCAACAACAACATCTCAAACACTGACCCTCACACCAACAACAACATCTCAAACACTGACCCCCACACCAACAACAACATCTCAAACACTGACCCCCCACACCAACAACAACAACTCAAACACTGACCCCCACACCAACAACAACATCTCAAACACTGACCCCCCACACCAACAACAACATCTCAAACACTGACCCCCAGACCAACAACAACATCTCAAACACTGACCCTAACACCAACAACAACATCTCAAACACTGACCCTCACACCAACAACAACATCTCAAACACTGACCCCCACACCAACAACAACAACATCTCAAACACTGACCCCCACACCAACAACATCTCAAACACTGACCCCCACACCAACAACAACAACATCTCAAACACTGACCCCCACACCAACAACAACAACATCTCAAACACTGACCCCCACTCCAACAACAACATCTCAAACACTGACCCCCACACCAACAACAACATCTCAAACACTGACCCCCTCACCAACAACAACATCTCAAACACTGACCCCCACACCAACAACAACATCTCAAACACTGAACCCCACACCAACAACAACATCTCAAACACTGACCCTCACACCAACAACAACAACATCTCAAACACTGACCCCCACAGCAACAACATTTCAAACACTGACCCTCACACCAACAACAACATCTCAAACACTGACCCCACACCAACAACAACAACATCTCAAACACTGACCCCCACACCAACAACAACAACATCTCAAACACTGACCCCCACACCAACAACAACATCTCAAACACTGACCCTCACACCAACAACATCTCAAACACTGACCCCACACCAACAACAACAACATCTCAAACACTGACCCTCACACCAACATCTCAAACACTGACCCCCACACCAACAACAACATCTCAAACACTGACCCTACACCAACAACAACAACATCTCAAACACTGACCCCCACACCAACAACAACAACATCTCCAACACTGATCCCCAGACCAACAACAACATCTCAAACACTGACCCCACACCAACAACAACATCTCAAACACTGACCCCCACACCAACAACAACATCTCAAACACTGACCCTCACACCAACAACAACATCTCAAACACTGACCCCCACACCAACAACAACAACATCTCAAACACTGACCCCCACACCAACAACAACAACATCTCAAACACTGACCCCCACACCAACAACATCTCAAACACTGACCCCCACACCAACAACAACAACATCTCAAACACTGACCCCCACACCAACAACAACAACATCTCAAACACTGACCCCCACACCAACAACAACATCTCAAACACTGACCCCCACACCAACAACAACATCTCAAACACTGACCCCCTCACCAACAACAACATCTCAAACACTGACCCCCACACCAACAACAACATCTCAAACACTGAACCCCACACCAACAACAACATCTCAAACACTGACCCCCACATCAACAACAACAACATCTCAAACACTGACCCCCACAGCAACAACATTTCAAACACTGACCCTCACACCAACAACAACATCTCAAACACTGACCCTCACAACAACAACATCTCAAACACTGACCCCCACACCAACAACAACAACATCTCAAACACTGACCCCACACCAACAACAACATCTCAAACACTGACCCCCACACCAACAACAACATCTCAAACACTGACCCCACACCAACAACAACATCTCAAACACTGACCCCCACACCAACAACATCTCAAACACTGACCCCCACACCAACAACATCTCAAACACTGACCCCCACACCAACAACAACAACATCTCAAACACTGACCCCCACACCAACAACAACATCTCAAATACTGACCCCACACCAACAACAACATCTCAAACACTGACCCCCACACCAACAACATCTCAAACACTGACCCCACACCAACAACAACATCTCAAACACTGACCCCACACCAACAACAACATCTCAAACACTGACCCCCACACCAACAACAACATCTCAAACACTGACCCCACACCAACAACAACAACATCTCAAACACTGACCCCCACACCAACAACAACAACATCTCAAACACTGACCCCCACACCAACAACAACATCTCAAACACTGACCCCCACACCAACAACAACATCTCAAACACTGACCCCCTCACCAACAACAACACCTCAAACTTCTTGATTTCTCGAGGAATTAAGGGCGATGGGGAGAGAGCGGGTAAATGGAGTTGAAATCAACCATGATTGAATGGTGGAGTGGACTCCATGGGCCGAATGGCCTTACATCCGCTCCTATGTCTTATGGTCTTATGGTCTAAACACTGACCCTCACACCAACAACAACAACATCTCAAACACCGACCCCCACACCAACAACAACACCACAAACACTGACCCTCACACCAACAACAACAACATCTCAAACACTGACCCTCACACCAACAACAACATCTCAAACACTGACCCCCACACCAACAACAACATCTCAAACACTGACCCTCACACCAACAACAACAACATCTCAAACACCGACCCCCACACCAACAACAACACCTCAAACACTGACCCTCACACCAACAACAACAACATCTCAAACACTGACCCTCACACCAACAACAACATCTCAAACACTGACCCTCACACCAACAACAACATCTCAAACACTGACCCCACACCAACAACAACATCTCAAACACTGACCCCCACACCAACAACAACACGTCAAACACTGACCCTCACACCAACAACAACAACATCTCAAACACTGACCCCCACACCAACAACAACAACTCAAACCCTGACCCCCACACCAACAACAACATCTCAAACACTGACCCTCACACCAACAACAACATCTCAAACACTGACCCCCACACCAACAACAACATCTCAAACACTGACCCCCCACACCAACAACAACAACTCAAACACTGACCCCCACACCAACAACAACATCTCAAACACTGACCCCCCACACCAACAACAACATCTCAAACACTGACCCCCAGACCAACAACATCTCAAACACTGACCCTAACACCAACAGCAACATCTCAAACACTGACCCTCACACCAACAACAACATCTCAAACACTGACCCCCACACCAACAACAACAACATCTCAAACACTGACCCCCACACCAACAACATCTCAAACACTGACCCCCACACCAACAACAACAACATCTCAAACACTGACCCCCACACCAACAACAACAACATCTCAAACACTGACCCCCACTCCAACAACAACATCTCAAACACTGACCCCCACACCAACAACAACATCTCAAACACTGACCCCCTCACCAACAACAACATCTCAAACACTGACCCCCACACCAACAACAACATCTCAAACACTGAACCCCACACCAACAACAACATCTCAAACACTGACCCTCACACCAACAACAACAACATCTCAAACACTGACCCCCACAGCAACAACATTTCAAACACTGACCCTCACACCAACAACAACATCTCAAACACTGACCCCCACACCAACAACAACAACATCTCAAACACTAACCCCACACCAACAACAACATCTCAAACACTGACCCCCACACCAACAACAACATCTCAAACACTGACCCCACACCAACAACAACATCTCAAACACTGACCCCCACACCAACAACATCTCAAACACTGACCCCCACACCAACAACATCTCAAACACTGACCCCCACACCAACAACAACAACATCTCAAACACTGACCCCCACACCAACAACAACATTTCAAACACTGACCCCACACCAACAACAACATCTCAAACACTGACCCCCACACCAACAACATCTCAAACACTGACCCTACACCAACAACAACATCTCAAACACTGACCCCACAACAAAAAACAACATCTCAAACACTGACCCCCACACCAACAACAACAACATCTCAAACACTGACCCCACACCAACAACAACAACATCTCAAACACTGACCCCACACCAACAACAACAACATCTCAAACACTGACCCCCACACCAACAATAACAACATCTCAAACACTGACCCCCACACCAACAACAACATCTCAAACACTGACCCTCACACCAACAACATCTCAAACACTGACCCCACACCAACAACAACAACATCTCAAACACTGACCCTCACACCAACATCTCAAACACTGACCCCACACCAACAACAACAACATCTCAAACACTGACCCCCACACCAACAACAACAACATCTCCAACACTGATCCCCACACCAACAACAACATCTCAAACACTGACCCCACACCAACAATAACATGTCAAACACTGACCCCCACACCAACAACAACATCTCAAACACTGACCCTCACACCAACAACAACATCTCAAACACTGACCCCCACACCAACAACAACAACATCTCAAACACTGACCCCCACACCAACAACATCTCAAACACTGACCCCCACACCAACAACAACAACATCTCAAACACTGACCCCCACACCAACAACAACAACATCTCAAACACTGACCCCCACTCCAACAACAACATCTCAAACACTGACCCCCACACCAACAACAACATCTCAAACACTGACCCCCTCACCAACAACAACATCTCAAACACTGACCCCCACACCAACAACAACATCTCAAACACTGAACCCCACACCAACAACAACATCTCAAACACTGATCCCCACACCAACAACAACAACATCTCAAACACTGACCCCCACAGCAACAACATTTCAAACACTGACCCTCACACCAACAACAACATCTCAAACACTGACCCCCACACCAACAACAACAACATCTCAAACACTAACCCCACACCAACAACAACATCTCAAACACTGACCCCCACACCAACAACAACATCTCAAACACTGACCCCACACCAACAACAACATCTCAAACACTGACCCCCACACCAACAACATCTCAAACACTGACCCCCACACCAACAACATCTCAAACACTGACCCCCACACCAACAACAACAACATCTCAAACACTGACCCCCACACCAACAACAACATTTCAAACACTGACCCCACACCAACAACAACATCTCAAACACTGACCCCCACACCAACAACATCTCAAACACTGACCCTACACCAACAACAACATCTCAAACACTGACCCCACACCAACAACAACATCTCAAACACTGACCCCCACACCAACAACAACCACATCTCAAACACTGACCCCACACCAACAACAACAACATCTCAAACACTGACCCCACACCAACAACAACAACATCTCAAACACTGACCCCCACACCAACAATAACAACATCTCAAACACTGACCCCCACACCAACAACAACATCTCAAACACTGACCCTCACACCAACAACATCTCAAACACTGACCCCACACCAACAAAAACAACATCTCAAACACTGACCCTCACACCAACATCTCAAACACTGACCCCACACCAACAACAACAACATCTCAAACACTGACCCCCACACCAACAACAACAACATCTCCAACACTGATCCCCACACCAACAACAACATCTCAAACACTGACCCCACACCAACAATAACATCTCAAACACTGACCCCCACACCAACAACAACATCTCAAACACTGACCCCCACACCAACAACAACAACATCTCAAACACTGACCCCCACACCAACAACATCTCAAACACTGACCCCCACACCAACAACAACAACATCTCAAACACTGACCCCCACACCAACAACAACATCTCAAACACTGACCCCCACACCAACAACAACAACATCTCAAACACTGACCCCCACACCAACAACAACATCGCAAACACTGACCCCCACACCAAGAACAACATCTCAAACACTGACCCCCACACCAAGAACAACATCTCAAACACTGACCCCCACACCAACAACATCTCAAACACTGACACCCACACCAACAACAACAACATCTCAAACACTGACCCCCACACCAACAACATCTCAAACACTGACCCTCACGCCAACAACAACAACATCTCAAACACTGACCCCCACACCAACAACAACAACATCTCAAACACTGACCCTCACACCAACAACAACAACATCTCAAACACTGACCCCCACACCAACAACAACAACATCTCAAACACTGACCCCACACCAACAACAACAACATCTCAAACACTGACCCCCACACCAACAACAACATCTCAAACACTGACCCCCACACCAACAACAACAACATCTCAAACACTGACCCCCACACCAACAACAAAAACATCTCAAACACTGACCCTCACACCAACAACAACATCTCAAACACTGACCCCCACACCAACACCAACAACATCTCAAACACTGACCCCCACACCAACAACAACATCTCAAACACTGACCCTCACACCAACAACAACATCTCAAACACTGACCCCCACACCAACAACAACATCTCAAACACTGACCCCCACACCAACAACAACACCATCTCAAACTCTGACACCCACACCAACAACAACATCTCAAACACTGACCCCCACACCAACAACAACAACATCTCAAACACTGACCCCCACACCAACAACAACAACATCTCAAACACTGACCACCACACCAACAACAACATCTCAAACACTGACCCCCACACCAACAACAACATCTCAAACACTGACCCCCACACCAACAACAACAACATCTCAAACACTGACCCCCACACCAACAACAACAACATCTCAAACACTGACCCTCACACCAACAACAACATCTCAAACACTGACCCCCACACCAACAACAACAACATCTCAAACACTGACCCCCACACCAACAACAACATCTCAAACACTGACCACCACACCAACAACATCTCAAACACTGACCCCCACACCAACAACAACATCTCAAACACTGACCCTCACACCAACAACAACATCTCAAACACTGACCCCCACACCAACAACAACATCTCAAACACTGACCCCCACACCAACAACAAAAACATCTCAAACACTGACACCCACACCAACAACAACATCTCAAACACTGACCCCCACACCAACAACAACAACATCTCAAACACTGACCCCCACACCAACAACAACAACATCTCAAACACTGACCACCACACCAACAACAACATCTCAAACACTGACCCCCACACCAACAACAACATCTCAAACACTGACCCTCACACCAACAACAACATCTCAAACACTGACCCCCACGCCAACAACAACAACATCTCAAACACTGACCCCCACACTAACAACAACATCTCAAACACTGACCCCCACACCAACAACATCTCAAACACTGACCCCCACACCAACAACAACATCTCAAACACTGACCCTCACACCAACAACAACATCTCAAACACTGACCTCCACACCAACAACAACATCTCAAACACTGACCCCCACACCAACAACAACAACATCTCAAACACTGACCCCCACACCAACAACAACATCTCAAACACTGACCCCCACACCAACAACAACATCTCAAACACTGACCCCCACACCAACAACAACATCTCAAACACTGACCCCCACACCAACAACATCTCAAACACTGACCCCCACACCAACAACAACAACATCTCAAACACTGACCCCCACACTAACAACAACATCTCAAACACTGACCCCCACACCAACAACATCTCAAACACTGACCCCCACACCAACAACAACATCTCAAACACTGACCCTCACACCAACAACAACATCTCAAACACTGACCTCCACACCAACAACAACATCTCAAACACTGACCCCCACACCAACAACAACAACATCTCAAACACTGACCCCCACACCAACAACAACATCTCAAACACTGACCCCCACACCAACAACAACATCTCAAACACTGACCCCCACACCAACAAGAACATCTCAAACACTGACCCCCACACCAACAACATCTCAAACACTGACCCCCACACCAACAACAACAACATCTCAAACACTGACCCTCACACCAACAACAACATCTCAAACACTGACCCCCACACCAACAACATCTCAAACACTGACCCCCACACCAACAACAACAACATCTCAAACACTGACCCCCACACCAACAACAACAATATCTCAAACACTGACCCCCACTCCAACAACAACATCTCAAACACTGACCCCCACACCAACAACAACATCTCAAACACTGACCCCCTCACCAACAACAACATCTCAAACACTGACCCCCACACCAAAAACAACATCTCAAACACTGAACCCCACACCAACAACAACATCTCAAACACTGACCCCCACACCAACAACAACAACATCTCAAACACTGACCCCCACAGCAACAACATTTCAAACACTGACCCTCACACCAACAACAACATCTCAAACACTGACCCCCACACCAACAACAACAACATCTCAAACACTAACCCCACACCAACAACAACATCTCAAACACTGACCCCCACACCAACAACAACATCTCAAACACTGACCCCACACCAACAACAACATCTCAAACACTGACCCCCACACCAACAACATCTCAAACACTGACCCCCACACCAACAACATCTCAAACACTGACCCCCACACCAACAACAACAACATCTCAAACACTGACCCCCACACCAACAACAACATTTCAAACACTGACCCCACACCAACAACAACATCTCAAACACTGACCCCCACACCAACAACATCTCAAACACTGACCCTACACCAACAACAACATCTCAAACACTGACCCCACACCAACAACAACATCTCAAACACTGACCCCCACACCAACAACAACAACATCTCAAACACTGACCCCACACCAACAACAACAACATCTCAAACACTGACCCCACACCAACAACAACAACATCTCAAACACTGACCCCCACACCAACAATAACAACATCTCAAACACTGACCCCCACACCAACAACAACATCTCAAACACTGACCCTCACCCCAACAACATCTCAAACACTGACCCCACACCAACAACAACCACATCTCAAACACTGACCCTCACACCAACATCTCAAACACTGACCCCACACCAACAACAACAACATCTCAAACACTGACCCCCACACCAACAACAACAACATCTCCAACACTGATCCCCACACCAACAACAACATCTCAAACACTGACCCCACACCAACAATAACATGTCAAACACTGACCCCCACACCAACAACAACATCTCAAACACTGACCCTCACACCAACAACAACATCTCAAACACTGACCCCCACACCAACAACAACAACATCTCAAACACTGACCCCCACACCAACAACATCTCAAACACTGACCCCCACACCAACAACAACAACATCTCAAACACTGACCCCCACACCAACAACAACAACATCTCAAACACTGACCCCCACTCCAACAACAACATCTCAAACACTGACCCCCACACCAACAACAACATCTCAAACACTGACCCCCTCACCAACAACAACATCTCAAACACTGACCCCCACACCAACAACAACATCTCAAACACTGAACCCCACACCAACAACAACATCTCAAACACTGACCCCCACACCAACAACAACAACATCTCAAACACTGACCCCCACAGCAACAACATTTCAAACACTGACCCTCACACCAACAACAACATCTCAAACACTGACCCCCACACCAACAACAACAACATCTCAAACACTAACCCCACACCAACAACAACATCTCAAACACTGACCCCCACACCAACAACAACATCTCAAACACTGACCCCACACCAACAACAACATCTCAAACACTGACCCCCACACCAACAACATCTCAAACACTGACCCCCACACCAACAACATCTCAAACACTGACCCCCACACCAACAACAACAACATCTCAAACACTGACCCCCACACCAACAACAACATTTCAAACACTGACCCCACACCAACAACAACATCTCAAACACTGACCCCCACACCAACAACATCTCAAACACTGACCCTACACCAACAACAACATCTCAAACACTGACCCCACACCAACAACAACATCTCAAACACTGACCCCCACACCAACAACAACAACATCTCAAACACTGACCCCACACCAACAACAACAACATCTCAAACACTGACCCCACACCAACAACAACAACATCTCAAACACTGACCCCCACACCAACAATGACAACATCTCAAACACTGACCCCCACACCAACAACAACATCTCAAACACTGACCCTCACACCAACAACATCTCAAACACTGACCCCACACCAACAAAAACAACATCTCAAACACTGACCCTCACACCAACATCTCAAACACTGACCCCACACCAACAACAACAACATCTCAAACACTGACCCCCACACCAACAACAACAACATCTCCAACACTGATTCCCACACCAACAACAACATCTCAAACACTGACCCCACACCAACAATAACATCTCAAACACTGACCCCCACACCAACAACAACATCTCAAACACTGACCCTCACACCAACAACAACATCTCAAACACTGACCCCCACACCAACAACAACAACATCTCAAACACTGACCCCCACACCAACAACATCTCAAACACTGACCCCCACACCAACAACAACAACATCTCAAACACTGACCCCCACACCAACAACAACATCTCAAACACTGACCCCCACACCAACAACAACAACATCTCAAACACTGACCCCCACACCAACAACAACATCTCAAACACTGACCCCCACACCAACAACAACATCTCAAACACTGACCCCCACACCAAGAACAACATCTCAAACACTGACCCCCACACCAACAACATCTCAAACACTGACACCCACACCAACAACAACAACATCTCAAACACTGACCCCCACACCAACAACATCTCAAACACTGACCCTCACGCCAACAACAACAACATCTCAAACACTGACCCCCACACCAACAACAACAACATCTCAAACACTGACCCTCACACCAACAACAACAACATCTCAAACACTGACCCCCACACCAACAACAACAACATCTCAAACACTGACCCCACACCAACAACAACAACATCTCAAACACTGACCCCCACACCAACAACAACATCTCAAACACTGACCCCCACACCAACAACAACAACATCTCAAACACTGACCCCCACACCAACAACAAAAACATCTCAAACACTGACCCTCACACCAATAACAACATCTCAAACACTGACCCCCACACCAACAACAACAACATCTCAAACACTGACCCCCACACCAACAACAACATCTCAAACACTGACCCCCACACCAACAACATCTCAAACACTGACCCCCACACCAACAACAACATCTCAAACACTGACCCTCACACCAACAACAACATCTCAAACACTGACCCCCACACCAACAACAACATCTCAAACACTGACCCCCACACCAACAACAACAACATCTCAAACACTGACACCCATACCAACAACAACATCTCAAACACTGACCCCCACACCAACAACAACAACATCTCAAACACTGACCCCCACACCAACAACAACAACATCTCAAACACTGACCACCACACCAACAACAACATCTCAAACACTGACCCCCACACCAACAACAACATCTCAAACACTGACCCCCACACCAACAACAACAACATCTCAAACACTGACCCCCACACCAACAACAACAACATCTCAAACACTGACCCTCACACCAACAACAACATCTCAAACACTGACCCCCACACCAACAACAACAACATCTCAAACACTGACCCCCACACCAACAACAACATCTCAAACACTGACCACCACACCAACAACATCTCAAACACTGACCCCCACACCAACAACAACATCTCAAACACTGACCCTCACACCAACAACAACATCTCAAACACTGACCCCCACACCAACAACAACATCTCAAACACTGACCCCCACACCAACAACAAAAACATCTCAAACACTGACACCCACACCAACAACAACATCTCAAACACTGACCCCCACACCAACAACAACAACATCTCAAACACTGACCCCCACACCAACAACAACAACATCTCAAACACTGACCACCACACCAACAACAACATCTCAAACACTGACCCCCACACCAACAACAACATGTCAAACACTGACCCTCACACCAACAACAACATCTCAAACACTGACCCCCACGCCAACAACAACAACATCTCAAACACTGACCCCCACACTAACAACAACATCTCAAACACTGACCCCCACACCAACAACATCTCAAACACTGACCCCCACACCAACAACAACATCTCAAACACTGACCCTCACACCAACAACAACATCTCAAACACTGACCTCCACACCAACAACAACATCTCAAACACTGACCCCCACACCAACAACAACAACATCTCAAACACTGACCCCCACACCAACAACAACATCTCAAACACTGACCCCCACACCAACAACAACATCTCAAACACTGACCCCCACACCAACAACAACATCTCAAACACTGACCCCCACACCAACAACATCTCAAACACTGACCCCCACACCAACAACAACAACATCTCAAACACTGACCCCCACACTAACAACAACATCTCAAACACTGACCCCCACACCAACAACATCTCAAACACTGACCCCCACACCAACAACAACATCTCAAACACTGACCCTCACACCAACAACATCTCAAACACTGACCTCCACACCAACAACAACATCTCAAACACTGACCCCCACACCAACAACAACAACATCTCAAACACTGACCCCCACACCAACAACAACATCTCAAACACTGACCCCCACACCAACAACAACATCTCAAACACTGACCCCCACACCAACAAGAACATCTCAAACACTGACCCCCACACCAACAACATCTCAAACACTGACCCCCACACCAACAACAACAACATCTCAAACACTGACCCTCACACCAACAACAACATCTCAAACACTGACCCCCACACCAACAACAACATCTCAAACACTGACACTCACACCAACAACAACAACATCTCAAACACTGACCCCCACACCAACAACATCTCAAACACTGACCCTCACGCCAACAACAACAACATCTCAAACACTGACCCCCACACCAACAACAACAACATCTCAAACACTGACCCTCACACCAACAACAACAACATCTCAAACACTGACCCCCACACCAACAACAACAACATCTCAAACACTGACCCCCACACCAACAACAACATCTCAAACACTGACCCCCACACCAACAACAACAACATCTCAAACACTGACCCCCACACCAACAACAAAAACATCTCAAACACTGACCCTCACACCAACAACAACATCTCAAACACTGACCCCCACACCAACAACAACAACATCTCAAACACTGACCCCCACACCAACAACAACATCTCAAACACTGACCCCCACACCAACAACATCTCAAACACTGACCCCCACACCAACAACAACATCTCAAACACTGACCCTCACACCAACAACAACATCTCAAACACTGACCCCCACACCAACAACAACATCTCAAACACTGACCCCCAAACCAACAACAGCAACATCTCAAACACTGACACCCACACCAACAACAACATCTCAAACACTGACCCCCACACCAACAACAACAACATCTCAAACACTGACCCCCACACCAACAACAACAACATCTCAAACACTGACCACCACACCAACAACAACATCTCAAACACTGACCCCCACACCAACAACAACATCTCAAACACTGACCCCCACACCAACAACAACATCTCAAACACTGACCCCCACACCAACAACAATAACATCTCAAACACTGACCCTCACACCAACAACAACATCTCAAACACTGACCCCCACACCAACAACAACAACATCTCAAACACTGACCCCCACACCAACAACAACATCTCAAACACTGACCACCACACCAACAACATCTCAAACACTGACCCCCACACCAACAACAACATCTCAAACACTGACCCTCACACCAACAACAACATCTCAAACACTGACCCCCACACCAACAACAACATCTCAAACACTGACCCCCACACCAACAACAAAAACATCTCAAACACTGACACCCACACCAACAACAACATCTCAAACACTGACCCCCACACCAACAACAACAACATCTCAAACACTGACCCCCACACCAACAACAACAACATCTCAAACACTGACCACCACACCAACAACAACATCTCAAACACTGACCCCCACACCAACAACAACATCTCAAACACTGACCCTCACACCAACAACAACATCTCAAACACTGACCCCCACGCCAACAACAACAACATCTCAAACACTGACCCCCACACTAACAACAACATCTCAAACACTGACCCCCACACCAACAACATCTCAAACACTGACCCCCACACCAACAACAACATCTCAAACACTGACCCTCACACCAACAACAACATCTCAAACACTGACCTCCACACCAACAACAACATCTCAAACACTGACCCCCACACCAACAACAACAACATCTCAAACACTGACCCCCACACCAACAACAACATCTCAAACACTGACCCCCACACCAACAACAACATCTCAAACACTGACCCCCACACCAACAACAACATCTCAAACACTGACCCCCACACCAACAACATCTCAAACACTGACCCCCACACCAACAACAACAACATCTCAAACACTGACCCCCACACTAACAACAACATCTCAAACACTGACCCCCACACCAACAACATCTCAAACACTGACCCCCACACCAACAACAACATCTCAAACACTGACCCTCACACAAACATCTCAAACACTGACCTCCACACCAACAACAACATCTCAAACACTGACCCCCACACCAACAACAACAACATCTCAAACACTGACCCCCACACCAACAACAACATCTCAAACACTGACCCCCACACCAACAACAACATCTCAAACACTGACCCCCACACCAACAAGAACATCTCAAACACTGACCCCCACACCAACAACATCTCAAACACTGACCCCCACACCAACAACAACAACATCTCAAACACTGACCCTCACACCAACAACAACATCTCAAACACTGACCCCCACACCAACAACAACATCTCAAACACTGACACTCACACCAACAACAACAACATCTCAAACACTGACCCCCACACCAACAACAACCACATCTCAAACACTGACACCCACACCAACAACAACATCTCAAACACTGACCCCCACACCAACAACAACATCTCAAACGCTGACCCCCACACCAAGAACAACATCTCAAACACTGACCCCCACACCAACAACATCTCAAACACTGACACCCACACCAACAACAACAACATCTCAAACGCTGACCCCCACACCAACAACATCTCAAACACTGACCCTCACGCCAACAACAACAACATCTCAAACACTGACCCCCACACCAACAACAACAACATCTCAAACACTGACCCTCACACCAACAACAACAACATCTCAAACACTGACCCCCACACCAACAACAACAACATCTCAAACACTGACCCCACACCAACAACAACAACATCTCAAACACTGACCCCCACACCAACAACAACATCGTAAACACTGACCCCCACACCAACAACAACAACATCTCAAACACTGACCCCCACACCAACAACAACAACATCTCAAACACTGACCCTCACACCAACAACAACATCTCAAACACTGACCCCCACACCAACAACAACAACATCTCAAACACTGACCCCCACACCAACAACAACAACATCTCAAACACTGACCCTCACACCAACAACAACATCTCAAACACTGACCCCCACACCAACAACAACATCTCAAACACTGACCCCCACACCAACAACATCTCAAACACTGACCCTCACGCCAACAACAACAACATCTCAAACACTGACCCCCACACCAACAACAACAACATCTCAAACACTGACCCTCACACCAACAACAACATCTCAAACACTGACCCCACACCAACAACAACAACATCTCAAACACTGACCCCCACACCAACAACAACATCTCAAACACTGACCCCACACCAACAACAGCATCTCAAACACTGACCCCACACCAACAACATCTCAAACACTGACCCCAACACCAACAACAACATCTCAAACACTGACCCTCACACCAACAACAACAACATCTCAAACACTGACCCCCACACCAACAACATCTCAAACACTGACCCCCACACCAACAACAACAACATCTCAAACACTGACCCTCACACCAACAACAACATCTCAAACACTGACCCCCACACCAACAACAACATCTCAAACACTGACCCTCACACCAACAACAACATCTCAAACACTGACCCCCACACCAACAACAACATCTCAAACACTGACCCCCCACACCAACAACAACAACTCAAACACTGACCTCCACACCAACAACAACATCTCAAACACTGACCCCCACACCAACAACAACAACATCTCAAACACTGACCCCCACACCAACAACAACATCTCAAACACTGACCCCCACACCAACAACAACATCTCAAACACTGACCCCCACACCAACAAGAACATCTCAAACACTGACCCCCACACCAACAACATCTCAAACACTGACCCCCACACCAACAACAACAACATCTCAAACACTGACCCTCACACCAACAACAACATCTCAAACACTGACCCCCACACCAACAACAACATCTCAAACACTGACACTCACACCAACAACAACAACATCTCAAACACTGACCCCCACACCAACAACATCTCAAACACTGACCCTCACGCCAACAACAACAACATCTCAAACACTGACCCCCACACCAACAACAACAACATCTCAAACACTGACCCTCACACCAACAACAACAACATCTCAAACACTGACCCCCACACCAACAACAACAACATCTCAAACACTGACCCCCACACCAACAACAACATCTCAAACACTGACCCCCACACCAACAACAACAACATCTCAAACACTGACCCCCACACCAACAACAAAAACATCTCAAACACTGACCCTCACACCAACAACAACATCTCAAACACTGACCCCCACACCAACAACAACAACATCTCAAACACTGACCCCCACACCAACAACAACATCTCAAACACTGACCCCCACACCAACAACATCTCAAACACTGACCCCCACACCAACAACAACATCTCAAACACTGACCCTCACACCAACAACAACATCTCAAACACTGACCCCCACACCAACAACAACATCTCAAACACTGACCCCCAAACCAACAACAGCAACATCTCAAACACTGACACCCACACCAACAACAACATCTCAAACACTGACCCCCACACCAACAACAACAACATCTCAAACACTGACCCCCACACCAACAACAACAACATCTCAAACACTGACCACCACACCAACAACAACATCTCAAACACTGACCCCCACACCAACAACAACATCTCAAACACTGACCCCCACACCAACAACAACATCTCAAACACTGACCCCCACACCAACAACAACAACATCTCAAACACTGACCCTCACACCAACAACAACATCTCAAACACTGACCCCCACACCAACAACAACAACATCTCAAACACTGACCCCCACACCAACAACAACATCTCAAACACTGACCACCACACCAACAACATCTCAAACACTGACCCCCACACCAACAACAACATCTCAAACACTGACCCTCACACCAACAACAACATCTCAAACACTGACCCCCACACCAACAACAACATCTCAAACACTGACCCCCACACCAACAACAAAAACATCTCAAACACTGACACCCACACCAACAACAACATCTCAAACACTGACCCCCACACCAACAACAACAACATCTCAAACACTGACCCCCACACCAACAACAACAACATCTCAAACACTGACCACCACACCAACAACAACATCTCAAACACTGACCCCCACACCAACAACAACATCTCAAACACTGACCCTCACACCAACAACAACATCTCAAACACTGACCCCCACGCCAACAACAACAACATCTCAAACACTGACCCCCACACTAACAACAACATCTCAAACACTGACCCCCACACCAACAACATCTCAAACACTGACCCCCACACCAACAACAACATCTCAAACACTGACCCTCACACCAACAACAACATCTCAAACACTGACCTCCACACCAACAACAACATCTCAAACACTGACCCCCACACCAACAACAACAACATCTCAAACACTGACCCCCACACCAACAACAACATCTCAAACACTGACCCCCACACCAACAACAACATCTCAAACACTGACCCCCACACCAACAACAACATCTCAAACACTGACCCCCACACCAACAACATCTCAAACACTGACCCCCACACCAACAACAACAACATCTCAAACACTGACCCCCACACTAACAACAACATCTCAAACACTGACCCCCACACCAACAACATCTCAAACACTGACCCCCACACCAACAACAACATCTCAAACACTGACCCTCACACAAACATCTCAAACACTGACCTCCACACCAACAACAACATCTCAAACACTGACCCCCACACCAACAACAACAACATCTCAAACACTGACCCCCACACCAACAACAACATCTCAAACACTGACCCCCACACCAACAACAACATCTCAAACACTGACCCCCACACCAACAAGAACATCTCAAACACTGACCCCCACACCAACAACATCTCAAACACTGACCCCCACACCAACAACAACAACATCTCAAACACTGACCCTCACACCAACAACAACATCTCAAACACTGACCCCCACACCAACAACAACATCTCAAACACTGACACTCACACCAACAACAACAACATCTCAAACACTGACCCCCACACCAACAACAACCACATCTCAAACACTGACACCCACACCAACAACAACATCTCAAACACTGACCCCCACACCAACAACAACATCTCAAACGCTGACCCCCACACCAAGAACAACATCTCAAACACTGACCCCCACACCAACAACATCTCAAACACTGACACCCACACCAACAACAACAACATCTCAAACGCTGACCCCCACACCAACAACATCTCAAACACTGACCCTCACGCCAACAACAACAACATCTCAAACACTGACCCCCACACCAACAACAACAACATCTCAAACACTGACCCTCACACCAACAACAACAACATCTCAAACACTGACCCCCACACCAACAACAACAACATCTCAAACACTGACCCCACACCAACAACAACAACATCTCAAACACTGACCCCCACACCAACAACAACATCGTAAACACTGACCCCCACACCAACAACAACAACATCTCAAACACTGACCCCCACACCAACAACAACAACATCTCAAACACTGACCCTCACACCAACAACAACATCTCAAACACTGACCCCCACACCAACAACAACAACATCTCAAACACTGACCCCCACACCAACAACAACAACATCTCAAACACTGACCCTCACACCAACAACAACATCTCAAACACTGACCCCCACACCAACAACAACATCTCAAACACTGACCCCCACACCAACAACATCTCAAACACTGACCCTCACGCCAACAACAACAACATCTCAAACACTGACCCCCACACCAACAACAACAACATCTCAAACACTGACCCTCACACCAACAACAACATCTCAAACACTGACCCCACACCAACAACAACAACATCTCAAACACTGACCCCCACACCAACAACAACATCTCAAACACTGACCCCACACCAACAACAGCATCTCAAACACTGACCCCACACCAACAACATCTCAAACACTGACCCCAACACCAACAACAACATCTCAAACACTGACCCTCACACCAACAACAACAACATCTCAAACACTGACCCCCACACCAACAACATCTCAAACACTGACCCCCACACCAACAACAACAACATCTCAAACACTGACCCTCACACCAACAACAACATCTCAAACACTGACCCCCACACCAACAACAACATCTCAAACACTGACCCTCACACCAACAACAACATCTCAAACACTGACCCCCACACCAACAACAACATCTCAAACACTGACTCCCACACCAACAACAACAACATCTCAAACACTGACACCCACACCAATAGCAACATCTCAAACACTGACCCCCACACCAACAACAACAACATCTCAAACAATGACCCCCACACCAACAACAACATCTCAAACACTGACCCCCACACCAACAACAACAACATCTCAAACAATGACCCCCACACCAACAACAACAACATCTCAAACACTGACCACCACACCAACAACAACATCTCAAACACTGACCCTCACACCAACAACAACATCTCAAACACTGACCCCCACACCAACAACAACATCTCAAACACTGACCCCCACACCAACAACAACAACATCTCAAACACTGACCCTCACACCAACAACAACATCTCAAACACTGACCCCCACACCAACAACAACAACATCTCAAACACTGACCCCCACACTAACAACAACATCTCAAACACTGACCCCCACACCAACAACATCTCAAACACTGACCCCCACACCAACAACATCTCAAACACTGACCCCCACACCAACAACATCTCAAACACTGACCTCCACACCAACAACAACATCTCACACACTGACCCCCACACCAACAACAACAACATCTCAAACACTGACCCCCACACCAACAACAACATCTCAAACACTGACCCCACACCAACAACAACATCTCAAACACTGACCCCCACACCAACAACAAGAACATCTCAAACACTGACCCCCACACCAACAACAACATCTCAAACACTGATCCCCACACCAACAACAACATCTCAAACACTGACCCCCACACCAAGAACAACATCTCAAACACTGACCCCCACACCAACAACATCTCAAACACTGACACCCACACCGACAACAACAACTTCTCAAACACTGACCCCCACACCAACAACATCTCAAACACTGACCCTCACGCCAACAACAACAACATCTCAAACACTGACCCCCACACCAACAACAACAACATCTCAAACACTGACCCTCACACCAACAACAACAACATCTCAAACACTGACCCCCACACCAACAACAACAACATCTCAAACACTGACCCCACACCAACAACAACAACATCTCAAACACTGACCCCGACACCAACAACAACATCTTAAACACTGACCCCCACACCAACAACAACATCTCAAACACTGACCCCCACACCAACAACAACAACATCTCAAACACTGACCCCCACACCAACAACAACAACATCTCAAACACTGACCACCACACCAACAACAACATCTCAAACACTGACCCCCACACCAACAACAACATCTCAAACACTGACCCTCACACCAACAACAACATCTCAAACACTGACCCCCACGCCAACAACAACATCTCAAACACTGACCCCCACACTAACAACAACATCTCAAACACTGACCCCCACACCAACAACATCTCAAACACTGACACCCACACCAACAACAACATCTCAAACACTGACCCTCACACCAACAACAACATCTCAAACACTGACCTCCACACCAACAACAACATCTCAAACACTGACCCCCACACCAACAACAACATCTCAAACACTGACCCCCACACCAACAACAACATCTCAAACACTGACCCCCACACCAACAACATCTCAAACACTGACCCCCACACCAACAACAACAACATCTCAAACACTGACCCCCACACTAACAACAACATCTCAAACACTGACCCCCACACCAACAACATCTCAAACACTGACCCCCACACCAACAACAACATCTCAAACACTGACCCTCACACCAACAACAACATCTCAAACACTGACCTCCACACCAACAACAACATCTCAAACACTGACCCCCACGCCAACAACAACAACATCTCAAACACTGACCCCCACACCAACAACAACATCTCAAACACTGACCCCCACACCAACAACAACATCTCAAACACTGACCCCCACACCAACAAGAACATCTCAAACACTGACCCCCACACCAACAACATCTCAAACACTGACCCCCACACCAACAACAACAACATCTCAAACACTGACCCTCACACCAACAACAACATCTCAAACACTGACCCCCACACCAACAACAACATCTCAAACACTGACCCTCACACCAACAACAACATCTCAAACACTGACCCCCACACCAACAACAACATCTCAAACACTGACCCTCACACCAACAACAACATCTCAAACACTGACCCCCACACCAACAACAACATCTCAAACACTGACACTCACACCAACAACAACATCTCAAACACTGACCCCCACACCAACAACAACCACATCTCAAACACTGACACCCACACCAACAACAACATCTCAAACACTGACCCCCACACCAACAACAACATCTCAAACGCTGACCCCCACACCAAGAACAACATCTCAAACACTGACCCCCACACCAACAACATCTCAAACACTGACACCCACACCAACAACAACAACATCTCAAACGCTGACCCCCACACCAACAACATCTCAAACACTGACCCTCACGCCAACAACAACAACATCTCAAACACTGACCCCCACACCAACAACAACAACATCTCAAACACTGACCCTCACACCAACAACAACAACATCTCAAACACTGACCCCCACACCAACAACAACAACATCTCAAACACTGACCCCACACCAACAACAACAACATCTCAAACACTGACCCCCACACCAACAACAACATCGTAAACACTGACCCCCACACCAACAACAACAACATCTCAAACACTGACCCCCACACCAACAACAACAACATCTCAAACACTGACCCTCACACCAACAACAACATCTCAAACACTGACCCCCACACCAACAACAACAACATCTCAAACACTGACCCCCACACCAACAACAACAACATCTCAAACACTGACCCTCACACCAACAACAACATCTCAAACACTGACCCCCACACCAACAACAACATCTCAAACACTGACCCCCACACCAACAACATCTCAAACACTGACCCTCACGCCAACAACAACAACATCTCAAACACTGACCCCCACACCAACAACAACAACATCTCAAACACTGACCCTCACACCAACAACAACATCTCAAACACTGACCCCACACCAACAACAACAACATCTCAAACACTGACCCCCACACCAACAACAACATCTCAAACACTGACCCCACACCAACAACAACAGCATCTCAAACACTGACCCCACACCAACAACAACAACATCTCAAACACTGACCCCAACACCAACAACAACATCTCAAACACTGACCCTCACACCAACAACAACAACATCTCAAACAATGACCCCCACACCAACAACAACAACATCTCAAACACTGACCACCACACCAACAACAACATCTCAAACACTGACCCTCACACCAACAACAACATCTCAAACACTGACCCCCACACCAACAACAACATCTCAAACACTGACCCCCACACCAACAACAACAACATCTCAAACACTGACCCTCACACCAACAACAACATCTCAAACACTGACCCCCACACCAACAACAACAACATCTCAAACACTGACCCCCACACTAACAACAACATCTCAAACACTGACCCCCACACCAACAACATCTCAAACACTGACCCCCACACCAACAACATCTCAAACACTGACCCCCACACCAACAACATCTCAAACACTGACCTCCACACCAACAACAACATCTCACACACTGACCCCCACACCAACAACAAGAACATCTCAAACACTGACCCCCACACCAACAACAACATCTCAAACACTGATCCCCACACCAACAACAACATCTCAAACACTGACCCCCACACCAAGAACAACATCTCAAACACTGACCCCCACACCAACAACATCTCAAACACTGACACCCACACCGACAACAACAACTTCTCAAACACTGACCCCCACACCAACAACATCTCAAACACTGACCCTCACGCCAACAACAACAACATCTCAAACACTGACCCCCACACCAACAACAACAACATCTCAAACACTGACCCTCACACCAACAACAACAACATCTCAAACACTGACCCCCACACCAACAACAACAACATCTCAAACACTGACCCCACACCAACAACAACAACATCTCAAACACTGACCCCGACACCAACAACAACATCTTAAACACTGACCCCCACACCAACAACAACAACATCTCAAACACTGACCCCCACACCAACAACAACAACATCTCAAACACTGACCCTCACACCAACAACATCTCAAACACTGACCCCCACACCAACAACAACAACATCTCAAACACTGACCCCCACACCAACAACAACAACATCTCAAACACTGACCCTCACACCGACAACAACATCTCAAACACTGACCCCCACACCAACAACAACATCTCAAACACTGACACCCACACCAACAACATCTCAAACACTGACCCTCACGCCAACAACAACAACATCTCAAACACTGACCCCCACACCAACAACAACAACATCTCAAACACTGACCCTCACACCAACAACAACATCTCAAACACTGACCCCACACCAACACCAACAACATCTCAAACACTGACCCCCACACCAACAACAACATCTCAAACACTGACCCTCACACCAACAACAACATCTCAAACACTGACCTCCACACCAACAACAACATCTCAAACACTGACCCCCACACCAACAACAACAACATCTCAAACACTGACCCCCACGCCAACAACAACATCTCAAACACTGACCCCCACACCAACAACAACATCTCAAACACTGACCCCCACACCAACAACAACATCTCAAACACTGACCCCCACACCAACAACATCTCAAACACTGACCCCCACACCAACAACAACAACATCTCAAACACTGACCCCCACACTAACAACAACATCTCAAACACTGACCCCCACACCAACAACATCTCAAACACTGACCCCCACACCAACAACAACATCTCAAACACTGACCCTCACACCAACAACAACATCTCAAACACTGACCTCCACACCAACAACAACATCTCAAACACTGACCCCCACACCAACAACAACATCTCAAACACTGACCCCCACACCAACAACAACATCTCAAACACTGACCCCCACACCAACAACAACATCTCAAACACTGACCCCCACACCAACAAGAACATCTCAAACACTGACCCCCACACCAACAACATCTCAAACACTGACCCCCACACCAACAACAACAACATCTCAAACACTGACCCTCACACCAACAACAACATCTCAAACACTGACCCCCACACCAACAACAACATCTCAAACACTGACACTCACACCAACAACAACATCTCAAACACTGACCCCCACACCAACAACAACCACATCTCAAACACTGACACCCACACCAACAACAACATCTCAAACACTGACCCCCACACCAACAACAACATCTCAAACGCTGACCCCCACACCAACAACATCTCAAACACTGACCCTCACGCCAACAACAACAACATCTCAAACACTGACCCTCACACCAACAACAACAACATCTCAAACACTGACCCTCACACCAACAACAACAACATCTCAAACACTGACCCCCACACCAACAACAACAACCTCTCAAACACTGACCCCACACCAACAACAACAACATCTCAAACACTGAGCCCCACACCAACAACAACATCGTAAACACTGACCCCCACACCAACAACAACAACATCTCAAACACTGACCCCCACACCAACAACAACAACATCTCAAACACTGACCCTCACACCAACAACAACATCTCAAACACTGACCCCCACACCAACAACAACAACATCTCAAACACTGACCCCCACACCAACAACAACAACATCTCAAACACTGACCCTCACACCAACAACAACATCTCAAACACTGACCCCCACACCAACAACAACATCTCAAACACTGACCCCCACACCAACAACATCTGAAACACTGACCCTCACGCCAACAACAACAACATCTCAAACACTGACCCCCACACCAACAACAACAACATCTCAAACACTGACCCTCACACCAACAACAACATCTCAAACACTGACCCCACACCAACAACAACAACATCACAAACACTGACCCCCACACCAACAACAACATCTCAAACACTGACCACACACCAACAACAACAGCATCTCAAACACTGACCCCACACCAACAACAACAACATCTCAAACACTGACCCCCACACCAACAACAACATCGTAAACACTGACCCCCACACCAACAACAACAACATCTCAAACACTGACCCCCACACCAACAACAACAACATCTCAAACACTGACCCTCACACCAACAACAACATCTCAAACACTGACCCCCACACCAACAACAACAACATCTCAAACACTGACCCCCACACCAACAACAACAACATCTCAAACACTGACCCTCACACCAACAACAACATCTCAAACACTGACCCCCACACCAACAACAACATCTCAAACACTGACCCCCACACCAACAACATCTCAAACACTGACCCTCACGCCAACAACAACAACATCTCAAACACTGACCCCCACACCAACAACAACAACATCTCAAACACTGACACCCACACCAACAGCAACATCTCAAACACTGACCCCCACACCAACAACAACAACATCTCAAACACTGACACCCACACCAACAGCAACATCTCAAACACTGACCCCCACACCAACAACAACAACATCTCAAACAATGACCCCCACACCAACAACAACATCTCAAACACTGGCCCCCACACCAACAACAACAACATCTCAAACAATGACCCCCACACCAACAACAACAACATCTCAAACACTGACCACCACACAAACAACAACATCTCAAACACTGACCCTCACACCAACAACAACATCTCAAACACTGACCCCCACACCAACAACAACATCTCAAACACTGACCCCCACACCAACAACAACAACATCTCAAACACTGACCCTCACACCAACAACAACATCTCAAACACTGACCCCCACACCAACAACAACAACATCTCAAACACTGACCCCCACACTAACAACAACATTTCAAACACTGACCCCCACACCAACAACATCTCAAACACTGACCCCCACACCAACAACATCTCAAACACTGACCCCCACACCAACAACATCTCAAACACTGACCTCCACACCAACAACAACATCTCACACACTGACCCCCACACCAACAACAACAACATCTCAAACACTGACCCCCACACCAACAACAACATCTCAAACACTGACCCCACACCAACAACAACATCTCAAACACTGACCCCCACACCAACAACAAGAACATCACAAACACTGACCCCCACACCAACAACAACATCTCAAACACTGATCCCCACACCAACAACAACATCTCAAACACTGACCCCCACACCAAGAACAACATCTCAAACACTGACCCCCACACCAACAACATCTCAAACACTGACACCCACATCGACAACAACAACTTCTCAAACACTGACCCCCACACCAACAACATCTCAAACACTGACCCTCACGCCAACAACAACAACATCTCAAACACTGACCCCCACACCAACAACAACAACATCTCAAACACTGACCCTCACACCAACAACAACAACATCTCAAACACTGACCCCCACACCAACAACAACAACATCTCAAACACTGACCCCACACCAACAACAACAACATCTCAAACACTGACCCCGACACCAACAACAACATCTTAAACACTGACCCCCACACCAACAACAACATCTCAAACACTGACCCCCACACCAACAACAACAACATCTCAAACACTGACCCACACACCAACAACAACAACATCTCAAACACTGACCACCACACCAACAACAACATCTCAAACACTGACCCCCACACCAACAACAACATCTCAAACACTGACCCTCACACCAACAACAACATCTCAAACACTGACCCCCACGCCAACAACAACAACATCTCAAACACTGACCCACACACCAACAACAACAACATCTCAAACACTGACCACCACACCAACAACAACATCTCAAACACTGACCCCCACACCAACAACAACATCTCAAACACTGACCCTCACACCAACAACAACATCTCAAACACTGACCCTCACACTAACAACAACATCTCAAACACTGACCCCCACACCAACAACATCTCAAACACTGACCCCCACACCAACAACAACATCTCAAACACTGACCCTCACACCAACAACAACATCTCAAACACTGACCTCCACACCAACAACAACATCTCAAACACTGACCCCCACACCAACAACAACATCTCAAACACTGACCCCCACACCAACAACAACATCTCAAACACTGACCCCCACACCAACAACATCTCAAACACTGACCCCCACACCAACAACAACAACATCTCAAACACTGACCCCCACACTAACAACAACATCTCAAACACTGACCCCCACACCAACAACATCTCAAACACTGACCCCCACACCAACAACAACATCTCAAACACTGACCCTCACACCAACAACAACATCTCAAACACTGACCTCCACACCAACAACAACATCTCAAACACTGACCCCCACGCCAACAACAACAACATCTCAAACACTGACCCCCACACCAACAACAACATCTCAAACACTGACCCCCACACCAACAACAACATCTCAAACACTGACCCCCACACCAACAAGAACATCTCAAACACTGACCCCCACACCAACAACATCTCAAACACTGACCCCCACACCAACAACAACAACATCTCAAACACTGACCCTCACACCAACAACAACATCTCAAACACTGACCCCCACACCAACAACAACATCTCAAACACTGACCCTCACACCAACAACAACATCTCAAACACTGACCCCCACACCAACAACAACATCTCAAACACTGACCCTCACACCAACAACAACATCTCAAACACTGACCCCCACACCAACAACAACATCTCAAACACTGACACTCACACCAACAACAACATCTCAAACACTGACCCCCACACCAACAACAACCACATCTCAAACACTGACACCCACACCAACAACAACATCTCAAACACTGACCCCCACACCAACAACATCTCAAACGCTGACCCCCACACCAAGAACAACATCTCAAACACTGACCCCCACACCAACAACATCTCAAACACTGACACCCACACCAACAACAACAACATCTCAAACACTGACCCCCACACCAACAACATCTCAAACACTGACCCTCACGCCAACAACAACAACATCTCAAACACTGACCCCCACACCAACAACAACAACATCTCAAACACTGACCCTCACACCAACAACAACAACATCTCAAACACTGACCCCCACACCAACAACAACAACATCTCAAACACTGACCCCACACCAACAACAACAACATCTCAAACACTGACCCCCACACCAACAACAACATCGTAAACACTGACCCCCACACCAACAACAACAACATCTCAAACACTGACCCCCACACCAACAACAACAACATCTCAAACACTGACCCTCACACCAACAACAACATCTCAAACACTGACCCCCACACCAACAACAACAACATCTCAAACACTGACCCCCACACCAACAACAACAACATCTCAAACACTGACCCTCACACCAACAACAACATCTCAAACACTGACCCCCACACCAACAACAACATCTCAAACACTGACCCCCACACCAACAACATCTCAAACACTGACCCTCACGCCAACAACAACAACATCTCAAACACTGACCCCCAAACCAACAACAACAACATCTCAAACACTGACCCTCACACCAACAACAACATCTCAAACACTGACCCCACACCAACAACAACAACATCTCAAACACTGACCCCCACACCAACAACAACATCTCAAACACTGACCCCACACCAACAACAACAGCATCTCAAACACTGACCCCACACCAACAACAACAACATCTCAAACACTGACCCCAACACCAACAACAACATCTCAAACACTGACCCTCACACCAACAACAACAACATCTCAAACACTGACCCCCACACCAACAACATCTCAAACACTGACCCCCACACCAACAACAACAACATCTCAAACACTGACCCTCACACCAACAACAACATCTCAAACACTGACCCCCACACCAACAACAACATCTCAAACACTGACCCTCACACCAACAACAACATCTCAAACACTGACCCCCACACCAACAACAACATCTCAAACACTGACTCCCACACCAACAACAACAACATCTCAAACACTGACACCCACACCAACAGCCACATCTCAATCACTGACCCCCACACCAACAACAACAACATCTCAAACAATGACCCCCACACCAACAACAACATCTCAAACACTGACCCCCACACCAACAACAACAACATCTCAAACAATGACCCCCACACCAACAACAACAACATCTCAAACACTGACCACCACCCCAACAACAACATCTCAAACACTGACCCTCACACCAACAACAACATCTCAAACACTGACCCCCACACCAACAACAACATCTCAAACACTGACCCCCACACCAACAACAACAACATCTCAAACACTGACCCTCACACCAACAACAACATCTCAAACACTGACCCCCACACCAACAACAACAACATCTCAAACACTGACCCCCACACTAACAACAACATCTCAAACACTGACCCCCACACCAACAACATCTCAAACACTGACCCCCACACCAACAACATCTCAAACACTGACCCCCACACCAACAACATCTCAAACACTGACCTCCACACCAACAACAACATCTCACACACTGACCCCCACACCAACAACAAGAACATCTCAAACACTGACCCCCACACCAACAACAACATCTCAAACACTGATCCCCACACCAACAACAACATCTCAAACACTGACCCCCACACCAAGAACAACATCTCAAACACTGACCCCCACACCAACAACATCTCAAACACTGACACCCACACCGACAACAACAACTTCTCAAACACTGACCCCCACACCAACAACATCTCAAACACTGACCCTCACGCCAACAACAACAACATCTCAAACACTGACCCCCACACCAACAACAACAACATCTCAAACACTGACCCTCACACCAACAACAACATCTCAAACACTGACCCCCACACCAACAACAACAACATCTCAAACACTGACCCCACACCAACAACAACAACATCTCAAACACTGACCCCGACACCAACAACAACATCTTAAACACTGACCCCCACACCAACAACAACAACATCTCAAACACTGACCCCCACACCAACAACAACAACATCTCAAACACTGACCCTCACACCAACAACATCTCAAACACTGACCCCCACACCAACAACAACAACATCTCAAACACTGACCCCCACACCAACAACAACAACATCTCAAACACTGACCCTCACACCGACAACAACATCTCAAACACTGACCCCCACACCAACAACAACATCTCAAACACTGACACCCACACCAACAACATCTCAAACACTGACCCTCACGCCAACAACAACAACATCTCAAACACTGACCCCCACACCAACAACAACAACATCTCAAACACTGACCCTCACACCAACAACAACATCTCAAACACTGACCCCACACCAACACCAACAACATCTCAAACACTGACCCCCACACCAACAACAACATCTCAAACACTGACCCTCACACCAACAACAACATCTCAAACACTGACCTCCACACCAACAACAACATCTCAAACACTGACCCCCACACCAACAACAACAACATCTCAAACACTGACCCCCACACCAACAACAACATCTCAAACACTGACCCCCACACCAACAACAACATCTCAAACACTGACCCCCACACCAACAACAACATCTCAAACACTGACCCCCACACCAACAACATCTCAAACACTGACCCCCACACCAACAACAACAACATCTCAAACACTGACCCCCACACTAACAACAACATCTCAAACACTGACCCCCACACCAACAACATCTCAAACACTGACCCCCACACCAACAACAACATCTCAAACACTGACCCTCACACCAACAACAACATCTCAAACACTGACCTCCACACCAACAACAACATCTCAAACACTGACCCCCACACCAACAACAACATCTCAAACACTGACCCCCACACCAACAACAACATCTCAAACACTGACCCCCACACCAACAACAACATCTCAAACACTGACCCCCACACCAACAAGAACATCTCAAACACTGACCCCCACACCAACAACATCTCAAACACTGACCCCCACACCAACAACAACAACATCTCAAACACTGACCCTCACACCAACAACAACATCTCAAACACTGACCCCCACACCAACAACAACATCTCAAACACTGACACTCACACCAACAACAACATCTCAAACACTGACCCCCACACCAACAACAACCACATCTCAAACACTGACACCCACACCAACAACAACATCTCAAACACTGACCCCCACACCAACAACAACATCTCAAACGCTGACCCCCACACCAAGAACAACATCTCAAACACTGACCACCACACCAACAACATCTCAAACACTGACACCCACACCAACAACAACATCTCAAACACTGACACTCACACCAACAACAACATCTCAAACACTGACCCCCACACCAACAACAACCACATCTCAAACACTGACACCCACACCAACAACAACATCTCAAACACTGACCCCCACACCAACAACAACATCTCAAACGCTGACCCCCACACCAACAACATCTCAAACACTGACCCTCACGCCAACAACAACAACATCTCAAACACTGACCCCCACACCAACAACAACAACATCTCAAACACTGACCCTCACACCAACAACAACAACATCTCAAACACTGACCCCCACACCAACAACAACAACCTCTCAAACACTGACCCCACACCAACAACAACAACATCTCAAACACTGACCCCCACCCCAACAACAACATCGTAAACACTGACCCCCACACCAACAACAACAACATCTCAAACACTGACCCCCACACCAACAACAACAACATCTCAAACACTGACCCTCACACCAACAACAACATCTCAAACACTGACCCCCACACCAACAACAACAACATCTCAAACACTGACCCCCACACCAACAACAACAACATCTCAAACACTGACCCTCACACCAACAACAACATCTCAAACACTGACCCCCACACCAACAACAACATCTCAAACACTGACCCCCACACCAACAACATCTGAAACACTGACCCTCACGCCAACAACAACAACATCTCAAACACTGACCCCCACACCAACAACAACAACATCTCAAACACTGACCCTCACACCAACAACAACATCTCAAACACTGACCCCACACCAACAACAACAACATCACAAACACTGACCCCCACACCAACAACAACATCTCAAACACTGACCCCACACCAACAACAACAGCATCTCAAACACTGACCCCACACCAACAACAACAACATCTCAAACACTGACCCCAACACCAACAACAACATCTCAAACACTGACCCTCACACCAACAACAACAACATCTCAAACACTGACCCCCACACCAACAACATCTCAAACACTGACCCCCACACCAACAACAACAACATCTCAAACACTGACCCTCACACCAACAACAACATCTCAAACACTGACCCCCACACCAACAACAACATCTCAAACACTGACCCTCACACCAACAACAACATCTCAAACACTGACCCCCACACCAACAACAACATCTCAAACACTGACTCCCACACCAACAACAACAACATCTCAAACACTGACCCTCACACCAACAACAACAACATCTCAAACACTGACCCCCACACCAACAACAACATCTCAAACACTGACCCCCACACCAACAACAACAACATCTCAAACAATGACCCCCACACCAACAACAACAACATCTCAAACACTGACCACCACACCAACAACAACATCTCAAACACTGACCCTCACACCAACAACAACATCTCAAACACTGACCCCCACACCAACAACAACATCTCAAACACTGACCCCCACACCAACAACAACTCAAACACTGACCCTCACACCAACAACAACATCTCAAACACTGACCCCCACACCAACAACAACAACATCTCAAACACTGACCCCCACAGTAACAACAACATCTCAAACACTGACCCCCACACCAACAACATCTCAAACACTGACCCCCACACCAACAACATCTCAAACACTGACCCCCACACCAACAACATCTCAAACACTGACCTCCACACCAACAACAACATCTCACACACTGACCCCCACACCAACAACAACAACATCTCAAACACTGACCCCCACACCAACAACAACATCTCAAACACTGACCCCACACCAACAACAACATCTCAAACACTGACCCCCACACCAACAACAAGAACATCTCAAACACTGACCCCCACACCAAAAACAACATCTCAAACACTGATCCCCACACCAACAACAACATCTCAAACACTGACCCCCACACCAAGAACAACATCTCAAACACTGACCCCCACACCAACAACATCTCAAACACTGACACCCACACCGACAACAACAACATCTCAAACACTGACCCCCACACCAACAACATCTCAAACACTGACCCTCACGCCAACAACAACAACATCTCAAACACTGACCCCCACACCAACAACAACAACATCTCAAACACTGACCCTCACACCAACAACAACAACATCTCAAACACTGACCCCACACCAACAACATCTCAAACACTGACCCCACACCAACAACAACAACATCTCAAACACTGACCCCCACACCAACAACAACATCTTAAACACTGACCCCCACACCAACAACAACAACATCTCAAACACTGACCCCCACACCAACAACAACAACATCTCAAACACTGACCCTCACACCAACAACATCTCAAACACTGACCCCCACACCAACAACAACAACATCTCAAACACTGACCCTCACACCGACAACAACATCTCAAACACTGACCCCCACACCAACAACAACATCTCAAACACTGACACCCACACCAACAACATCTCAAACACTGACCCTCATGCCAACAACAACAACATCTCAAACACAGACCACCACACCAACAACAACATCTCAAACACTGACCCCACACCAACAACAACAACATCTCAAACACTGACCCCCACACCAACAACAACATCTCAAACACTGACCCCACACCAACAACAACAGCATCGCAAACACTGACCCCCACACCAACAACCTCTCAAACACTGACCCCACACCAACAACAACAATATCTCAAACACTGACCCCCACAGCAACAACAACAACATCTCAAACACTCACCCCCACACCAACAACAACATCTCAAACACTGACCCCAACACCAACAACAACATCTCAAACACTGACCCTCACACCAACAACAACAACATCTCAAACACTGACCCCCACACCAACATCATCTCAAACACTGACCCCCACACCAACAACAACAACATCTCAAACACTGACCCTCACACCAACAACAACAATTCAAACACTGACCCCCACACCAACAACAACAACATCTCAAACACTGACCCTCACACCAACAACAACAACATCTCAAACACTGACCCCCTCACCAAAAACAACATCTCAAACACTGACCCCCACACCAACAACAACATCTCAAACACTGACCCCCACACCAACAACAACATCTCAAACACTGACCCCCACACCAACAACAACATCTCAAACACTGACCCCCACACCAACAACAACAACATCTCAAACACTGACCCTCACACCAACAACAACAATTCAAACACTGACCCCCACACCAACAACAACAACATCTCAAACACTGACCCTCACACCAACAACAACAACATCTCAAACACTGACCCCCTCACCAAAAACAACATCTCAAACACTGACCCCCACACCAACAACAACATCTCAAACACTGACCCCCACACCAACCACAACAACATCTCAAACACTGACACCCACACCAACAGCAACATCTCAAACACTGACCCCCACACCAACAACAACAACATCTCAAACACTGACCCCCACACCAACAACAACAACATCTCAAACACTGACCACCACACCAACAACATCTCAAACACTGACCCTCACACCAACAACAACGTCTCAAACACTGACCCCCACACCAACAACAACATCTCAAACACTGACCCTCACACCAACAACAGCATCTCAAACACTGACCTCCAAACCAACAACAACATCTCACACACTGACCCCCACACCAACAACAACAACATCTCAAACACTGACCCCCACACCAACAACAACATCTCAAACACTGACCCCCACACCAACAACAACATCTCAAACACTGACCCCCACACCAAGAACAACATCTCAAACACTGACCCCCACACCAACAACATCTCAAACACTGACACCCACACCAACAACAACAACATCTCAAACACTGACCCCCACACCAACAACATCTCAAACACTGACCCTCACGCCAACAACAACATCTCAAAGACTGACCCCCACACCAAGAACATCTCAAACACTGACCCCACACCAACAACAACATCTCAAACACTGACCCCCACACCAACAACAACATCTCAAACACTGACACCCACACCAACAACAACATCTCAAACACTGACACCCACACCAACAACAACATCTCAAACACTGACACCCACACCAACAACAACATCTCAAACACTGACCCCACACCAACAACAACATCTCAAACACTGACCCCCACACCAACAACAACAACATCTCAAACACTGACCCCCACACCAACAACAACATCTCAAACACTGACCCCCACACCAACAACAACATCTCAAACACTGACCCCCACACCAAGAACAACATCTCAAACACTGACCCCCACACCAACAACATCTCAAACACTGACACCCACACCAACAACAACAACATCTCAAACACTGACCCCCACACCAACAACATCTCAAACACTGACCCTCACGCCAACAACAACAACATCTCAAACACTGACCCCCACACCAACAACAACAACATCTCAAACACTGACCCTCACACCAACAACAACAACATCTCAAACACTGACCCCCACACCAACAACAACATCTCAAACACTGACCCTCACACCAACAACAACATCTCAAACACTGACCCCACACCAACAACAACAGCATCTCAAACACTGACCCCCACACCAACACCAACAACCTCTCAAACACTGACCCCACACCAACAACAACAACATCTCAAACACTGACCCCCACACCAACAACAACAACATCTCAAACACTGACCCCCACACCAACAACAACATCTCAAACACTAACCCCAAATCCAACAACAACATCTCAAAGACTGACCCTCACACCAACAAGAACAACATCTCAAACACTGACCCCCACACCAACAACATCTCAAACACTGACCCCCACACCAACAACAACAACATCTCAAACACTGACCCTCACACCAACAACAACAATTCAAACACTGACCCCCACACCAACAACAACAACATCTCAAACACTGACCCTCACACCAACAACAACATCTCAAACACTGACCCCCTCACCAAAAACAACATCTCAAACACTGACCCCCACACCAACAACAACATCTCAAACACTGACCCCCTCAGCAACAACAACATCTCAAACACTGACCCCCACACCAACAAAAACAACATCTCAAACACTGACCCTCACACCAACAACAACATCTAAAACACTGACCCCCACACCAACAACAACATCTCAAACACTGACACTCACACCAACAACAACATCTCAAACACTGACACTCACACCAACAACAACATCTCAAACACTGACCCCCACACCAACAACAACAACATCTCAAACACTGACCCCCTCACCAAAAACAACATCTCAAACACTGACCCCCACACCAACAACAACATCTCAAACACTGACCCCCACACCAACAACAACATCTCAAACACTGACCCCCACACCAACAACATCTCAAACACTGACCCTCACGCCAACAACAACAACATCTCAAACACTGACCCCCACACCAACAACAACAACATCTCAAACACTGACCCTCACACCAACAACAACATCTCAAACACTGACCCCACACCAACAACAACAACTTCTCAAACACTGACCCCCACACCAACAGCAACATCTCAAACACTGACCCCCACACCAACAACAACAACATCTCAAACACTGACCCCCACACCAAAAACAACATCTCAAACACTAACCCCCACACCAACAACAACATCTCAAACACTGACCCCCACACCAACAACAACATCTCAAACACTGACCCCCACACCAACAACAACAACATCTCAAACACTGACCCTCACTCCAACAACAACGTCTCAAACACTGATCCCACACCAACAACAACAACATCTCAAACACCGACCCCCACACCAACAACACCTCAAACAGTGACCCTCACACCAACAACAATAACATCTCAAACACTGACCCTCACACCAACAACAACATCTCAAACACTGACCCTCACACCAACAACAACATCTCAAACACTGACCCCACACCAACAACAACATCTCAAACACTGACCCCCACACCAACAACAACACGTCAAACACTGACTCTCACACCAACAACAACAACATCTCAAACACTGACCCCCACACCAACAACAACAACTCAAACACTGACCCCCACACCAACAACAACATCTCAAACACTGACCCTCACACCAACAACAACATCTCAAACACTGACCCCCACACCAACAACAACATCTCAAACACTGACCACCCACACCAACAACAACAACATCTCAAACACTGACCCACACACCAACAACAACATCTCAAACACTGACCCCCACACCAACAACTCAAACCCTGACCCCCACACCAACAACAACATCTCAAACACTGACCCTCACACCAACAACAACATCTCAAACACTGACCCCCACACCAACAACAACATCTCAAACACTGACCACCCACACCAACAGCAAAAACATCTCAAACACTGACCCCCTCACCAACAACAACATCTCAAACACTGACACCCAGACCAACAACAACATCTCAAACACTGACCCCCACACCAACAACAACATCTCAAACACTGACCCCCACACCATCAACAACAACATCTCAAACACTGACCCCCACACCAACAACAACATCTCAATCACTGACCCCCACACCAACAACAACATCTCAAACACTGACCCCCACACCAAGAACAACGTCTCAAACACTGACCCCCACACCAACAACATCTCAAACACTGACACCCACAACAACAACAACAACATCTCAAACACTGACCCCCACACCAACAACATCTCAAACACTGACCCTCACGCCAACAACAACAACATCTCAAACACTGACCCCCACACCAACAACAACAACATCTCAAACACTGACCCTCACACCAACAACAACAACATCTCAAACACTGACCCCCACACCAACAACAACAACATCTCAAACACTGACCCCACACCAACAACAACATCTCAAACACTGACCCCCACACCGACAACAACATCTCAAACACTGACCCCACACCAACAACAACATCTCAAACACTGACCCCCACACCAACAACAACATCTCAAACACTGACCCCCACACCAACAACAACATCTCAAACACTGACCCCCACACCAATAACAACATCTCAAACACTGACCCCCACACCAACAACAACAACATCTCAAACACTGACCCCCACACCAACAACAACAACATCTCAAACACTGACCCTCACACCAACAACAACATCTCAAACACTGACCCCCACACCAACAACAACAACATCTCAAACACTGACCCCCACACCAACAACAACAACATCTCAAACACTGACCCTCACACCAACAACAACATCTCAAACACTGACCCCCACACCAACAACAACAACATCTCAACCACTGACCCTCACACCAACAACAACATCTCAAACACTGACCCCCACACCAACAACAACAACATCTCAAACACTGACCCTCACACCAACAACAACATCTCAAACACTGACCCCCACACCACCAACAACAACATCTCAAACACTGACCCCCACACCAACAACAACATCTCAAACACTGACCCCCACACCAACAACATCTCAAACACTGACCCCCACACCAACAACAACATCTCAAACACTGACCCTCACACCAACAACAACATCTCAAACACTGACCCCCACACCAACAACAACATCTCAAACACTGACCCCCAGACCAACAACAACAACATCTCAAACACTGACACCCACACCAACAACAACATCTCAAACACTGACCCCCACACCAACAACAACAACATCTCACACACTGACCCCCACACCAACAACAACAACATCTCAAACACTGACCACCACACCAACAACAACATCTCAAACACTGACCCCCACACCAACAACAACATCTCAAACACTGACCCCCACACCAACAACAACAACATCTCAAACACTGACCCTCACACCAACAACAACATCTCAAACACTGACCCCCACACCAACAACAACAACATCTCAAACACTGACCCCCACACTAACAACAACATCTCAAACACTGACCCCCACACCAACAACATCTCAAACACTGACCCGCAAACCAACAACAACATCTCAAACACTGACCCTCACACCAACAACAACATCTCAAACACTGACCTCCACACCAACAACAACATCTCAAACACTGACCCCACACCAACAACAACATCTCAAACACTGACCCCCACACCAAAAACAACATCTCAAACACTGACCCCCACACCAACAACAACATCTCAAACACTGACCCCCACACCAACAACAACATCTCAAACACTGACCCCCACACCAACAACATCTCAAACACTGACCCCCACACCAACAACAACAACATCTCAAACACTGACCCTCACACCAACAACAACATCTCAAACACTGACCCCCACACCAACAACAACATCTCAAACACTGACACTCACACCAACAACAACATCTCAAACACTGACCCCCACACCAACAACAACAACATCTCAAACACTGACACTCACACCAACAACAACATCTCAAACACTGACCCCCACACCAACAACAACAACATCTCAAACACTGACCCCCACTCCAACAACAACATCTCAAACACTGACCCCTACACCAACAACAACATCTCAAACGCTGACCCCCACACCAAGAACAACATCTCAAACACTGACCCCCCTCACCAACAACATCTCAAACACTGACACCCACACCAACAACAACAACATCTCAAACACTGACCCCCACACCAACAACATCTCAAACACTGACCCTCACGCCAACAACAACAACATCTCAAACACTGACCCCCACACCAACAACAACAACATCTCAAACACTGACCCTCACACCAACAACAACAACATCTCAAACACTGACCCCCACACCAACAACAACAACATCTCAAACACTGACCCCACACCAACAACAACAACATCTCAAACACTGACCCCCACACCAACAACAACATCTTAAACACTGACCACCACTCCAACAACAACAACATCTCAAACACTGAACCCCACACCAACAACAACAACATCTCAAACACTGACCCTCACACCAACAACAACATCTCAAACACTGACCCCCACACCAACAACAACAACATCTCAAACACTGACCCCCACACCAACAACAACAACATCTCAAACACTGACCCTCACACCGACAACATCTCAAACACTGACCCCCACACCAACAACAACATCTCAAACACTGACCCCCACACCAACAACATCTCAAACACTGACCCTCACGCCAACAACAACAACATCTCAAACACTGACCCCCACACCAACAACAACAACATCTCAAACACTGACACTCACACCAACAACAACATCTCAAACACTGACCCCACACCAACAACAACATCTCAAACACTGACCCCCTCACCAACAACAACAACATCTCAAACACTGACCCCCACACCAATAACAACATCTCAAACACTGACCCCACACCAACAACAACAACATCTCAAACACTGACCCCCTCACCAACAACAACAACATCTCAAACACTGACCCTCACACCAACAACAACATCTCAAACACTGACCCCCACACCAACAACAACAACATCTCAAACACTGACCCCCACACCAACAACAACAACATCTCAAACACTGACCCTCACACCAACAACAACATCTCAAACACTGACCCCACACCAACAACAACAGCATCTCAAACACTGACCCCCACACCAACACCAACAACCTCTCAAACACTGACCCCACACCAACAACAACAACATCTCAAACACTGACCCCCACACCAACAACAACAACATCTCAAACACTGACCCCCTCACCAACAACAACATCTCAAACACTGACCCCAACACCAACAACAACATCTCAAACACTGACCCTCACACCAACAACAACAACATCTCAAACACTGACCCCCACACCAACAACATCTCAAACACTGACCCCCACACCAACAACAACAACATCTCAAACACTGACCCTCACACCAACAACAACATCTCAAACACTGACCCTCACACCAACAACAACATCTCAAACACTGACCCCCACACCAACAACAACATCTCAAACACTGACCCCCACACCAACAACAACATCTCAAACACTGACCCCCACACCAACAGCAACAACATCTCAAACACTGACCCTCACACCAACAACAACATCTCAAACACTGACCCCCACACCAACAACAACAACATCTCAAACACTGACCCCCACACTAACAACAACATCTCAAACACTGACCCCCACACCAACAACATCTCAAACACTGACCCCCACAACAACAACAACATCTTAAACACTGACCCTCACACCAACAACAACATCTCAAACACTGACCCCCACACCAACAACAACAACATCTCAAACACTGACCCCCACACCAACAACAACATCTCAAACACTGACCCCCACACCAACAACATCTCAAACACTGACCCCCACACCAACAACAACATCTTAAACACTGACCCCCACACCAACAACAACATCTCACACACTGAGCCCCACACCAACAACAACAACATCTCAAACACTGACCCCCACACCAACAACAACATCTCAAACACTGACCCCACACCAACAACAACATCTCAAACACTGACCCCCACACCAACAACAACAACATCTCAAACACTGACCCCCACACCAACAACAACATCTCAAACACTGACCCCCACACCAAGAACAACATCTCAAACACTGACCCCCACACCAAGAACAACATCTCAAACACTGACCCCCACACCAACAACATCTCAAACACTGACACCCACACCAACAACAACAGCATCTCAAACACTGACCCCCACACCAACAACATCTCAAACACTGACCCTCACGCCAACAGCAACAACATCTCAAACTCTGACCCCCACACCAACAACAACAACATCTCAAACACTGACCCTCACGCCAACAACAACAACATCTCAAACTCTGACCCCCACACCAACAACAACAACATCTCAAACACTGACCTCCACACCAACAACAACATCTCAAACGCTGACCCCACACCAACAACAACAACTTCTCAAACACTGACCCCCACACCAACAACATCTCAAACACTGACCCCCACACCAACAACAACAACATCTCAAACACTGACCTCCTCACCAAAAACAACATCTCAAACACTGACCCCCACACCAACAACAACATCTCAAACCCTGACCCCCACACCAACAACAACATCTCAAACACTGACCCCCACACCAACAACATCTCAAACACTGACCCTCACGCCAACAACAACAACATCTCAAACACTGACCCCCACACCAACAACAAGAACATCTCAAACACTGACCCTCACTCCAACAACAACGTCTCAAACACTGATCCCACACCAACAACAACATCTCAAACACTGACCCCCACACCAACAACAACATCTCAAACACTGACCCCACACCAACAACAACAGCATCTCAAACACTGACCCCCACACCAACACCAACAACCTCTCAAACACTGACCCCACACCAACAACAACAACATCTCAAACACTGACCCGCACACAAACAACAACAACATCTCAAACACTGACCCCCACACCAACAACATCTCAAACACTGACCCCCACACCAACAACAACATCTCAAACACTGACCCTCACACCAACAACAACAACATCTCAAACACTGACCCCCACACCAACAACATCTCAAACACTGACCCTCACACCAACAACAACAACATCTCAAACACTGACCCTCACACCAACAACATCTCAAACACTGACCCCCACACCAACAACAACAACATCTCAAACACTGACCCTCACACCAACAACAACAACATCTCAAACACTGACCCCCTCACCAAAAACAACACCTCAAACACTGACCCCCACACCAACAACAACATCTCAAACACTGACCCCCACACCAACAACGACATCTCAAACACTGACCCCCACACCAACAACAACAACATCTCAAACACTGACCCCCTCACCAAAAACAACATCTCAAACACTGACCCCCACACCAACAACAGCATCTCAAACACTGACCCCCACACCAACAACAACAACATCTCAAACACTGACCCTCACACCAACAACAACATCTAAAACACTGACCCCCACACCAACAACAACATCTCGAACACTGACCCTCACACCAACAACAACATCTCAAACACTGACCCCCACACCAACAACAACAACATCTCAAACACTGACCCTCACACCAACAACAACATCTCAAACACTGACCCCACACCAACAACAACAACATCTCAAACACTGACACCCACACCAACAACATCTCAAACACTGACCCCACACCAACAACAACAGCATCTCAAACACTGACCCACACACCAACACCAACAACCTCTCAAACACTGACCCCACACCAACAACAACAACATCTCAAACACTGACCCCCACACCAACAACAACATCTCAAACACTGACCCCCACACCAACAACAACATCTCAAACACTGACCCCCACACCAACAACAACATCTCAAACACTGACCCTCACACCAACAACAACATCTCAAACACTGACCCCCACACCAACAACATCTCAAACACTGACCCCCACACCAACAACAACAACATCTCAAACACTGACCCTCACACCAACAACATATCAAACACTGACCCCCACACCAACAACAACAACATCTCAAACACTGACCCTCACACCAACAACAACAACATCTCAAACACTGACCCTCACACCAACAACAACAACATCTCAAACACTGACCCCCACACCAACAACAACATCTCAAACACTGACCCCCACACCAACAACAACAACATCTCAAACACTGACACTCACACCAACAACAACATCTAAAACACTGACCCCCACACCAACAACAACATCTCAAACACTGACACTCACACCAACAACAACATCTCAAACACTGACCCCCACACCAACAACAACATCTCAAACACTGACCCCCACACCAACAACAACATCTCAAACACTGACCCCCACACCAACAACAACATCTCAAACACTGACCCCCTCACCAAAAACAACATCTCAAACACTGACCCCCACACCAACAAGAACATCTCAAACACTGACCCCCACACCAACAACAACATCTCAAACACTGACCCCCACACCAACAACATCTCAAACACTGACCCTCACGCCAACAACAACAACATCTCAAACACTGACCCCCACACCAACAACAACAACATCTCAAACTCTGACCCCCACACCAACAACATCTCAAACACTGACCCTCACGCCAACAACAACAACATCTCAAACACTGACCCCCACACCAACAACAACATCTCAAACACTGACCCTCACACCAACAACAACATCTCAAACACTGACCCCACACCAACAACAACAACTTCTCAAACACTGACCCCCACACCAACAGCAACATCTCAAACACTGACCCCCACACCAACAACAACAACATCTCAAACACTGACCCCCTCACCAAAAACAACATCTCAAACACTGACCCCCACACCAACAACATCTCAAACACTGACCCTCACGCCAACAACAACAACATCTCAAACACTGACCCCCACACCAACAACAACAACATCTCAAACACTGACCCTCACTCCAACAACAACGTCTCAAACACTGATCCCACACCAACAACAACAACATCTCAAACACCGACCCCCACACCAACAACAACACCACAAACACTGGCCCTCACACCAACAACAATAACATCTCAAACACTGACCCTCACACCAACAACAACATCTCAAACACTGACCCTCACACCAACAACAACATCTCAAACACTGACCCCACACCAACAACAACATCTCAAACACTGACCCCCACACCAACAACAACATCTCAAACACTGACCACCCACACCAACAAGAACAACTCAAACACTGACCCCCTCACCAACAACAACATCTCAAACACTGAACCCCCACACCAACAACAACATCTCAAACACTGACCCCCACACCAACACCAACATCTCAATCACTGACCCCCACACCAACAACAACATCTCAAACACTGACCCCCACACCAAGAACAACATCTCAAACACTGACCCCCACACCAACAACAACAACATCTCAAACACTGACCCCCACACCAACAACAACATCTCAAACACTGACCCCCACACCAACAACATCTCAAACACTGACACCCACAACAACAACAACAACATCTCAAACACTGACCCCCACACCAACAACATCTCAAACACTGACCCTCACGCCAACAACAACAACATCTCAAACACTGACCCCCACACCAACAACAACAACATCTCAAACACTGACCCTCACGCCAACAACAACAACATCTCAAACACTGACCCCCACACCAACAACAACAACATCTCAAACACTGACCCCACACCAACAACAACAACATCTCAAACACTGACCCCCACACCAACAACAACATCTCAAACACTGACCCCCACACCAACAACAACAACATCTCAAACACTGACCCCCACACCAACAACAACAACATCTCAAACACTGACCCTCACACCAACAACAACATCTCAAACACTGACCCCCACACCAACAACAACAACATCTCAAACACTGACCCCCACACCAACAACAACATCTCAAACACTGACCCCCACACCAACAACATCTCAAACACTGACCCCCACACCAACAACAACATCTCAAACACTGACCCTCACACCAACAACAACATCTCAAACACTGACCTCCACACCAACAACAACATCTCAAACACTGACCCCCAGACCAACAACAACAACATCTCAAACACTGACACCCACACCAACAACAACATCTCAAACACTGACCCCCACACCAACAACAACAACATCTCACACACTGACCCCCACACCAACAACAACAACATCTCAAACACTGACCACCACACCAACAACAACATCTCAAACACTGACCCCCACACCAACAACAACATCTCAAACACTGACCCCCACACCAACAACAACAACATCTCAAACACTGACCCTCACACCAACAACAACATCTCAAACACTGACCCCCACACCAACAACAACAACATCTCAAACACTGACCCCCACACTAACAACAACATCTCAAACACTGACCGCCACACCAACAACATCTCAAACACTGACCCCCACACCAACAACATCTCAAACACTGACCCCCACACCAACAACATCTCAAACACTGACCCTCACACCAACAACAACATCTCAAACACTGACCTCCACACCAACAACAACATCTCAAACACTGACCCCCACACCAACAACAACATCTCAAACACTGACCCCCACACCAAAAACAACATCTCAAACACTGACCCCCACACCAACAACAACATCTCAAACACTGAGCCCCACACCAACAACAACATCTCAAACACTGACCCCCACACCAACAACATCTCAAACACTGACCCCCACACCAACAACAACATCTCAAACACTGACCCCACACCAACAACAACATCTCAAACACTGACCCCTACACCAAGAACAACATCTCAAACACTGACCCCCCACACCAACAACATCTCAAACACTGACACCCACACCAACAACAACAACATCTCAAACACTGACCCCCACACCAACAACATCTCAAACACTGACCCTCACGCCAACAACAACATCTCAAACACTGACCCCCACACCAACAACAACAACATCTCAAACACTGACCCTCACACCAACAACAACAACATCTCAAACACTGACCCCCACACCAACAACAACAACATCTCAAACACTGACCCCACACCAACAACAACAACATCTCAAACACTGACCCCACACCAACAACAACATCTTAAACACTGACCCCCACACCAACAACAACAACATCTCAAACACTGACCCCCACACCAACAACAACATCTCAAACACTGACCCCAAACCAACAACAACAACATCTCAAACACTGACCCCCTCACCAACAACAACATCTCAAACACTGACCCTCACACCAACAACAACATCTCAAACACTGACCCCCACACCAACAACAACAACATCTCAAACACTGACCCCCACACCAACAACAACAACATCTCAAACACTGACCCTCACACCAACAACATCTCAAACACTGACCCCACACCAACAACAACAGCATCTCAAACACTGACCCCCACACCAACACCAACAACCTCTCAAACACTGACCCCACACCAACAACAACAACATCTCAAACACTGACCCCCACACCAACAACAACAACATCTCAAACACTGACCCTCACACCAACAACAACATCTCAAACACTGACCCCCACACCAACAACAACAACATCTCAAACACTGACCCCCACACCAACAACAACAACATCTCAAACACTGACCCTCACACCAACAACAACATCTCAAACACTGACCCCACACCAACAACAACAGCATCTCAAACACTGACCCCCACACCAACACCAACAACCTCTCAAACACTGACCCCACACCAACAACAACAACATCTCAAACACTGACCCCCACACCAACAACAACAACATCTCAAACACTGAACCCCACACCAACAACAACAACTAAAACCCTGACCCCCACACCAACAACAACATCTCAAACACTGACCCTCACACCAACAACAACATCTCAAACACTGACCCCCACACCAACAACAACATCTCAAACACTGACCACCCACACCAACAAGAACAACTCAAACACTGACCCCCTCACCAACAACAACATCTCAAACACTGACCCCCCACACCAACAACAACATCTCAAACACTGACCCCCAGACCAACAACAACATCTCAAACAGTGACCCCCACACCAACAACAACATCTCAAACACTGACCCCCACACCAACAACAACAACATCTCAAACACTGACCCCCACACCAACAACAACATCTCAATCACTGACCCCCACACCAACAACAACATCTCAAACACTGACCCCCACACCAAGAACAACATCTCAAACACTGACCCCCACACCAACAACATCTCAAACACTGACACCCACAACAACAACAACAACATCTCAAACACTGACCCCCACACCAACAACATCTCAAACACTGACCCTCACGCCAACAACAACAACATCTCAAACACTGACCCCCACACCAACAACAACAACATCTCAAACACTGACCCTCACACCAACAACAACAACATCTCAAACACTGACCCCCACACCAACAACAACAACATCTCAAACACTGACCCCACACCAACAACAACATCTCAAACACTGACCCCCACACCAACAACAACATCTCAAACACTGACCCCCACACCAACAACAACAACATCTCAAACACTGACCCCCACACCAACAACAACAACATCTCAAACACTGACCCTCACACCAACAACAACATCTCAAACACTGACCCCCACACCAACAACAACAACATCTCAAACACTGACCCCCACACCAACAACAACATCTCAAACACTGACCCCCACACCAACAACATCTCAAACACTGACCCCCACACCAACAACAACATCTCAAACACTGACCCTCACACCAACAACAACATCTCAAACACTGACCCCCACACCAACAACAACATCTCAAACACTGACCCCCAGACCAACAACAACAACATCTCAAACACTGACACCCACACCAACAACAACATCTCAAACACTGACCCCCACACCAACAACAACAACATCTCACACAATGATCCCACACCAACAACAACAACATCTCAAACACTGACCACCACACCAACAACAACATCTCAAACACTGACCCCCACACCAACAACAACATCTCAAACACTGACCCCCACACCAAAAACAACAACATCTCAAACACTGACCCTCACACCAACAACAACATCTCAAACACTGACCCCCACACCAACAACAACAACATCTCAAACACTGACCCCCACACTAACAACAACATCTCAAACACTGACCCCCACACCAACAACAACATCTCAAACACTGACCCTCACACCAACAACAACATCTCAAACACTGACCTCCACACCAACAACAACATCTCAAACACTGACCCCCACACCAACAACAACAACATCTCAAACACTGACACTCACACCAACAACAACATCTCAAACACTGACCCCCACACCAACAACAACCACATCTCAAACACTGACCCCCACACCAACAACAACATCTCAAACACTGACCCCTACACCAAGAACAACATCTCAAACACTGACCCCCCACACCAACCACATCTCAAACACTGACACCCACACCAACAACAACAACATCTCAAACACTGACCCCCACACCAACAACATCTCAAACACTGACCCTCACGCCAACAACAACAACATCTCAAACACTGACCCCCACACCAACAACAACAACATCTCAAACACTGACCCTCACACCAACAACAACAACATCTCAAACACTGACCCCCACACCAACAACAACAACATCTCAAACACTGACCCCACACCAACAACAACAACATCTCAAACACTGACCCCCACACCAACAACAACATCTTAAACACTGACCCCCACACCAACAACAACAACATCTCAAACACTGACCCCCACACCAACAACAACATCTCAAACACTGACCCCACACCAACAACAACAACATCTCAAACACTGACCCCCTCACCAACAACAACAACATCTCAAACACTGACCCTCACACCAACAACAACATCTCAAACACTGACCCCCACACCAACAACAACAACATCTCAAACACTGACCCCCACACCAACAACAACAACATCTCAAACACTGACCCTCACACCAACAACAACATCTCAAACACTGACCCCACACCAACAACAACAGCATCTTAAACACTGACCCCCACACCAACACCAACAACCTCTCAAACACTGACCCCACACCAACAACAACAACATCTCAAACACTGACCCCCACACCAACAACAACAACATCCCAAACACTGACCCCCTCACCAACAACAACATCTCAAACACTGACCCCAACACCAACAACAACATCTCAAACACTGACCCTCACACCAACAACAACAACATCTCAAACACTGACCCCCACACCAACAACATCTCAAACACTGACCCCCACACCAACAACAACAACATCTCAAACACTGACCCTCACACCAACAACAACATCTCAAACACTGAACCTCACACCAACAACAACATCTCAAACACTGACCCCCACACCAACAACAACATCTCAAACACTGACCCCCACACCAACAACAACAACATCTCAAACACTGACACCCACACCAACAGCAACATCTCAAACACTGACCCCCACACCAACAACAACAACATCTCAAACACTGACCCCCACACCAACAACAACATCTCAAACACTGACGCCCACACCAACAACAACATCTCAAACACTGACCACCACACCAACAACAACATCTCAAACACTGACCCCCACACCAACAACAACATCTCAAACACTGACCCCCACACCAACAACAACAACATCTCAAACACTGACCCTCACACCAACAACAACATCTCAAACACTGACCCCCACACCAACAACAACAACATCTCTAACACTGACCCCCACACCAACAACAACAACATCTCAAACACTGACCCTCACACCAACAACAACATCTAAAACACTGACCCCCACACCAACAACAACATCTCAAACACTGACACTCACACCAACAACAACATCTCAAACACTGACCCTCACACCAACAACAACATATCAAACACTGACCCCCACACCAACAACAAGAACATCTCAAACACTGACCCTCACACCAACAACAACAACATCTCAAACACTGACCCCCTCACCAAAAACAACATCTCAAACACTGACCCCCACACCAACAACAACATCTCAAACACTGACCCCCACACCAACAACAACAACATCTCAAACACTGACCCTCACACCAACAACAACATCTAAAACACTGACCCCCACACCAACAACAACATCTCAAACACTGACACTCACACCAACAACAACATCTCAAACACTGACCCCCACACCAACAACAACATCTCAAACACTGACCCCCTCACCAAAAACAACATCTCAAACACTGACCCCCACACCAACAAGAACATCTCAAACACTGACCCCCACACCAACAACAACATCTCAAACACTGACCCCCACACCAACAACATCTCAAACACTGACCCTCACGCCAACAACAACAACATCTCAAACACTGACCCCCACACCAAAAACAACAACATCTCAAACTCTGACCCCCACACCAACAACATCTCAAACACTGACCCTCACGCCAACAACAACAACATCTCAAACACTGACCCCCACACCAACAACAACAATTTCTCAAACACTGACCCCCACACCAACAGCAACATCTCAAACACTGACCCCCACACCAACAACAACAACATCTCAAACACTGACCCCCTCACCAAAAACGACATCTCAAACACTGACCCCCACACCAACAACAACATCTCAAACACTGACCCCCACAACAAAAAACAACATCTCAAACACTGACCCCCACACCAACAACATCTCAAACACTGACCCTCACGCCAACAACAACAACATCTCAAACACTGACCCCCACACCAACAACAACAACATCTCAAACACTGACCCTCACTCCAACAACAACGTCTCAAACACTGATCCCACACCAACAACAACAACATCTCAAACACCGACCCCCACACCAACAACAACACCTCAAACACTGACCCTCACACCAACAACAATAACATCTCAAACACTGACCCTCACACCAACAACAACATCTCAAACACTGACCCTCACACCAACAACAACATCTCAAACACTGACCCCACACCAACAACAACATCTCAAACACTGACCCCCACACCAACAACAACACGTCAAACACTGACCCTCACACCAACAACAACATCTCAAACACTGACCCCCACACCAACAACAACAACTCAAACCCTGACCCCCACACCAACAACAACATCTCAAACACTGACCCTAACACCAACAACAACATCTCAAACACTGACCCCCACACCAACAACAACATCTCAAACACTGACCCCCAGACCAACAACAACATCTCAAACACTGACCCCCACACCAACAACAACATCTCAATCACTGACCCCCACACCAACAACAACATCTCAAACACTGACCCCCACACCAACAACATCTCAAACACTGACACCCACAACAACAACAACAACATCTCAAACACTGACCCCCACACCAACAACATCTCAAACACTGACCCTCACGCCAACAACAACAACATCTCAAACACTGACCCCCACACCAACAACAACAACATCTCAAACACTGACCCTCACACCAACAACAACAACATCTCAAACACTGACCCCCACACCAACAACAACAACATCTCAAACACTGACCCCACACCAACAACAACAACATCTCAAACACTGACCCCCACACCAACAACAACAACATCTCAAACACTGACACTCACACCAACAACAACATCTCAAACACTGACCCCCACACCAACAACAACCACATCTCAAACACTGACCCCCACACCAACAACAACATCTCAAACACTGACCCCTACACCAAGAACAACATCTCAAACACTGACCCCCCACACCAACAACATCTCAAACACTGACACCCACACCAACAACAACAACATCTCAAACACTGACCCCCACACCAACAACATCTCAAACACTGACCCTCACGCCAACAACAACAACATCTCAAACACTGACCCCCACACCAACAACAACAACATCTCAAACACTGACCCTCACACCAACAACAACAACATCTCAAACACTGACCCCCACACCAACAACAACAACATCTCAAACACTGACCCCACACCAACAACAACAACATCTCAAACACTGACCCCCACACCAACAACAACAACATCTCAAACACTGACCCACACACCAACAACAACAACATCTTAAACACTGACCCCCACACCAACAACAACAACATCTCAAACACTGACCCCCACACCAACAACAACAACATCTCAAACACTGACCCCACACCAACAACAACAACATCTTAAACACTGACCCCCACACCAACAACAACAACATCTCAAACACTGACCCCCACACCAACAACAACAACATCTCAAACACTGACCCCACACCAACAACAACAACATCTTAAACACTGACCCCCACACCAACAACAACAACATCTCAAACACTGACCCCCACACCAACAACAACATCTCAAACACTGACCCCAAACCAACAACAACAACATCTCAAACACTGACCCCCTCACCAACAACAACAACATCTCAAACACTGACCCTCACACCAACAACAACATCTCAAACACTGACCCCCACACCAACAACAACAACATCTCAAACACTGACCCCCACACCAACAACAACAACATCTCAAACACTGACCCTCACACCAACAACAACATCTCAAACACTGACCCCACACCAACAACAACAGCATCTCAAACACTGACCATCACACCAACACCAACAACCTCTCAAACACTGACCCCACACCAACAACAACAACATCTCAAACACTGACCCCCACACCAACAACAACAACATCTCAAACACTGACCCCCACACCAACAACAACAACTCAAACCCTGACCCCCACACCAACAACAACATCTCAAACACTGACCCTCACACCAACAACAACATCTCAAACACTGACCCCCACACCAACAACAACATCTCAAACACTGACCACCCACACCAACAAGAACAACTCAAACACTGACCCCCTCACCAACAACAACATCTCAAACACTGACCCCCCACACCAACAACAACATCTCAAACACTGACCCCCAGACCAACAACAACATCTCAAACACTGACCCCCACACCAACAACAACATCTCAAACACTGACCCCCACACCAACAACAACATCTCAAACACTGACCCCCACACCAACAACAACATCTCAATCACTGACCCCCACACCAACAACAACATCTCAAACACTGACCCCCACACCAAGAACAACATCTCAAACACTGACCCCCACACCAACAACATCTCAAACACTGACACCCACAACAACAACAACAACATCTCAAACACTGACCCCCACACCAACATCTCAAACACTGACCCTCACGCCAACAACAACAACATCTCAAACACTGACCCCCACACCAACAACAACAACATCTCAAACACTGACCCTCACACCAACAACAACAACATCTCAAACACTGACCCCCACACCAACAACAACAACATCTCAAACACTGACCCCACACCAACAACAACAACATCTCAAACACTGACCCCCACACCAACAACAACATCTCAAACACTGACCCCCACACCAACAACAACAACATCTCAAACACTGACCCCCACACCAACAACAACATCTCAAACACTGACCCCCACACCAACAACAACAACATCTCAAACACTGACCCCAACAACAACAACATCTCAAACACTGACCCCCACACCAACAACAACATCTCAAACACTGACCCCCACACCAACAACAACATCTCAAACACTGACCCTCACACCAACAACAACATCTCAAACACTGACCCTCACACCAACAACAACATCTCAAACACTGACCCCCACACCAACAACAACATCTCAAACACTGACCCTCACACCAACAACAACATCTCAAACACTGACCCCCACACCAACAACAACATCTCAAACACTGACCCCCAGACCAACAACAACAACATCTCAAACACTGACACCCACACCAACAACAACATCTCAAACACTGACCCCAACAACAACAACAACAACATCTCAAACACTGACCCCCACACCAACAACAACATCTCAAACACTGACCCCAACAACAACAACAACAACATCTCAAACACTGACCCTCACACCAACAACAACAACATCTCACACACTGACCCCCACACCAACAACAACAACATCTCAAACACTGACCACCACACCAACAACAACATCTCAAACACTGACCCCCACACCAACAACAACATCTCAAACACTGACCCCCACACCAAAAACAACAACATCTCAAACACTGACCCTCACACCAACAACAACATCTCAAACACTGACCCCCACACCAACAACAACAACATCTCAAACACTGACCCCCACACCAACAACAACATCTCAAACACTGACCCCACACCAACAACAACAACATCTCAAACACTGACCCCCTCACCAACAACAACAACATCTCAAACACTGACCCTCACATCAACAACAACATCTCAAACACTGACACCCACACCAACAACAACAACATCTCAAACACTGACCCCCACACCAACAACAACAACATCTCAAACACTGACCCTCACACCAACAACAACATCTCAAACACTGACCCCACACCAACAACAACAGCATCTCACACACTGACCCCCACACCAACACCAACAACCTCTCAAACACTGACCCCACACCAACAACAACAACATCTCAAACACTGACCCCCACACCAACAACAACAACATCTCAAACACTGACCCCCTCACCAACAACAACATCTCAAACACTGACCCCAACACCAACAACAACATCTCAAACACTGACCCTCACACCAACAACAACAACATCTCAAACACTGACCCCCACACCAACAACATCTCAAACACTGACCCCCACACCAACAACAACAACATCTCAAACACTGACCCTCACACCAACAACAACATCTCAAACACTGACCCTCACACCAACAACAACATCTCAAACACTGACCCCCACACCAACAACAACATCTCAAACACTGACCCCCACACCAACAACAACAACATCTCAAACACTGACACCCACACCAACAGCAACATCTCAAACACTGACCCCCACACCAACAACAACAACATCTCAAACACTGACCCCCACACCAACAACAACATCTCAAACACTGACGCCCACACCAACAACAACAACATCTCAAACACTGACCACCACACCAACAACAACATCTCAAACACTGACCCCCACACCAACAACAACATCTCAAACACTGACCCCCACACCAACAACAACATCTCAAACACTGACCCTCACACCAACAACAACATCTCAAACACTGACCCCCACACCAACAACAACAACATCTCAAACACTGACCCCCACACTAACAACAACATCTCAAACACTGACCCCCACACCAACAACATCTCAAACACTGACCCCCACACCAACAACAACATCTTAAACACTGACCCTCACACCAACAACAACATCTCAAACACTGACCCCCACACCAACAACAACAACATCTCAAACACTGACCCCCACACTAACAACAACATCTCAAACACTGACCCCCACACCAACAACATCTCAAACACTGACCCCCACACCAACAACAACATCTTAAAAACTGACCCCCACACCAACAACAACATCTCACACACTGAGCCCCACACCAACAACAACAACATCTCAAACACTGACCCCCACACCAACAACAACATCTCAAACACTGACCCCACACCAACAACAACATCTCAAACACTGACCCCCACACCAACAACAACATCTCAAACACTGACCCCCACACCAACAACAACATCTCAAACACTGACCCCCACACCAACAACAACATCTCAAACACTGACCCCCACACCAAGAACAACATCTCAAACACTGACCCCCACACCAACAACATCTCAAACACTGACACCCACACCAACACCAACAACATCTAAAACACTGACCCTCACGCCAACAACAACAACATCTCAAACTCTGACCCCAAACCAACAACATCTAAAACACTGACCCTCACGCCAACAACAACAACATCTCAAACTCTGACCCCCACACCAACAACATCTCAAACACTGACCCCCACACCAACAACATCTCAAACACTGACCCTCACGCCAACAACAACAACATCTCAAACACTGACCCCCACACCAACAACAACAACATCTCAAACACTGACCCTCACTCCAACAACAACGTCTCAAACACTGATCCCACACCAACAACAACAACATCTCAAACACTGACCCCCACACCAACAACAACATCTCAAACACTGACCCCACACCAACAACAACAGCATCTCAAACACTGACCCCCACACCAACACCAACAACCTCTCAAACACTGACCCCACACCAACAACAACAACATCTCAAACACTGACCCCCACACAAACAACAACAACATCTCAAACACTGACCCCCACACCAACAACAACATCTCAAACACTGACCCCCACACCAACAACAACATCTCAAACACTGACCCTCACACCAACAACAACAACATCTCAAACACTGACCCCCACACCAACAACATCTCAAACACTGACCCTCACACCAACAACAACAACATCTCATACACTGACACTCACACCAACAACAACATCTCAAACACTGACCCCCACACCAACAACAACAACATCTCATACACTGACACTCACACCAACAACAACATCTCAAACACTGACCCCCACACCAACAACAACAACATCTCAAACACTGACCCTCACACCAACAACAACAACATCTCAAACACTGACCCCCTCACCAAAAACAACACCTCAAACACTGACCCCCACACCAACAACAACATCTCAAACCCTGACCCCCACACCAACAACAACAACATCTCAAACACTGACCCCCACACCAACAACAACAACATCTCAAACACTGACGCCCACACCAACAACAACAACATCTCAAACACTGACCACCACACCAACAACAACATCTCAAACACTGACCCCCACACCAACAACAACATCTCAAACACTGACCCCCACACCAACAACAACAACATCTCAAACACTGACCCTCACACCAACAACAACATCTCAAACACTGACCCCCACACCAACAACAACAACATCTCAAACACTGACCCCCACACCAACAACAACATCTCAAACACTGACCCCCACACCAACAACATCTCAAACACTGACCCCCACACCAACAACATCTCAAACACTGACCCCCACACCAACAACAACATCTTAAACACTGACCCTCACACCAACAACAACATCTCAAACACTGACCCCCACACCAACAACAACAACATCTCAAACACTGACCCCCACACCAACAACAACATCTCAAACACTGACCCCCACACCAACAACATCTCAAACACTGACCCCCACACCAACAACATCTCAAACACTGACCCCCACACCAACAACATCTCAAACACTGACCCCCACACCAACAACAACATCTTAAACACTGACCCTCACACCAACAACAACATCTCAAACACTGACCCCCACACCAACAACAACAACATCTCAAACACTGACCCTCACACCAACAACAACGTCTCAAACACTGACCCCACACCAACAACAACAACATCTCAAACACTGACCCCCACACCAACAACAACAACATCTCAAACACTGACCCCCACACCAACAACATCTCAAACACTGACACCCACACCAACAACAACATCTCAAACACTGACCCTCACACCAACAACAACAACATCTCAAACACTGACCCCCTCACCAAAAACAACATCTCAAACACTGACCCCCACACCAACAACAACATCTCAAACACTGACCCCCACACCAACAACAACAACATCTCAAACACTGACCCTCACACCAACAACAACATCTAAAACACTGACCCCCACACCAACAACAACATCTCAAACACTGACACTCACACCAACAACAACATCTCAAACACTGACCCCCACACCAACAACAACATCTCAAACACTGACCCTCACACCAACAACAACATCTCAAACACTGACCCCCACACCAACAACAACATCTCAAACACTGACCCCCACACCAACAACAACAACATCTCAAACACTGACACCCACACCAACAGCAACATCTCAAACACTGACCCCCACACCAACAACAACAACATCTCAAACACTGACCCCCACACCAACAACAACAACATCTCAAACACTGACGCCCACACCAACAACAACAACATCTCAAACACTGACCACCACACCAACAACAACATCTCAAACACTGACCCCCACACCAACAACAACATCTCAAACACTGACCCCCACACCAACAACAACATCTCAAACACTGACCCCCACACCAACAACAACATCTCAAACACTGACCCCCACACCAACAACAACATCTCAAACACTGACCCCCACACCAACAACAACAACATCTCAAACACTGACCCTCACACCAACAACAACATCTCAAACACTGACCCCCACACCAACAACAACATCTCAAACACTGACCCTCACACCAACAACAACATCTCAAACACTGACCCTCACACCAACAACAACATCTCAAACACTGACCCCCACACCAACAACAACATCTCAAACACTGACCCTCACACCAACAACAACATCTCAAACACTGACCCCCACACCAACAACAACATCTCAAACACTGACCCTCACACCAACAACAACATCTCAAACACTGACCCTCACACCAACAACAACATCTCAAACACTGACCCCCACACCAACAACAACATCTCAAACACTGACCCCCACACCAACAACATCTCAAACACTGACCCCCACACCAACAACATCTCAAACACTGACCCCCACACCAACAACAACATCTTAAACACTGACCCTCACACCAACAACAACATCTCCAACACTGACCCCCACACCAACAACAACATCTCAAACACTGACCCCCACACTAACAACAACATCTCAAACACTGACCCCCACACCAACACCATCTCAAACACTGACCCTCACGCCAACAACAACAACATCTCAAACACTGACCCCCACACCAACAACAACAACATCTCAAACACTGACCCTCACACCAACAACAACGTCTCAAACACTGACCCCACACCAACAACAACAACATCTCAAACACTGACCCCCACACCAACAACAACATCTCAAACACTGACCCCACACCAACAACAACAGCATCTCAAACACTGACCCCCACACCAACACCAACAACCTCTCAAACACTGACCCCACACCAACAACAACAACATCTCAAACACTGACCCCCACACCAACAACAACAACATCTCAAACACTGACCCCCACACCAACAACATCTCAAACACTGACACCCACACCAACAACAACATCTCAAACACTGACCCTCACACCAACAACAACAACATCTCAAACACTGACCCCCTCACCAAAAACAACATCTCAAACACTGACCCCCACACCAACAACAACATCTCAAACACTGACCCCCACACCAACAACAACAACATCTCAAACACTGACCCTCACACCAACAACAACATCTAAAACACTGACCCCCACACCAACAACAACATCTCAAACACTGACACTCACACCAACAACAACATCTCAAACACTGACCCCCACACCAACAACAACATCTCAAACACTGACCCTCACACCAACAACAACATCTCAAACACTGACCCCCACACCAACAACAACAACATCTCAAACACTGACCCCCACACCAACAACAACAACATCTCAAACACTGACACCCACACCAACAGCAACATCTCAAACACTGACCCCCACACCAACAACAACAACATCTCAAACACTGACCACCACACCAACAACAACATCTCAAACACTGACCCCCACACCAACAACAACATCTCAAACACTGACCCCCACACCAACAACAACATCTCAAACACTGACCCTCACACCAACAACAACATCTCAAACACTGACCCCCACACCAACAACAACATCTCAAACACTGACCCCCACACCAACAACAACATCTCAAACACTGACCCCCACACCAACAACAACAACATCTCAAACACTGACCCTCACACCAACAACAACATCTCAAACACTGACCCCCACACCAACAACAACAACATCTCAAACACTGACCCCCACACCAACAACAACATCTCAAACACTGACCCCCACACCAACAACAGCTCAAACACTGACCCCCACACCAACAACAACATCTTAAACACTGACCCTCACACCAACAACAACATCTCCAACACTGACCCCCACACCAACAACAACATCTCAAACACTGACCCCCACACTAACAACAACATCTCAAACACTGACCCCCACACCAACACCATCTCAAACACTGACCCTCACGCCAACAACAACAACATCTCAAACACTGACCCCCACACCAACAACAACAACATCTCAAACACTGACCCTCACACCAACAACAACGTCTCAAACACTGACCCCACACCAACAACAACAACATCTCAAACACTGACCCCCACACCAACAACAACATCTCAAACACTGACCCCACACCAACAACAACAGCATCTCAAACACTGACCCCCACACCAACACCAACAACCTCTCAAACACTGACCCCACACCAACAACAACAACATCTCAAACACTGACCCGCACACCAACAACAACAACATCTCAAACACTGACCCCCACACCAACAACATCTCAAACACTGACACCCACACCAACAACAACATCTCAAACACTGACCCTCACACCAACAACAACAACATCTCAAACACTGACCCCCTCACCAAAAACAACATCTCAAACACTGACCCCCACACCAACAACAACATCTCAAACACTGACCCCCACACCAACAACAACAACATCTCAAACACTGACCCTCACACCAACAACAACATCTAAAACACTGACCCCCACACCAACAACAACATCTCAAACACTGACACTCACACCAACAACAACATCTCAAACACTGACCCCCACACCAACAACAACATCTCAAACACTGACCCCCACACCAACAACAACATCTCAAACACTGACCCTCACACCAACAACAACATCTCAAACACTGAGCCCCACACCAACAACAACATCTCAAACACTGACCCCCACACCAACAACAACATCTCAAACACTGACCCCCTCACCAACAACAACAACATCTCAAACACTGACACCCACACCAACAGCAACATCTCAAACACTGACCCCCACACCAACAACAACAACATCTCAAACACTGACCCCCACACCAACAACAACAACATCTCAAACACTGACCCCCACACCAACAACAACAACATCTCAAACACTGACACCCACACCAACAGCAACATCTCAAACACTGACCCCCACACCAACAACAACAACATCTCAAACACTGACCCCCACACCAACAACAACATCTCAAACACTGACGCCCACACCAACAACAACAACATCTCAAACACTGACCACCACACCAACAACAACATCTCAAACACTGACCCCCACACCAACAACAACATCTCAAACACTGACCCCCACACCAACAACAACAACATCTCAAACACTGACCCTCACACCAACAACAACATCTCAAACACTGACCCCCACACCAACAACAACAACATCTCAAACACTGACCCCCACACCAACAACAACATCTCAAACACTGACCCCCACACCAACAACATCTCAAACACTGACCCCCACAACAACAACATCTCAAACACTGACCCCCACACCAACAACAACATCTTAAACACTGACCCTCACACCAACAACAACATCTCAAACACTGACCCCCACACCAACAACAACAACATCTCAAACACTGACCCCCACACTAACAACAACATCTCAAACACTGACCCCCACACCAACAACAACATCTCAAACACTGACCCCCACACCAACAAGAACATCTCAAACACTGACCCCCACACCAACACCATCTCAAACACTGACCCCCACACCAACAACAACAACATCTCAAACACTGATACCCACACCAACAGCAACATCTCAAACACTGACCCCCATACCAACAACAACAACATCTCAAACACTGACCCCCACACCAACAACAACAACATCTCAAACACTGACGCCCACACCAACAACAACAACATCTCAAACACTGACCACCACACCAACAACAACATCTCAAACACTGACCCCCACACCAACAACAACATCTCAAACACTGACCCTCACACCAACAACAACATCTCAAACACTGACCCCCACACCAACAACAACATCTCAAACACTGACCCCCACACCAACAACAACATCTCAAACACTGACCCCCACACCAACAACAACAACATCTCAAACACTGACCCTCACACCAACAACAACATCTCAAACACTGACCCCCACACCAACAACAACAACATCTCAAACACTGACCCCCACACCAACAACAACATCTCAAACACTGACCCCCACACCAACAACATCTCAAACACTGACCCCCACACCAACATCTCAAACACTGACCCCCACACCAACAACAACATCTTAAACACTGACCCTCACACCAACAACAACATCTCAAACACTGACCCCCACACCAACAACAACAACATGTCAAACACTGACCCCCACACTAACAACAACATCTCAAACACTGACCCCCACACCAACACCATCTCAAACACTGACCCTCACGCCAACAACAACAACATCTCAAACACTGACCCCCACACCAACAACAACAACATCTCAAACACTGACCCTCACACCAACAACAACGTCTCAAACACTGACCCCACACCAACAACAACAACATCTCAAACACTGACCCCCACACCAACAACAACATCTCAAACACTGACCCCACACCAACAACAACAGCATCTCAAACACTGACCCCCACACCAACACCAACAACCTCTCAAACACTGACCCCACACCAAAAACAACAACATCTCAAACACTGACCCCCACACCAACAACAAGAACATCTCAAACACTGACCCCCACACCAACAACATCTCAAACACTGACACCCACACCAACAACAACATCTCAAACACTGACACCCACACCAACAACAACATCTCAAACACTGACCCTCACACCAACAACAACAACATCTCAAACACTGACCCCCTCACCAAAAACAACATCTCAAACACTGACCCCCACACCAACAACAACATCTCAAACACTGACCCCCACACCAACAACATCTCAAACACTGACCCCCACAACAACAACATCTCAAACACTGACCCCCACACCAACAACAACATCTTAAACACTGACCCTCACACCAACAACAACATCTCAAACACTGACCCCCACACCAACAACAACAACATCTCAAACACTGACCCCCACACTAACAACAACATCTCAAACACTGACCCCCACACCAACACCATCTCAAACACTGACCCTCACGCCAACAACAACAACATCTCAAACACTGACCCCCACACCAACAACAACAACATCTCAAACACTGACCCTCACGCCAACAACAACATCTCAAACACTGACCCCCACACCAACAACAACATCTCAAACACTGACCCCCACACCAACAAGAACATCTCAAACACTGACCCCCACACCAACACCATCTCAAACACTGACCCCCACACCAACAACAACAACATCTCAAACACTGATACCCACACCAACAGCAACATCTCAAACACTGACCCCCATACCAACAACAACAACATCTCAAACACTGACCCCCACACCAACAACAACAACATCTCAAACACTGACGCCCACACCAACAACAACAACATCTCAAACACTGACCACCACACCAACAACAACATCTCAAACACTGACCCCCACACCAACAACAACATCTCAAACACTGACCCTCACACCAACAACAACATCTCAAACACTGACCCCCACACCAACAACAACATCTCAAACACTGACCCCCACACCAACAACAACATCTCAAACACTGACCCCCACACCAACAACAACAACATCTCAAACACTGACCCTCACACCAACAACAACATCTCAAACACTGACCCCCACACCAACAACAACAACATCTCAAACACTGACCCCCACACCAACAACAACATCTCAAACACTGACCCCCACACCAACAACATCTCAAACACTGACCCCCACACCAACATCTCAAACACTGACCCCCACACCAACAACAACATCTTAAACACTGACCCTCACACCAACAACAACATCTCAAACACTGACCCCCACACCAACAACAACAACATGTCAAACACTGACCCCCACACTAACAACAACATCTCAAACACTGACCCCCACACCAACACCATCTCAAACACTGACCCTCACGCCAACAACAACAACATCTCAAACACTGACCCCCACACCAACAACAACAACATCTCAAACACTGACCCTCACACCAACAACAACGTCTCAAACACTGACCCCACACCAACAACAACAACATCTCAAACACTGACCCCCACACCAACAACAACATCTCAAACACTGACCCCACACCAACAACAACAGCATCTCAAACACTGACCCCCACACCAACACCAACAACCTCTCAAACACTGACCCCACACCAAAAACAACAACATCTCAAACACTGACCCCCACACCAACAACAACAACATCTCAAACACTGACCCCCACACCAACAACATCTCAAACACTGACACCCACACCAACAACAACATCTCAAACACTGACACCCACACCAACAACAACATCTCAAACACTGACCCTCACACCAACAACAACAACATCTCAAACACTGACCCCCTCACCAAAAACAACATCTCAAACACTGACCCCCACACCAACAACAACATCTCAAACACTGACCCCCACACCAACAACAACAACATCTCAAACACTGACCCTCACACCAACAACAACATCTAAAACACTGACCCCCACACCAACAACAACATCTCAAACACTGACACTCACACCAACAACAACATCTCAAACACTGACCCCCACACCAACAACAACATCTCAAACACTGACCCCCACACCAACAACAACATCTCAAACACTGACCCTCACACCAACAACAACATCTCAAACACTGACCCCCACACCAACAACAACATCTCAAACACTGACCCCCACACCAACAACAACAACATCTCAAACACTGACACCCACACCAACAGCAACATCTCAAACACTGACCCCAACACCAACAACAACATCGCAAACACTGACCCCCACACCAACAACAACAACATCTCAAACACTGACCCCCACACCAACAACAACATCTCAAACACTGACCCCCACACCAACAACATCTCAAACACTGACCCCCACAACAACAACATCTCAAACACTGACCCCCACACCAACAACAACATCTTAAACACTGACCCTCACACCAACAACAACATCTCAAACACTGACCCCCACACCAACAACAACAACATCTCAAACACTGACCCCCACACCAACAACATCTCAAACACTGACCCCCACACTAACAACAACATCTCAAACACTGACCCCCACACCAACACCATCTCAAACACTGACCCTCACGCCAACAACAACAACATCTCAAACACTGACCCCCACACCAACAACAACAACATCTCAAACACTGACCCTCACACCAACAACAACGTCTCAAACACTGACCCCACACCAACAACAACAACATCTCAAACACTGACCCCCACACCAACAACAACATCTCAAACACTGACCCCACACCAACAACAACAGCATCTCAAACACTGACCCCCACACCAACACCAACAACCTCTCAAACACTGACCCCACACCAACAACAACAACATCTCAAACACTGACCCCCACACCAACAACAACAACATCTCAAACACTGACCCCCACACCAACAACATCTCAAACACTGACACCCACACCAACAACAACATCTCAAACACTGACCCTCACACCAACAACAACAACATCTCAAACACTGACCCCCACACCAACAACATCTCAAACACTGACCCCCACACCAACAACAACATCATCTCAAACACTGACCCCCACACCAACAACATCTCAAACACTGACCCTCACGCCAACAACAACAACATCTCAAACACTGACCCCCACACCAACAACAACAACATCTCAAACACTGACCCTCACTCCAACAACAACGTCTCAAACACTGATCCCACACCAACAACAACAACATCTCAAACACTGACCCCCACAGCAACAACAACATCTCAAACACTGACCCCACACCAACAACAACAGCATCTCAAACACTGACCCCCACACCAACACCAACAAACTCTCAAACACTGACCCCACACCAACAACAACAACATCTCAAACACTGACCCCCACACAAACAACAACAACATCTCAAACACTGACCCCCACACCAACAACAACATCTCAAACACTGACCCCCACACCAACAACAACATCTCAAATACTGACCCTCACACCAACAACAACAACATCTCAAACACTGACCCCCACACCAACAACATCTCAAACACTGACCCTCACACCAACAACAACAACATCTCAAACACTGACCCTCACACCAACAACAACATCTCAAACACTGACCCCCACACCAACAACAACAACATCTCAAACACTGACCCTCACACCAATAACAACAACATCTCAAACACTGACCCCCTCACCAAAAACAACATCTCAAACACTGACCCCCACACCAACAACAACATCTCAAACACTGACCCCCACACCAACAACAACATCTCAAACACTGACCCCCACACCAACAACAACAACATCTGAAACACTGACCCCCTCACCAAAAACAACATCTCAAACACTGACCCCCACACCAACAACAACATCTCAAACACTGACCCCCACACCAACAACAACATCATCTCAAACACTGACCCTCACACCAACAACAACATCTAAAACACTGACCCCCACACCAACAACAACATCTCAAACACTGACACTCACACCAACAACAACATCTCAAACACTGACCCCCACACCAACAACAACAACATCTCAAACACTGACCCTCACACCAACAACAACATCTCAAACACTGACCCCACACCAACAACAACAACATCTCAAACACTGACCCCCACACCAACAACAACATCTCAAACACTGACCCCACACCAACAACAACAGCATCTCAAACACTGACACACACACCAACACCAACAACCTCTCAAACACTGACCCCACACCAACAACAACAACATCTCAAACACTGACCCCCACACCAACAACAACAACATCTCATACACTGACCCCCACACCAACAACAACATCTCAAACACTGACCCCCACACCAACAACAACATCTCAAACACTGACCCTCACACCAACAACAACAACATCTCAAACACTGACACACACACCAACACCAACAACCTCTCAAACACTGACCCCACACCAACAACAACAACATCTCAAACACTGACCCCCACACCAACAACAACAACATCTCATACACTGACCCCCACACCAACAACAACATCTCAAACACTGACCCCCACACCAACAACAACATCTCAAACACTGACCCCCACACCAACAACAACAACATCTCAAACACTGACCCTCACACCAACAACATATCAAACACTGACCCCCACACCAACAACAACAACATCTCAAACACTGACCCTCACACCAACAACAACAACATCTCAAACACTGACCCCCTCACCAGAAACAACATCTCAAACACTGACCCCCACACCAACAACAACATCTCAAACACTGACCCCCACACCAACAACAACAACATCTCAAACACTGACCCTCACACCAACAACAACATCTAAAACACTGACCCCCACACCAACAACAACATCTCAAACACTGACACTCACACCAACAACAACATCTCAAACACTGACCCCCACACCAACAACAACATCTCAAACACTGACCCCCACACCAAGAGCAACAACATCTCAAACACTGACCCCCTCACCAAAAACAACATCTCAAACACTGACCCCCACACCAACAAGAACATCTCAAACACTGACCCCCACACCAACAACAACATCTCAAACACTGACCCCCACACCAACAACATCTCAAACACTGACCCTCACGCCAACATCAACAACATCTCAAACACTGACCCCCACACCAACAACAACAACATCTCAAACTCTGACCCTCACACCAACAACAACATCTCAAACACTGACCCCACACCAACAACAACAACATCTCAAACACTGACCCCCACACCAACAACAACATCTCAAACACTGACCCCCACACCAACAACAACAACATCTCAACACTGACCCCCTCACCAAAAACAACATCTCAAACACTGACCCCCACACCAACAACAACATCTCAAACACTGACCCCCACACCAACAACAACATCTCAAACACTGACCCCCACACCAACACCATCTCAAACACTGACCCTCACGCCCACAACAACAACATCTCAAACACTGACCCCCACACCAACAACAACAACATCTCAAACACTGACCCTCACACCAACAACAACGTCTCAAACACTGACCCCACACCAACAACAACAACATCTCAAACACTGACCCCCACACCAACAACAACATCTCAAACACTGACACCACACCAACAACAACAGCATCTCAAACACTGACCCCCACACCAACACCAACAACCTCTCAAAAACTGACCCCACACCAACAACAACAACATCTCAAACACTGACCCCCACACCAACAACAACAACATCTCAAACACTGACCCCCACACCAACAACATCTCAAACACTGACACCCACACCAACAACAACATCTCAAACACTGACCCTCACACCAACAACAACATCTCAAACACTGACCCCCACACCAACAACATCTCAAACACTGACCCCCACACCAACAACAACATCATCTCAAACACTGACCCTCACACCAACAACAACATCTCAAACACTGACCCCCACACCAACAACAACAACATCTCAAACACTGACCCTCACACCAACAACAACAACATCTCAAACACTGACCCCCTCACCAAAAACAACATCTCAAACACTGACCCCCACACCAACAACAACATCTCAAACACTGACCCCCACACCAACAACAACAACATCTCAAACACTGACCCTCACACCAACAACAACATCTCAAACACTGAACCCCACACCAACAACAACATCTCAAACACTGACCCCCACACCAACAACAACACCTCAAACTTCTTGATTTCTCGAGGAATTAAGGGCTATGGGGAGAGAGCGGGTAAATGGAGTTGAAATCAACCATGATTGAATGGTGGAGTGGACTCGATGGGCCGAATGGCCTTACTTCCGCACCTATGTCTTATGGTCTTATGGTCTAAACACTGACCCTCACACCAACAACAACAACATCTCAAACACCGACCCCCACACCAACAACAACCTCAAACACTGACCCTCACACCAACAACAACAACATCTCAAACACTGACCCCCACACCAACAACAGCTCAAACACTGACCCCCACACCAACAACAACACCTCAAACACTGACCCTCACACCAACAACAACATCTCAAACACTGACCCCCACACCAACAACAACATCTCAAACACTGACCCCCCACACCAACAACAACATCTCAAACACTGACCCCCACACCAACAACAACAACTCAAACACTGACCCCCACACCAACAACAACATCTCGAACACTGACCCCCCACACCAACAACAACATCTCAAACACTGACCCCCACACCAACAACAACATCGCAAACACTGACCCTCACACCAACAGCAACATCTCAAACACTGACCCTCACACCAACAACAACATCTCAAACACTGACCCCCACACCAACAACAACAACATCTCAAACACTGACCCCCACACCAACAACAACATCTCAAACACTGACCCCCACACCAACAACAACATCTCAAACACTGACCCCCACACCAACAACAACAACATCTCAAACACTGACCCCCACACCAACAACAACAACATCTCAAACACTGACCCCCACACCAACAACAACATCTCAAACACTGACCCCCTCACCAACAACAACATCTCAAACACTGACCCCCACATCAACAACAACATCTCAAACACTGACCCCCACACCAACACAACATCTCAAACACTGACCTCCACACCAACAACAACAACATCTCAAACACTGACCCCCACAGCAACAACATTTCAAACACTGACCCTCACACCAACAACAACATCTCAAACACAGACCCTCACAACAACAACAACATCTCAAACACTGACCCCCACACCAACAACAACAACATCTCAAACACTGACCCCACACCAACAACAACATCTCAAACACTGACCCCCACACCAACAACAACATCTCAAACACTGACCCCCACACCAACAACAACATCTCAAACACTGACCCCACACCAACAACAACATCTCAAACACTGGCCCCCACACCAACAACAACATCTCAAACACTGACCCCCACACCGACAACAACATCTCAAACACTGACCCACACACCAACAACAACATCTCAAACACTGACCCCCACACCAACAACATCTCAAACACTGACCCCCACACAAACAACAACATCTCAAACACTGACCCCCACACCAACAACAACATCTCAAACACTGACCCCCACACCAACAACATCTCAAACACTGACCCCCACACCAACAACAACATCTCAAACACTGACCCTCACACCAACAACAACATCTCAAACACTGACCCCCACACCAACAACATCTCAAACACTGACCCCACACCAACAACAACATCTCAAACACTGACCCCCACACCACCAACAACAACATCTCAAACACTGACCCCACACCAACAACAACAACATCTCCAACACTGACCCCACGCCAACAACAACAACATCTCAAACACTGACCCCCACACCAACAACAACAACATCTCAAACACTGACCCCCACACCAACAACAACATCTCAAACACTGACCCTCACACCAACAACATCTCAAACACTGACCCCACACCAACAACAACATCTCAAACACTGACCCTCACACCAACATCTCAAACACTGACCCCCACACCAACAACAACATCTCAAACACTGACCCCACACCAACAACAACAACATCTCAAACACTGACTCCCACACCAACAACAACAACATCTCAAATACTGATCCCCACACCAACAACAACATCTCAAACACTGACCCCACACCAACAACAACATCTCAAACACTGATCCCCACACCAACAACAACATCTCAAACACTGACCCTCACACCAACAACAGCATCTCAAACACTGACCCCCACACCAACAACTGAAACAATGACCCCCACACCAACAACAACATCTCAAACACTGACGCTCACACCAAAAGCAACATCTCAAACACTGACCCTCACACCATCAACAACAACATCTCAAACACTGACCCCACACCAACAACAACATCTCAAACACTGACACTCACACCAACAACAACATCTCAAACACTGACCCCCACACCAACAACAACAACATCTCAAACACTGACCCCACACCAACAACAACATCTCAAACACTGACCCCCACACCAACAACAACATCTCAAACACTGACCCCACACCAACAAGAACATCTCAAACACTGACCCCCACACCAACAACAACATCTCAAACACTGACCCCCACACCAACAACAACAACATCTCAAACACTGACCCCCACACCAACAACAACTCAAACACTGACCCCCACACCAACAACAACATCTCAACCACTGACCCCCACACCAACAACAACATCTCAAACACTGACCCACACCAACAACAACATCTCAAACACTGACCCCCACACCAACAACAACATCTCAAACACTGACCCCCACACCAACAACAACATCATCTCAAACACTGACCCCACACCAACAACATCTCAAACACTGACCCCACACCAACAACAACATCTCAAACACTGACCCCCACACCAACAACATCTCACACACTGACCCCCTCACCAACAACAACATCTCAAACACTGAGCCCACACCAACAACATCTCAAACACTGACCCCCACACCAACAACAAGAACATCTCAAACACTGCCCCACACCAACAACAACATCTCAAACACTGACCCCACACCAAGAACAACATCTCAAACACTGACCCCCACACCAACAACAACAACATCTCAAACACTGACCCCCTCACCAACAACAACATCTCAAACACTGACCCCACACCAACAACAACATCTCAAACACTGACCCTCACACCAACAACAACTCAAACACTGACCCCCACACCAACAACAACATCATCTCAAACACTGACCCTCACACCAACAACAACATCTCAAACACTGACCCCCACACCAACAACAACAACATCTCAAACACTGACCCTCACACCAACAACAACAACATCTCAAACACTGACCCCCTCACCAAAAACAACATCTCAAACACTGACCCCCACACCAACAACAACATCTCAAACACTGACCCCCACACCAACAACAACAACATCTCAAACACTGACCCTCACACCAACAACAACATCTCAAACACTGACCCCCACACCAACAACAACATCTCAAACACTGACCCCCACACCAACAACAACACCTCAAACTTCTTGATTTCTCGAGGAATTAAGGGCTATGGGGAGAGAGCGGGTAAATGGAGTTGAAATCAACCATGATTGAATGGTGGAGTGGACTCGATGGGCCGAATGGCCTTACTTCCGCTCCTATGTCTTATGGTCTAAACACTGACCCTCACACCAACAACAACAACATCTCAAACACCGACCCCCACACCAACAACAACACCTCAAACACTGACCCTCACACCAACAACAACAACATCTCAAACACTGACCCCCACACCAACAACAGCTCAAACACTGACCCCCACACCAACAACAACACCTCAAACACTGACCCTCACACCAACAACAACATCTCAAACACTGACCCCCACACCAACAACAACATCTCAAACACTGACCCCCCACACCAACAACAACATCTCAAACACTGACCCCCACACCAACAACAACAACTCGAACACTGACCCCCACACCAACAACAACATCTCGAACACTGACCCCCCACACCAACAACAACATCTCAAACACTGACCCCCACACCAACAACAACATCGCAAACACTGACCCTCACACCAACAGCAACATCTCAAACACTGACCCTCACACCAACAACAACATCTCAAACACTGACCCCCACACCAACAACAACAACATCTCAAACACTGACCCCCACACCAACAACAACATCTCAAACACTGACCCCCACACCAACAACAACATCTCAAACACTGACCCCCACACCAACAACAACAACATCTCAAACACTGACCCCCACACCAACAACAACAACATCTCAAACACTGACCCCCACACCAACAACAACATCTCAAACACTGACCCACTCACCAACAACAACATCTCAAACACTGACCCCCACATCAACAACAACATCTCAAACACTGACCCCCACACCAACACAACATCTCAAACACTGACCTCCACACCAACAACAACAACATCTCAAACACTGACCCCCACAGCAACAACATTTCAAACACTGACCCTCACACGAACAACAACATCTCAAACACAGACCCTCACAACAACAACAACATCTCAAACACTGACCCCCACACCAACAACAACAACATCTCAAACACTGACCCCACACCAACAACAACATCTCAAACACTGACCCCCACACCAACAACAACATCTCAAACACTGACCCCCACACCAACAACAACATCTCAAACACTGACCCCACACCAACAACAACATCTCAAACACTGGCCCCCACACCAACAACAACATCTCAAACACTGACCCCCACACCGACAACAACATCTCAAACACTGACCCACACACCAACAACAACAACATCTCAAACACTGACCCCCACACCAACAACATCTCAAACACTGACCCCCACACAAACAACAACATCTCAAACACTGACCCCCACACCAACAACAACATCTCAAACACTGACCCCCACACCAACAACATCTCAAACACTGACCCCCACACCAACAACAACATCTCAAACACTGACCCTCACACCAACAACAACATCTCAAACACTGACCCCCACACCAACAACATCTCAAACACTGACCCCACACCAACAACAACATCTCAAACACTGACCCCCACACCACCAACAACAACATCTCAAACACTGACCCCACACCAACAACAACAACATCTCCAACACTGACCCCACGCCAACAACAACAACATCTCAAACACTGACCCCCACACCAACAACAACAACATCTCAAACACTGACCCCCACACCAACAACAACATCTCAAACACTGACCCTCACACCAACAACATCTCAAACACTGACCCCACACCAACAACAACATCTCAAACACTGACCCTCACACCAACATCTCAAACACTGACCCCCACACCAACAACAACATCTCAAACACTGACCCCACACCAACAACAACAACATCTCAAACACTGACTCCGACACCAACAACAACAACATCTCAAATACTGATCCCCACACCAACAACAACATCTCAAACACTGACCCCACACCAACAACAGCATCTCAAACACTGATCCCCACACCAACAACAACATCTCAAACACTGACCCCACACCAACAACAACATCTCAAACACTGATCCCCACACCAACAACAACATCTCAAACACTGACCCCACACCAACAACATCTCAAACACTGACCCTCACACCAACAACAGCATCTCAAACACTGACCCCCACACCAACAACTGAAACAATGACCCCCACACCAACAACAACATCTCAAACACTGACGCTCACACCAACAGCAACATCTCAAACACTGACCCTCACACCATCAACAACAACATCTCAAACACTGACCCCCACACCAACAACAACATCTCAAACACTGACACTCACACCAACAACAACATCTCAAACACTGACCCCCACACCAACAACAACAACATCTCAAACACTGACCCCACACCAACAACAACATCTCAAACACTGACCCCCACACCAACAACAACAACATCTCAAACACTGACCCCACACCAACAAGAACATCTCAAACACTGACCCCCACACCAACAACAACATCTCAAACACTGACCCCCACACCAACAACAACAACATCTCAAACACTGACCCCCACACCAACAACAACTCAAACACTGACCCCCACACCAACAACAACATCTCAACCACTGACCCCCACACCAACAACAACATCTCAAACACTGACCCACACCAACAACAACATCTCAAACACTGACCCCCACACCAACAACAACATCTCAAACACTGACCCCCACACCAACAACAACATCATCTCAAACACTGACCCCACACCAACAACATCTCAAACACTGACCCCACACCAACAACAACATCTCAAACACTGACCCCCACACCAACAACATCTCACACACTGACCCCCTCACCAACAACAACATCTCAAACACTGAGCCCACACCAACAACATCTCAAACACTGACCCCCACACCAACAACAAGAACATCTCAAACACTGCCCCACACCAACAACAACATCTCAAACACTGACCCCACACCAACAACAACATCTCAAACACTGACCCCCACACCAACAACAACAACATCTCAAACACTGACCCCCTCACCAACAACAACATCTCAAACACTGACCCCACACCAACAACAACATCTCAAACACTGACCCCCACACCAACAACAACAACATCTCAAACACTGACCCCCTCACCAACAACTACATCTCAAACACTGACCCCCACAGCATCAACAACATCTCAAACACTGACCCTCACACCAACAACAACTCAAACACTGACCCCCCACACCAACAACAACATCGCAAACACTGACCCTCACACCAACAGCAACATCTCAAACACTGACCCTCACACCAACAACAACATCTCAAACACTGACCCCCCACACCAACAACAACAACTCAAACACTGACCCCCACACCAACAACAACATCTCAAACACTGAACCCCCACACCAACAACAACATCTCAAACACTGACCCCCACACCAACAACAACATCTCAAACACTGACCCCCCCACACCAACAACAACATCTCAAACACTGACCCCCACACCAACAACAACATCGCAAACACTGACCGTCACACCAACAGCAACATCTCAAACACTGACCCTCACACCAACAACAACATCTCAAACACTGACCCCCACACCAACAACAACAACATCTCAAACACTGACCCCCACACCAAAAACAACAACATCTCAAACACTGACCCCACACCAACAACAACATCTCAAACACTGACCCCCACACCAACAACAACAACATCTCAAACACTGACCCCACACCAACAAGAACATCTCAAACACTGACCCCCACACCAACAACAACATCTCAAACACTGACCCCCACACCAACAACAACAACATCTCAAACACTGACCCCCACACCAACAACAACTCAAACACTGACCCCCACACCAACAACAACTCAAACACTGACCCCCTCACCAACAACTACATCTCAAACACTGACCCCCACAGCATCAACAACATCTCAAACACTGACCCCCACACCAACAACAACTCAAACACTGACCCCCACACCAACAACAACACCTCAAACACTGGCCCCCACACCAACAACAACATCTCAAACACTGACCCCCCACACCAACAACAACATCTCAAACACTGACCCCCACACCAACAACAACAACTCAAACACTGAACCCCACACCAACAACAACATCTCAAACACTGACCCCCACACCAACAACAACAACTCAAACACTGAACCCCACACCAACAACTACATCTCAAACACTGACCCCCACACCAACAACAACTCAAACACTGACCCCCACACCAACAACAACACCTCAAACACTGACCCCCACACCAACAACAACATCTCAAACAGTGACCCCCCACACCAACAACAACATCTCAAACACTGACCCCCACACCAACAACAACATCGCAAACACTGACCCTCACACCAACAGCAACATCTCAAACACTGACCCTCACACCAACAACAACATCGCAAACACTGACCCCCACACCAACAACAACAACATCTCAAACACTGACCCCCACACCAACAACAACAACATCTCAAACACTGACCCCCACACCACCAACAACATCTCAAACACTGACCCCCTCACCAACAACAACATCTCAAACACTGACCCCCACACCAACAGCAACATCTCAAACACTGACCCCCACACCAACAACAACATCTCAAACACTGACCCCACACCAACAACAACAACATCTCAAACACTGACCCCCACACCAACAACAACAACATCTCAAACACTGATCCCCACACCAACAACAACATCTCAAACACTGACCCCACACCAACAACAACATCTCAAACACTGACCCTCACACCAAGAACAGCATCTCAAACATTGTCCCCCACACCAACAACAACTCAAACAATGACCCCCACACCAACAACAACATCTCAAACACTGACGCTCACACCAACAGCAACATCTCAAACACTGACCCTCACACCAACAACAACAACATCTCAAACACTGACCCCACACCAACAACAACAACTCAAACACTGACCCCCACACCAACAACAACATCTCAAACACTGACCCTCACACCAGCAGCAACATCTCAAACACTGTCCCTCACACCAACAACAACAACATCTCAAACACTGACCCCACACCAACAACAACATCTCAAACACTGACCCTCACACCAACAACAACATCTCAAACACTGACCCCCACACCAACAACAACAACATCTCAAACACTGACCTCAAACCAACAACAACAACATCTCAAACACTGACTCCCTCACCAACAACAACATCTCAAACACTGACCCCCACAGCATCAACAACATCTCAAACACTGACCCCCACACCAACAACAACTCAAACACTGACCCCCTCAACAACAACAACACCTCAAACACTGACCCTCACACCAACAACAACATCTCAAACACTGAACCCCACACCAACAACAACATCTCAAACACTGACCCCCCACACCAACAACAACAACTCAAACACTGACCCCCACACCAACAACATCTCAAACACTGACCCCCCACACCAACAACAACATCTCAAACACTGACCCCCACACCAACAACAACATCTCAAACACTGACCCCCCCACACCAACAACAACATCTCAAACACTGACCCCCACACCAACAACAACATCGCAAACACTGACCGTCACACCAACAGCAACATCTCAAACACTGACCCTCACACCAACAACAACATCTCAAACACTGACCCCCACACCAACAACAACAACATCTCAAACACTGACCCCCACACCAACAACAACAACATCTCAAACACTGACCCCACACCAACAACAACATCTCAAACACTGACCCCCACACCAACAACAACAACATCTCAAACACTGACCCCACACCAACAAGAACATCTCAAACACTGACCCCCACACCAACAACAACATCTCAAACACTGACCCCCACACCAACAACAACAACATCTCAAACACTGACCCCCACACCAACAACAACTCAAACACTGACCCCCACACCAACAACATCTCAACCACTGACCCCTACACCAACAACAACATCTCAAACACTGACCCACACCAACAACAACATCTCAAACACTGACCCCCACACCAACAACATCTCAAACACTGACCCCCACACCAACAACAACATCATCTCAAACACTGACCCCACACCAACAACATCTCAAACACTGACCCCACACCAACAACAACATCTCAAACACTGACCCCACACCAACAACATCTCAAACACTGACCCCACACCAACAACAACATCTCAAACACTGACCCCCACACCAACAACAACAACATCTCACACACTGACCCCCTCACCAACAACAACATCTCAAACACTGAGCCCACACCAACAACATCTCAAACACTGACCCCCACACCAACAACAAGAACATCTCAAACACTGACCCCACACCAACAACAACATCTCAAACACTGACCCCACACCAACAACAACATCTCAAACACTGACCCCCACACCAACAACAACAACATCTCAAACACTGACCCCACACCAACAACAACATCTCAAACACTGACCTCACACCAACAACAACAACATCTCAAACACTGACCCCCTCACCAACAACTACATCTCAAACACTGACCCCCACAGCATCAACAACATCTCAAACACTGACCCCCACACCAACAACAACTCAAACACTGACCCCCACACCAACAACAACACCTCAAACACTGACCCCCACACCAACAACAACATCTCAAACACTGACCCCCCACACCAACAACAACATCTCAAACACTGACCCCCACACCAACAACAACAACTCAAACACTGACCCCCACACCAACAACAACATCTCAAACACTGACCCCCCACACCAACAACAACATCTCAAACACTGACCCCCACACCAACAACAACATCGCAAACACTGACCCTCACACCAACAGCAACATCTCAAACACTGACCCTCACACCAACAACATCTCAAACACTGACCCCCACACCAACAACAACAACATCTCAAACACTGACCCCCACACCACCAACAACATCTCAAACACTGACCCCCTCACCAACAACAACATCTCAAACACTGACACCCACACCAACAGCAACATCTCAAACACTGACCCCCACACCAACAACAACATCTCAAACACTGACCTCCACACCAACAACAACAACATCTCAAACACTGACCCCCACAGCAACAACATTTCAAACACTGACCCTCACACCAACAACAACATCTCAAACACTGACCCTCACAACAACAACAACATCTCAAACACTGACCCCCACACCAACAACAACAACATCTCAAACACTGACCTCACACCAACAACAACATCTAAAACACTGACCCCCACACCAACAACAACATCTCAAACACTGACCCCACACCAACAACAACATCTCAAACACTGGCCCCCACACCAACATCAACATCTCAAACACTGACCCCCACACCAACAACAACATCTCAAACACTGACCCCCACACCAACAACAACAACATCTCAAACACTGACCCCCACATCAACAACATCTCAAACACTGACCCCCACACAAACAACAACATCTCAAACACTGACCCCCACACCAACAACAACATCTCAAACACTGACCCCCACACCAACAACAACATCTCAAACACTGACCCCCACACCAACAACAACATCTCAAACACTGACTCCCACACCAACAACAAGATCTCAAACACTGACCCTCACACCAACAACAACATCTCAAACACTGACCCCCACACCAACAACATCTCAAACACTGACCCCACACCAACAACAACATCTCAAACACTGACCCCCACAGCAACAACAACAACATCTCAAACACTGACCCCACACCAACAACAACAACATCTCCAACACTGACCCCACACCAACAACAACAACATCTCAAACACTGACCCCCACACCAACAACAACAACATCTCAAACACTGACCCCCACACCAACAACAACATCTCAAACACTGACCCTCACACCAACAACATCTCAAACACTGACCCCACACCAACAACAACATCTCAAACACTGACCCTCACACCAACATCTCAAACACTGACCCCCACACCAACAACAACATCTCAAACACTGACCCCACACCAACAAGAACAACATCTCAAACACTGACCCCCACACCAACAACAACAACATCTCAAACACTGATCCCCACACCAACAACAACATCTCAAACACTGACCCCACACCAACAACAACATCTCAAACACTGACCCTCACACCAAGAACAGCATCTCAAACATTGACCCCCACACCAACAACAACTCAAACAATGACCCCCACACCAACAACAACATCTCAAACACTGACGCTCACACCAACAGCAACATCTCAAACACTGACCCTCACACCAACAACAACAACATCTCAAACACTGACCCCACACCAACAACAACTCAAACACTGACCCCACACCAACAACAACATCTCAAACACTGACCCTCACACCAGCAGCAACATCTCAAACACTGTCCCTCACACCAACAACAACAACATCTCAAACACTGACCCCACACCAACAACAACATCTCAAACACTGACCCTCACACCAACAACATCTCAAACACTGACCCCCACACCAACAACAACAACATCTCAAACACTGACCTCAAACCAACAACAACATCTCAAACACTGACCCCCTCACCAACAACAACATCTCAAACACTGACCCCCACAGCATCAACAACATCTCAAACACTGACCCCCACACCAACAACAACTCAAACACTGACCCCCTCAACAACAACAACACCTCAAACACTGACCCTCACTCCAACAACAACATCTCAAACACTGAACCCCACACCAACAACAACATCTCAAACACTGACCCCCCCACACCAACAACAACATCTCAAACACTGACCCCCACACCAACAACAACATCGCAAACACTGACCGTCACACCAACAGCAACATCTCAAACACTGACCCTCACACCAACAACAACATCTCAAACACTGACCCCCACACCAACAACAACAACATCTCAAACACTGACCCCCACACCAACAATAACATCTCAAACACTGACCCCCACACCAACAACAACAACATCTCAAACACTGACCCCCACACCAACAACAACAACATCTCAAACACTGACCCCCACACCAACAACAACATCTCAAACACTGACCCCCTCACCAACAACAACATCTCAAACACTGACCCCCACACCAACAACAACATCTCAAACACTGACCCCCACACCAACAACAACATCTCAAACACTGACCTCCACACCAACAACAACATCTCAAACACTGACCCCCACAGCAACAACATTTCAAACACTGACCCTCACACCAACAACAACATCTCAAACACTGACCCTCACAACAACAACAACATCTCAAATACTGACCCCCACACCAACAACAACAACATCTCAAACACTGACCCCACACCAACAACAACATCTCAAACACTGACCCCCACACCAACAACAACATCTCAAACACTGACCCCACACCAACAACAACATCTCAAACACTGGCCCCCACACCAACAACAACATCTCAAACACTGACACCCACACCAACAACAACAACATCTCAAACACTGACCCCCACACCAACAACATCTCAAACACTGACCCCCACACAAACAACAACATCTCAAACACTGACCCCCACACCAACAACAACATCTCAAACACTGACCCCCACACCAACAACAACATCTCAAACACTGACCCCCACACCAACAACAACATCTCAAACACTGACCCCCACACCAACAACAACATCTCAAACACTGACCCTTACACCAACAACAACATCTCAAACACTGACCCCCACACCAACAACATCTCAAACACTGACCCCAAACCAACAACAACATCTCAAACACTGACCCCCACACCAACAACAACATCTCAAACACTGACCCCACACCAACAACAACAACATCTCAAACACTGACCCCACACCAACAACAACAACATCACCAAGACTGACCCCACGCCAACAGCAACATCTCAAACACTGACCCCCACACCAACAACAACATCTCAAACACTGACCACCACAACAACAACAACATCTCAAACACTGACCCTCACACCAACAACATCTCAAACACTGACCCCACACCAACAACAACATCTCAAACACTGACCCTCACACCAACAACAGCATCTCAAACACTGACCCCCACACCAACAACAACTCAAACAATGACCCCCACACCAACAACAACATCTCAAACACTGACGCTCACACCAACAGCAACATCTCAAACACTGACCCTCACACCAACAATAACAACATCTCAAACACTGACCCCACACCAACAACAACAACTCAAACACTGACCCCCACACCAACAACAACATCTCAAACACTGACCCTCACACCAGCAGCAACATCTCAAACACTGTCCCTCACACCAACAACAACAACATCTCAAACACTGACCCCACACCAACAACAACATCTCAACCACTGACCCTCACACCAACAACATCTCAAACACTGACCCCCACACCAACAACAACAACATCTCAAACACTGACCCCACACCAACAACGACATCTCAAACACTGACCCCCACAGCAACAACATCAACATCTCAAACACTGACCCCCACACCAACAACAACATCTGAAACACTGACCCCCACACCAACAACAACTCAAACACTGACCCCCGCACCAACAACAACAACATCTCAAACACTGACCCCCACACCAACAACAACATCTCAAACACTGACCCGCACACCAACAACAACATCTCAAACACTGACCCCCACACCAACAACATCTCAAACACTGACCCTCACACCAACAACAACATCTCAAACACTGACCCCACACCAACAACAACATCTCAAACACTGACCCCCACACCAACAACAACATCTCAAACACTGACCCCTACACCAACAACAACAACATCTCAAACACTGACCCCCACACCAACAACAACTCAAACACTGACCCCCACACCAAGAACAACATCTCAACCACTGACCCCCACACCAACAACAACAACATCTCAAACACTGACCCCCACACCAACAACAACATCTCAAACACTGACCCCCACACCAACAACAACATCATCTCAAACACTGACCCCACACCAACAACATCTCAAACACTGACCCCACACCAACAACAACAACATCTCAAACACTGACCCTCACACCAACAACAACAACATCTCAAACACTGACCCCACACCAACAACAACAACATCTCAAACACTGACCCCCTCACCAACAACAACATCTCAAACACTGAGCCCACACCAACAACATCTCAAACACTGACCCCCACACCAACAACATCTCAAACACTGACCCCACACCAACAACAACATCTCAAACACTGACCCCACACCAACAACAACATCTCAAACACTGACCCCCACACCAACAACAACAACATCTCAAACACTGACCCCCTCACCAACAACAACATCTCAAACACTGACCCCACACCAACAACAACATCTCAAACACTGACCCTCACACCAACAACAACAACATCTCAAACACTGACCCCCTCACCAACAACCACATCTCAAACACTGACCCCCACAGCATCAACAACATCTCAAACACTGACCCCCACACCAATAACAGCATCTGAAACACTGACCCCTACACCAACAACAACATCTCAAACACTGACCCCCACAGCAACAACAACATCTCAAACACTGACCCTCACACCAACAACAACATCTCAAACACTGACCCCCACACCAACAACAACAACATCTCAAACACTGACCCTCACACCAACAACAACATCTCAAACACTGACCCCCACACCAACAACAACAACATCTCAAACACTGACCCCCACACCAACAACAACTCAAACACTGACCCCCACACCAACAACAACAACATCTCAAACACTGACAACCACACCAACAACAACATCTCAAACACTGACCCGCACACCAACAACAACATCTCAAACACTGACCCCCACACCAACAACATCTCAAACACTGACCCCCACACCAACAACAACATCTCAAACACTGACCCCCACACCAACAACAACATCTCAAACACTGACCTCCACACCAACAACAACAACATCTCAAACACTGACCCCCACAGCAACAACATTTCAAACACTGACCCTCACACCAACAACAACATCTCAAACACTGACCCTCACAACAACAACAACATCTCAAACACTGACCCCCACACCAACAACAACAACATCTCAAACACTGACCCCACACCAACAACAACATCTCAAACACTGACCCCCACACCAACAACAACATCTCAAACACTGACCCCACACCAACAACAACATCTCAAACACTGGCCCCCACACCAACAACAACATCTCAAACACTGACACCCACACCAACAACAACAACATCTCAAACACTGACCCCCACACCAACAACATCTCAAACACTGACCCCCACACAAACAACAACATCTCAAACACTGACCCCCACAACAACAACAACATCTCAAACACTGACCCCCACACCAACAACAACATCTCAAACACTGACCCCCACACCAACAACAACATCTCAAACACTGACCCCCACACCAACAACAACATCTCAAACACTGACCCTTACACCAACAACAACATCTCAAACACTGACCCCCACAACAACAACATCTCAAACACTGACCCCACACCAACAACAACATCTCAAACACTGACCCCCACACCAACAACAACATCTCAAACACTGACCCCACAACAACAACAACAACATCTCAAACACTGACCCCACACCAACAACAACAACATCACCAACACTGACCCCACGCCAACAACAACATCTCAAACACTGACCCCCACACCAACAACAACATCTCAAACACTGACCCCCACACCAACAACAACATCTCAAACACTGACCCTCACACCAACAACATCTCAAACACTGACCCCACACCAACAACAACATCTCAAACACTGACCCTCACACCAACATCTCAAACACTGACCCCCACACCAACAACAACATCTCAAACACTGACCCCACACCAACAACAACAACATCTCAAACACTGACCCCCACACCAACAACAACAACATCTCAAACACTGATCCCCACACCAACAACAACATCTCAAACACTGACCCCACACCAACAACAACATCTCAAACACTGACCCTCACACCAACAACAGCATCTCAAACACTGACCCCCACACCAACAACAACTCAAACAATGACCCCCACACCAACAACAACATCTCAAACACTGACGCTCACACCAACAGCAACATCTCAAACACTGACCCTCACACCAACAACAACAACATCTCAAACACTGACCCCACACCAACAACAACAACTCAAACACTGACCCCCACACCAACAACAACATCTCAAACACTGACCCTCACACCAGCAGCAACATCTCAAACACTGTCCCTCACACCAACAACAACAACATCTCAAACACTGACCCCACACCAACAACAACATCTCAACCACTGACCCTCACACCAACAACATCTCAAACACTGACCCCCACACCAACAACAACAACATCTCAAACACTGACCCCACACCAACAACGACATCTCAAACACTGACCCCCACAGCAACAACAACAACATCTCAAACACTGACCCCCACACCAACAACAACATCTGAAACACTGACCCCCACACCAACAACAACTCAAACACTGACCCCCGCACCAACAACAACAACATCTCAAACACTGACCCCCACACCAACAACAACATCTCAAACACTGACCCGCACACCAACAACAACATCTCAAACACTGACCCCCACACCAACAACATCTCAAACACTGACCCTCACACCAACAACAACATCTCAAACACTGACCCCACACCAACAACAACATCTCAAACACTGACCCCCACACCAACAACAACATCTCAAACACTGACCCCTACACCAACAACAACAACATCTCAAACACTGACCCCCACACCAACAACAACTCAAACACTGACCCCCACACCAAGAACAACATCTCAACCACTGACCCCCACACCAACAACAACAACATCTCAAACACTGACCCACACCAACAACAACATCTCAAACACTGACCCCCACACCAACAACAACATCTCAAACACTGACCCCCACACCAACAACAACATCATCTCAAACACTGACCCCACACCAACAACATCTCAAACACTGACCCCACACCAACAACAACATCTCAAACACTGACCCCCACACCAATAACAACAACATCTCAAACACTGACCCCCTCACCAACAACAACATCTCAAACACTGAGCCCACACCAACAACATCTCAAACACTGACCCCCACACCAACAACATCTCAAACACTGACCCCACACCAACAACAACATCTCAAACACTGACCCCACACCAACAACAACATCTCAAACACTGACCCCCACACCAACAACAACAACATCTCAAACACTGATCCCCACACCAACAACAACATCTCAAACACTGACCCCCACAGCATCAACAACATCTCAAACACTGACCCCCACACCAATAACAACATCTGAAACACTGACCCCTACACCAACAACAACATCTCAAACACTGACCCCCACACCAACAACAACATCTCAAACACTGACCCTCACACCAACAACAACATCTCAAACACTGACCCCACACCAACAACGACATCTCAAACACTTACCCCCACACCAACAACAACAACATCTCAAACACTGACCCCCACACCAACAACAACTCAAACACTGACCCCCACACCAACAACAACAACATCTCAAACACTGACAACCACACCAACAACAACATCTCAAACACTGACCCGCACACCAACAACAACATCTCAAACACTGACCCCCACACCAACAACATATCAAACACTGACCCTCACACCAACAACAACATCTCAAACACTGTCCCCACACCAACAACAACATCTCAAACACTGACCCCCACACCAACAACAACATCTCAAACACTGACACCCACACCAACAACAACAACATCTCAAACACTGACCCCCACACCAACAACAACTCAAACACTGACCCCCACACCAAGAACAACATCTCAACCACTGACCCCCACACCAACAACAACATCTCAAACACTGACCCACACCAACAACAACATCTCAAACACTGACCCCCACACCAACAACAACATCTCAAACACTGACCCCCACACCAACAACAACATCATCTCAAACACTGACCCCACACCAACAACATCTCAAACACTGACCCCACACCAACAACAACATCTCAAACACTGACCCCCACACCAACAACAACATCTCAAACACTGACCCCCTTACCAACAACAACATCTCAAACACTGACACCCACAGCAACAACAACATCTCAAACACTGACCCCCACACCAACAACAACAACATCTCAATCACTGACCCCCACACCAACAACAACATCTCAAACACTGACCCTCACACCAGCAGCAACATCTCAAACACTGTCCCTCACACCAACAAAAACAATATCTCAAACACTGACCCCACACCAACAACAACATCTCAAACACTGACCCTCACACCAACAACAACATCTCAAACATTGACCCCCACACCAACAACAACAACATCTCAAACACTGACCTCAAACCAACAACAACAACATCTCAAACACTGACTCCCTCACCAACAACATCTCAAACACTGACCCCCACAGCATCAACAACATCTCAAACACTGACCCCCACACCAACAACAACTCAAACACTGACCCCCGCAACAACAACAACACCTCAAACACTGACCCTCACACCAACAACAACATCTCAAACACTGAACCCCACACCAACAACAACATCTCAAACACTGACCCCCCACACCAACAACAACAACTCAAACACTGACCCCCACACCAACAACAACATCTCAAACACTGATCCCCCACACCAACAACAACATCTCAAACACTGACCCCCACACCAACAACAACATCTCAAACACTGACCCCCCACACCAACAACAACATCTCAAACACTGACCCCCACACCAACAACAACATCGCAAACACTGACCGTCACACCAACAGCAACATCTCAAACACTGACCCTCACACCAACAACAACATCTCAAACACTGACCCCCACACCAACAACAACAACATCTCAAACACTGACCCCCACACCAACAACAACATCTCAAACACTGACCCCCACACCAACAACAACAACATCTCAAACACTGACCCCGACACCAACAACAACAACATCTCAAACACTGACCCCCACACCAACAACAACAACATCTCAAACACTGACCCCCACACCAACAACAACATCTCAAACACTGACCCCCTCACCAACAACAACTTCTCAAACACTGACCCCCACACCAACAACAACATCTCAAACACTGACCCCCACACCAACAACAACATCTCAAACACTGACCTCCACACCAACAACAACAACATCTCAAACACTGACCCCCACAGCAACAACATTTCAAACACTGACCCTCACACCAACAACAACATCTCAAACACTGACCCTCACAACAACAACAACATCTCAAACACTGACCCCCACACCAACAACAACATCTCAAACACTGACCCCACACCAACAACAACATCTCAAACACTGACCCCCACACCAACAACAACATCTCAAACACTGACCCCACACCAACAACAACATCTCAAACACTGGCCCCCACACCAACAACAACATCTCAAACACTGACCCCCACACCAACAACAACATCTCAAACACTGACACCCACACCAACAACAACAACATCTCAAACACTGACCCCCACACCAACAACATCTCAAACACTGACCCCCACACAAACAACAACATCTCAAACACTGACCCCCACACCAACAACATCTCAAACACTGATCCCCACACCAACAACAACATCTCAAACACTGACCCCCACACCAACAACAACATCTCAAACACTCACCCCCACACCAACAACAACATCTCAAACACTGACACCCCCACACCAACAACATCTCAAACACTGACCCCCACACCAACAACAACAACATCTCAAACACTGACCCCCACACCAACAACAACAACATCTCAAACACTGACCCCACACCAACAACATCTCAAACACTGACCCCCACACCAACAACAACATCTCAAACACTGACCCCCACACCAACAACATCTCAAACACTGACCCCACACCAACAACAACATCTCAAACACTGACCCCCACACCAACAACAACATCTCAAACACTGACCCCCACACCAACAACAACACCACAAACACTGACCCTCACACCAACAACAACAACATCCGAAACACCGACCCTCACACCAACAACAACATCTCAAACACTGACCCCCACACCAACAACAACAACATCTCAAACACTGACCCTCACACCAACAACAACATCTCAAACACTGACCCCCACACCAACAACAACAACATCTCAAACACTGACCCCCACATCAACAACATCTCAAACACTGACCCCCACACAAACAACAACATCTCAAACACTGACCCCCACACCAACAACAACATCTCAAACACTGACCCCCACACCAACAACAACATCTCAAACACTGACCCCCACACCAACAACAACATCTCAAACACTGACCCCACACCAACAACAACATCTCAAACACTGACCCTCACAGCATCAACAACATCTCAAACACTGACCCCCACACCAACAACATCTCAAACACTGACCCCCACAGCATCAACAACATCTCAAACACTGACCCCCACACCAACAACAACTCAAACACTGACCCCCTCAACAACAACAACACCTCAAACACTGACCCTCACACCAACAACAACATCTCAAACACTGAACCCCACACCAACAACAACATCTCAAACACTGACCCCCCACACCAACAACAACAACTCAAACACTGACCCCCACACCAACAACAACATCTCAAACACTGACCCCCCACACCAACAACAACATCTCAAACACTGACCCCCACACCAACAACAACATCTCAAACACTGACCCCCCACACCAACAACAACATCTCAAACACTGACCCCCACACCAACAACAACATCGCAAACACTGACCGTCACACCAACAGCAACATCTCAAACACTGACCCTCACACCAACAACAACATCTCAAACACTGACCCCCACACCAACAACAACAACATCTCAAACACTGACCCCCACACCAACAACAACATCTCAAACACTGACCCCCACACCAACAACAACAACATCTCAAACACTGACCCCGACACCAACAACAACAACATCTCAAACACTGACCCCCACACCAACAACAACAACATCTCAAACACTGACCCCCACACCAACAACAACATCTCAAACACTGACCCCCTCACCAACAACAACTTCTCAAACACTGACCCCCACACCAACAACAACATCTCAAACACTGACCCCCACACCAACAACAACATCTCAAACACTGACCTCCACACCAACAACAACAACATCTCAAACACTGACCCCACAGCAACAACATTTCAAACACTGACCCTCACACCAACAACAACATCTCAAACACTGACCCTCACAACAACAACAACATCTCAAACACTGACCCCCACACCAACAACAACATCTCAAACACTGACCCCACACCAACAACAACATCTCAAACACTGACCCCCACACCAACAACAACATCTCAAACACTGACCCCACACCAACAACAACATCTCAAACACTGGCCCCCACACCAACAACAACATCTCAAACACTGACCCCACACCAACAACAACATCTCAAACACTGACCCTCACAGCATCAACAACATCTCAAACACTGACCCCCACACCAACAACATCTCAAACACTGACCCCCACAGCATCAACAACATCTCAAACACTGACCCCCACACCAACAACAACTCAAACACTGACCCCCTCAACAACAACAACACCTCAAACACTGACCCTCACACCAACAACAACATCTCAAACACTGAACCCCACACCAACAACAACATCTCAAACACTGACCCCCCACACCAACAACAACAACTCAAACACTGACCCCCACACCAACAACAACATCTCAAACACTGACCCCCCACACCAACAACAACATCTCAAACACTGACCCCCACACCAACAACAACATCTCAAACACTGACCCCCCACACCAACAACAACATCTCAAACACTGACCCCCACACCAACAACAACATCGCAAACACTGACCGTCACACCAACAGCAACATCTCAAACACTGACCCTCACACCAACAACAACATCTCAAACACTGACCCCCACACCAACAACAACAACATCTCAAACACTGACACCCACACCAACAACAACATCTCAAACACTGACCCCCACACCAACAACAACAACATCTCAAACACTGACCCCGACACCAACAACAACAACATCTCAAACACTGACCCCCACACCAACAACAACAACATCTCAAACACTGAACCCCACACCAACAACAACATCTCAAACACTGACCCCCTCACCAACAACAACTTCTCAAACACTGACCCCCACACCAACAACAACATCTCAAACACTGACCCCCACACCAACAACAACATCTCAAACACTGACCTCCACACCAACAACAACAACATCTCAAACACTGACCCCCACAGCAACAACATTTCAAACACTGACCCTCACACCAACAACAACATCTCAAACACTGACCCTCACAACAACAACAACATCTCAAACACTGACCCCCACACCAACAACAACATCTCAAACACTGACCCCACACCAACAACAACATCTCAAACACTGACCCCCACACCAACAACAACATCTCAAACACTGACCCCACACCAACAACAACATCTCAAACACTGGCCCCCACACCAACAACAACATCTCAAACACTGACCCCCACACCAACAACAACATCTCAAACACTGACACCCACACCAACAACAACAACATCTCAAACACTGACCCCCACACCAACAACATCTCAAACACTGACCCCCACACAAACAACAACATCTCAAACACTGACCCCCACACCAACAACAACATCTCAAACACTGACCCCCACACCAACAACAACATCTCAAACACTGACCCCCACACCAACAACAACATCTCAAACACTGACCCCCACACCAACAACAACATCTCAAACACTGACACCCCCACACCAACAACATCTCAAACACTGACCCCCACACCAACAACAACAACATCTCAAACACTGACCCCCACACCAACAACAACAACATCTCAAACACTGACCCCACACCAACAACATCTCAAACACTGACCCCCACACCAACAACAACATCTCAAACACTGACCCCCACACCAACAACATCTCAAACACTGACCCCACACCAACAACAACATCTCAAACACTGACCCCCACACCAACAACATCTCAAACACTGACCCCCACACCAACAACAACACCACAAACACTGACCCTCACACCAACAACAACAACATCCGAAACACCGACCCTCACACCAACAACAACATCTCAAACACTGACCCCCACACCAACAACAACAACATCTCAAACACTGACCCTCACACCAACAACAACATCTCAAACACTGACCCCCACACCAACAACAACAACATCTCAAACACTGACCCCCACATCAACAACATCTCAAACACTGACCCCCACACAAACAACAACATCTCAAACACTGACCCCCACACCAACAACAACATCTCAAACACTGACCCCCACACCAACAACAACATCTCAAACACTGACCCCCACACCAACAACAACATCTCAAACACTGACCCCACACCAACAACAAGATCTCAAACACTGACCCTCACACCAACAACATCTCAAACACTGACCCCCACACCAACAACATCTCAAACACTGACCCCACACCAACAACAACATCTCAAACACTGACCCCCACACCAACAACAACAACATCTCAAACACTGACCCCACACCAACAACATCAACATCTCCAACACTGACCCCACACCAACAACAACAACATCTCAAACACAGACCCCCACACCAACAACAACAACATCTCAAACACTGACCCCCACACCAACAACAACATCTCAAACACTGACCCTCACACCAACAACATCTCAAACACTGACCCCACACCAACAACAACATCTCAAACACTGACCCTCACACCAACATCTCAAACACTGACCTCCACACCAACAACAACATCTCAAACACTGACCCCACACCAACAACAACAACATCTCAAACACTGACCCCCACACCAACAACAACAACATCTCAAACACTGATCCCCACACCAACAACAACATCTCAAACACTGACCCCACACCAACAACATCTCAAACACTGACCCTCACACCAAGAACAGCATCTCAAACATTGACCCCCACACCAACAACTCAAACAATGACCCCCACACCAACAACAACATCTCAAACACTGACCCCCACAGCATCAACAACATCTCAAACACTGACCCCCACACCAACAACAACTCAAACACTGACCCCCTCAACAACAACAACACCTCAAACACTGACCCTCACACCAACAACAACATCTCAAACACTGAACCCCACACCAACAACAACATCTCAAACACTGACCCCCCACACCAACAACAACAACTCAAACACTGACCCCCACACCAACAACAACATCTCAAACACTGACCCCCCACACCAACAACAACATCTCAAACACTGACCCCCACACCAACAACAACATCTCAAACACTGACCCCCCACACCAACAACAACATCTCAAACACTGACCCCCACACCAACAACAACATCGCAAACACTGACCGTCACACCAACAGCAACATCTCAAACACTGACCCTCACACCAACAACAACATCTCAAACACTGACCCCCACACCAACAACAACAACATCTCAAACACTGACACCCACACCAACAACAACATCTCAAACACTGACCCCCACACCAACAACAACAACATCTCAAACACTGACCCCGACACCAACAACAACAACATCTCAAACACTGACCCCCACACCAACAACAACAACATCTCAAACACTGACCCCCACACCAACAACAACATCTCAAACACTGACCCCCTCACCAACAACAACTTCTCAAACACTGACCCCCACACCAACAACAACATCTCAAACACTGACCCCCACACCAACAACAACATCTCAAACACTGACCTCCACACCAACAACAACAACATCTCAAACACTGACCCCCACAGCAACAACATTTCAAACACTGACCCTCACACCAACAACAACATCTCAAACACTGACCCTCACAACAACAACAACATCTCAAACACTGACCCCCACACCAACAACAACATCTCAAACACTGACCCCACACCAACAACAACATCTCAAACACTGACCCCCACACCAACAACAACATCTCAAACACTGACCCCACACCAACAACAACATCTCAAACACTGGCCCCCACACCAACAACAACATCTCAAACACTGACCCCCACACCAACAACAACATCTCAAACACTGACACCCACACCAACAACAACAACATCTCAAACACTGACCCCCACACCAACAACATCTCAAACACTGACCCCCACACAAACAACAACATCTCAAACACTGACCCCCACACCAACAACAACATCTCAAACACTGACCCCCACACCAACAACAACATCTCAAACACTGACCCCCACACCAACAACAACATCTCAAACACTGACCCCCACACCAACAACAACATCTCAAACACTGACACCCCCACACCAACAACATCTCAAACACTGACCCCCACACCAACAACAACAACATCTCAAACACTGACCCCCACACCAACAACAACGACATCTCAAACACTGACCCCACACCAACAACATCTCAAACACTGACCCCCACACCAACAACAACATCTCAAACACTGACCCCCACACCAACAACAACATCTCAAACACTGACCCCCACACCAACAACATCTCAAACACTGACCCCACACCAACAACAACATCTCAAACACTGACCCCCACACCAACAACAACATCTCAAACACTGACCCCCACACCAACAACAACACCACAAACACTGACCCTCACACCAACAACAACAACATCCGAAACACCGACCCTCACACCAACAACAACATCTCAAACACTGACCCCCACACCAACAACAACAACATCTCAAACACTGACCCTCACACCAACAACAACATCTCAAACACTGACCCCCACACCAACAACAACAACATCTCAAACACTGACCCCCACATCAACAACATCTCAAAAACTGACCCCCACACAAACAACAACATCTCAAACACTGACCCCCACACCAACAACATCTCAAACACTGACCCCCACACCAACAACAACATCTCAAACACTGACCCCCACACCAACAACAACATCTCAAACACTGACCCCACACCAACAACAAGATCTCAAACACTGACCCTCACACCAACAACATCTCAAACACTGACCCCCACACCAACAACATCTCAAACACTGACCCCACACCAACAACAACATCTCAAACACTGACCCCCACACCAACAACAACAACATCTCAAACACTGACCCCACACCAACAACATCAACATCTCCAACACTGACCCCACACCAACAACAACAACATCTCAAACACAGACCCCCACACCAACAACAACAACATCTCAAACACTGACCCCCACACCAACAACAACATCTCAAACACTGACCCTCACACCAACAACATCTCAAACACTGACCCCACACCAACAACAACATCTCAAACACTGACCCTCACACCAACATCTCAAACACTGACCTCCACACCAACAACAACATCTCAAACACTGACCCCACACCAACAACAACAACATCTCAAACACTGACCCCCACACCAACAACAACAACATCTCAAACACTGATCCCCACACCAACAACAACATCTCAAACACTGACCCCACACCAACAACAACATCTCAAACACTGACCCTCACACCAAGAACAGCATCTCAAACATTGACCCCCACACCAACAACTCAAACAATGACCCCCACACCAACAACAACATCTCAAACACTGACCCCCACAGCATCAACAACATCTCAAACACTGACCCCCACACCAACAACAACTCAAACACTGACCCCCTCAACAACAACAACACCTCAAACACTGACCCTCACACCAACAACAACATCTCAAACACTGAACCCCACACCAACAACAACATCTCAAACACTGACCCCCCACACCAACAACAACAACTCAAACACTGACCCCCACACCAACAACAACATCTCAAACACTGACCCCCCACACCAACAACAACATCTCAAACACTGACCCCCACACCAACAACAACATCTCAAACACTGACCCCCCACACCAACAACAACATCTCAAACACTGACCCCCACACCAACAACAACATCGCAAACACTGACCGTCACACCAACAGCAACATCTCAAACACTGACCCTCACACCAACAACAACATCTCAAACACTGACCCCCACACCAACAACAACAACATCTCAAACACTGACACCCACACCAACAACAACATCTCAAACACTGACCCCCACACCAACAACAACAACATCTCAAACACTGACCCCGACACCAACAACAACAACATCTCAAACACTGACCCCCACACCAACAACAACAACATCTCAAACACTGACCCCCACACCAACAACAACATCTCAAACACTGACCCCCTCACCAACAACAACTTCTCAAACACTGACCCCCACACCAACAACAACATCTCAAACACTGACCCCCACACCAACAACAACATCTCAAACACTGACCTCCACACCAACAACAACAACATCTCAAACACTGACCCCCACAGCAACAACATTTCAAACACTGACCCTCACACCAACAACAACATCTCAAACACTGACCCTCACAACAACAACAACATCTCAAACACTGACCCCCACACCAACAACAACATCTCAAACACTGACCCCACACCAACAACAACATCTCAAACACTGACCCCCACACCAACAACAACATCTCAAACACTGACCCCACACCAACAACAACATCTCAAACACTGGCCCCCACACCAACAACAACATCTCAAACACTGACCCCCACACCAACAACAACATCTCAAACACTGACACCCACACCAACAACAACAACATCTCAAACACTGACCCCCACACCAACAACATCTCAAACACTGACCCCCACACAAACAACAACATCTCAAACACTGACCCCCACACCAACAACAACATCTCAAACACTGACCCCCACACCAACAACAACATCTCAAACACTGACCCCCACACCAACAACAACATCTCAAACACTGACCCCCACACCAACAACAACATCTCAAACACTGACACCCCCACACCAACAACATCTCAAACACTGACCCCCACACCAACAACAACAACATCTCAAACACTGACCCCCACACCAACAACAACAACATCTCAAACACTGACCCCACACCAACAACATCTCAAACACTGACCCCCACACCAACAACAACATCTCAAACACTGACCCCCACACCAACAACATCTCAAACACTGACCCCACACCAACAACAACATCTCAAACACTGACCCCCACACCAACAACAACATCTCAAACACTGACCCCCACACCAACAACAACACCACAAACACTGACCCTCACACCAACAACAACAACATCCGAAACACCGACCCTCACACCAACAACAACATCTCAAACACTGACCCCCACACCAACAACAACAACATCTCAAACACTGACCCTCACACCAACAACAACATCTCAAACACTGACCCCCACACCAACAACAACAACATCTCAAACACTGACCCCCACACCAACAACAACATCTCAAACACTGACCCCCACACCAACAACAACATCTCAAACACTGACCCCACACCAACAACAACATCTCAAACACTGACCCTCACACCAACAACATCTCAAACACTGACCCCCACACCAACAACATCTCAAACACTGACCCCACACCAACAACAACATCTCAAACACTGACCCCCACACCAACAACAACAACATCTCAAACACTGACCCCACACCAACAACATCAACATCTCCAACACTGACCCCACACCAACAACAACAACATCTCAAACACAGACCCCCACACCAACAACAACAACATCTCAAACACTGACCCCCACACCAACAACAACATCTCAAACACTGACCCTCACACCAACAACATCTCAAACACTGACACCCACACCAACAACAACAACATCTCAAACACTGACCCCCACACCAACAACATCTCAAACACTGACCCCCACACAAACAACATCTCAAACACTGACCCCCACACCAACAACAACATCTCAAACACTGACCCCCACACCAACAACAACATCTCAAACACTGACCCCCACACCAACAACAACATCTCAAACACTGACCCCCACACCAACAACAACATCTCAAACACTGACACCCCCACACCAACAACATCTCAAACACTGACCCCCACACCAACAACAACAACATCTCAAACACTGACCCCCACACCAACAACAACAACATCTCAAACACTGACCCCACACCAACAACATCTCAAACACTGACCCCCACACCAACAACAACATCTCAAACACTGACCCCCACACCAACAACATCTCAAACACTGACCCCACACCAACAACAACATCTCAAACACTGACCCCCACACCAACAACAACATCTCAAACACTGACCCCCACACCAACAACAACACCACAAACACTGACCCTCACACCAACAACAACAACATCCGAAACACCGACCCTCACACCAACAACAACATCTCAAACACTGACCCCCACACCAACAACAACAACATCTCAAACACTGACCCTCACACCAACAACAACATCTCAAACACTGACCCCCACACCAACAACAACAACATCTCAAACACTGACCCCCACATCAACAACATCTCAAACACTGACCCCCACACAAACAACAACATCTCAAACACTGACCCCCACACCAACAACAACATCTCAAACACTGACCCCCACACCAACAACAACATCTCAAACACTGACCCCCACACCAACAACAACATCTCAAACACTGACCCCACACCAACAACAACATCTCAAACACTGACCCTCACACCAACAACATCTCAAACACTGACCCCCACACCAACAACATCTCAAACACTGACCCCACACCAACAACAACATCTCAAACACTGACCCCCACACCAACAACAACAACATCTCAAACACTGACCCCACACCAACAACATCAACATCTCCAACACTGACCCCACACCAACAACAACAACATCTCAAACACAGACCCCCACACCAACAACAACAACATCTCAAACACTGACCCCCACACCAACAACAACATCTCAAACACTGACCCTCACACCAACAACATCTCAAACACTGACCCCACACCAACAACAACATCTCAAACACTGACCCTCACACCAACATCTCAAACACTGACCTCCACACCAACAACAACATCTCAAACACTGACCCCACACCAACAACAACAACATCTCAAACACTGACCCCCACACCAACAACAACAACATCTCAAACACTGATCCCCACACCAACAACAACATCTCAAACACTGACCCCACACCAACAACAACATCTCAAACACTGACCCTCACACCAAGAACAGCATCTCAAACATTGACCCCCACACCAACAACTCAAACAATGACCCCCACACCAACAACATCTCAAACACTGACGCTCACATCAACAGCAACATCTCAAACACTGACCCTCACACCAACAACAACAACATCTCAAACACTGACCCCACACCAACAACAACAACTCAAACACTGACCCCCACACCAACAACAACATCTCAAACACTGACCCTCACACCAGCAGCAACATCTCAAACACTGTCCCTCACACCAACAACAACAACATCTCAAACACTGACCCCACACCAACAACAACATCTCAAACACTGACCCTCACACCAACAACAACATCTCAAACACTGACCCCCACACCAACAACAACATCTCAAACACTGACCTCAAACCAACAACAACAACATCTCAAACACTGACCCCCTCACCAACAACAACATCTCAAACACTGACCCCCACAGCATCAACAACATCTCAAACACTGACCCCCACACCAACAACTCAAACACTGACCCCCTCAACAACAACAACACCTCAAACACTGACCCTCACACCAACAACAACATCTCAAACACTGAACCCCACACCAACAACAACATCTCAAACACTGACCCCCCACACCAACAACAACAACTCAAACACTGACCCTCACACCAACAACAACATCTCAAACACTGACCCCCCACACCAACAACAACATCTCAAACACTGACCCCCACACCAACAACAACATCTCAAACACTGACCCCCCACACCAACAACATCTCAAACACTGACCCCCACACCAACAACAACATCGCAAACACTGACCGTCACACCAACAGCAACATCTCAAACACTGACCCTCACACCAACAACAACATCTCAAACACTGACCCCCACACCAACAACAACAACATCTCAAACACTGACCCCCACACCAACAACAACATCTCAAACACTGACCCCCACACCAACAACAACAACATCTCAAACACTGACCCCCACACCAACAACAACAACATCTCAAACACTGACCCGCACACCAACAACAACAACATCTCAAACACTGACCCCCACACCAACAACAACATCTCAAACACTGACCCCCTCACCAACAACAACATCTCAAACACTGACCCCCACACCAACAACAACATCTCAAACACTGACCCCCACACCAACAACAACCTCTCAAACACTGACCTCCACACCAACAACAACAACATCTCAAACACTGACCCCCACAGCAACAACATTTCAAACACTGACTCTCACACCAACAACAACATCTCAAATACTGACCCTCACAACATCCACAACATCTCAAACACTGACCCCCACACCAACAACAACATCTCAAACACTGACCCCCACACCAACAACATCTCAAACACTGACCCCACACCAACAACATCTCAAACACTGGCCCCCACACCAACAACAACATCTCAAACACTGACGCCCACACCAACAACAACATCTCAAACACTGACACCCACACCAACAACAACATCTCAAACACTGACCCCCACACGAACAACATCTCAAACACTGACCCCCACACAAACAACAACGTCTCAAACACTGACCCCCACACCAACAACAACATCTCAAACACTGACCCCCACACCAACAACAACATCTCAAACACTGACCCCCACACCAACAACAACATCTCAAACACTGACACCCCCACACCAACAACATCTCAAACACTGACCCCCACACCAACAACAACAACATCTCAAACACTGACCCCCACACCAACAACAACAACATCTCAAACACTGACCCCACACCAACAACATCTCAAACACTGACCCCCACACCAACAACAACATCTCAAACACTGACCCCCACACCAACAACATCTCAAACACTGACCCCACACCAACAACAACATCTCAAACACTGACCCCCACACCAACAACAACATCTCAAACACTGACCCCCACACCAACAACAACACCACAAACACTGACCCTCACACCAACAACAACAACATCCCAAACACGGACCCTCACACCAACAACAACATCTCAAACACTGACCCCCACACCAACAACAACAACATCTCAAACACTGACCCTCACACCAACAACAACATCTCAAACACTGACCCCCACACCAACAACAACAACCTCTCAAACACTGACCCCCACACCAACAACAACAACCTCTCAAACACTGACCCCCACACCAACAACAACAACATCTCAAACACTGACCCCCACATCAACAACATCTCAAACACTGACCCCCACACAAACAACAACATCTCAAACACTGACCCCCACACCAACAACAACATCTCAAACACTAACCCCCACACCAACAACAACATCTCAAACACTGACCCCCACACCAACAACAACATCTCAAACACTGACCCCACACCAACAACAACATCTCAAACACTGACCCTCACACCAACAACAACATCTCAAACACTGACCCCCACACCAACAACATCTCAAACACTGACCCCACACCAACAACAACATCTCAAACACTGACCCCCACACCAACAACAACAACATCTCAAACACTGACCCCACACCAACAACATCAACATCTCCAACACTGACCCCACACCAACAACAACAACATCTCAAACACAGACCCCCACACCAACAACAACAACATCTCAAACACTGACCCCCACACCAACAACAACATCTCAAACACTGACCCTCACACCAACAACATCTCAAACACTGACCCCACACCAACAACAACATCTCAAACACTGACCCTCACACCAACATCTCAAACACTGACCTCCACACCAACAACAACATCTCAAACACTGACCCCACACCAACAACAACAACATCTCAAACACTGACCCCCACACCAACAACAACGACTTCTCAAACACTGATCCCCACACCAACAACAACATCTCAAACACTGACCCCACACCAACAACAACATCTCAAACACTGACCCTCACACCAAGAACAGCATCTCAAACATTGACCCCCACACCAACAACTCAAACAATGACCCCCACACCAACAACAACATCTCAAACACTGACGCACACATCAACAGCAACATCTCAAACACTGACCCTCACACCAACAACAACAACATCTCAAACACTGACCCCACACCAACAACAACAACTCAAACACTGACCCCCACACCAACAACAACATCTCAAACACTGACCCTCACACCAGCAGCAACATCTCAAACACTGTCCCTCACACCAACAACAACAACATCTCAAACACTGACCCCACACCAACAACAACGTCTCAAACACTGACCCTCACACCAACAACAACATCTCAAACACTGACCCCCACACCAACAACAACATCTCAAACACTGACCTCAAACCAACAACAACAACATCTCAAACACTGACCCCCTCACCAACAACAACATCTCAAACACTGACCCCCACAGCATCAACAACATCTCAAACACTGACCCCCACACCAACAACATCTCAAACACTGACCCCCTCAACAACAACAACACCTCAAACACTGACCCTCACACCAACAACAACATCTCAAACACTGAACCCCACAACAACAACATCTCAAACACTGACCCCCCACACCAACAACAACAACTCAAACACTGACCCTCACACCAACAACAACATCTCAAACACTGACCCCCCACACCAACAACAACATCTCAAACACTGACCCCCACACCAACAACAACATCTCAAACACTGACCCCCCACACCAACAACAACATCTCAAACACTGACCCCCACACCAACAACAACATCGCCAGCACTGACCGTCACACCAACAGCAACATCTCAAACACTGACCCTCACACCAACAACAACATCTCAAACACTGACCCCCACACCAACAACAACAACATCTCAAACACTGACCCCCACACCAACAACAACATCTCAAACACTGACCCCCACACCAACAACAACAACATCTCAAACACTGACCCCCACACCAACAACAACAACATCTCAAACACTGACCCGCACAGCAACAACAACAACATCTCAAACACTGACCCCCACACCAACAACAACATCTCAAACACTGACCCCCTCACCAACAACAACATCTCAAACACTGACCCCCACACCAACAACAACATCTCAAACACTGACCCCCACACCAACAACAACCTCTCAAACACTGACCTCCACACCAACAACAACAACATCTCAAACACTGACCCCCACAGCAACAACATTTCAAACACTGACCCTCACACCAACAACAACATCTCAAACACTGACCCTCACAACATCCACAACATCTCAAACACTGACCCCCACACCAACAACAACATCTCAAACACTGACCCCCACACCAACAACATCTCAAACACTGACCCCACACCAACAACAACATCTCAAACACTGGCCCCCACACCAACAACAACATCTCAAACACTGACGCCCACACCAACAACAACATCTCAAACACTGACACCCACACCAACAACAACATCTCAAACACTGACCCCCACACCAACAACATCTCAAACACTGACCCCCACACAAACAACAACATCTCAAACACTGACCCCCACACCAACAACAACATCTCAAACACTGACCCCCACACCAACAACATCTCAAACACTGACCCCCACACCAACAACATCTCAAACACTGACCCCCACACCAACAACAACATCTCAAACACTGACCCTTACACCAACAACAACATCTCAAACACTGACCCCCACACCAACAACATCTCAAACACTGACCCCACACCAACAACAACATCTCAAACACTGACCCCCACACCAACAACAACATCTCAAACACTGACCCCACACCAACAACAACATCACCAACACTGACCCCACGCCAACAACAACAACATCTCAAACACTGACCCCCACACCAACAACAACATCTCAAACACTGACCCCCACACCAACAACAACATCTCAAACACTGACCCTCACACCAACATCTCAAACACTGACCCCACACCAACAACAACATCTCAAACACTGACCCTCACACCAACATCTCAAACACTGACCCCACACCAACAACAACATCTCAAACACTGACCCCACACCAACAACAACAACATCTCAAACACTGACCCCGACACCAACAACAACAACATCTCAAACACTGATCCCCACACCAACAACAACAACATCTCAAACACTGACCCCACACCAACAACATCTCAAACACTGACCCCCACACCAACAACAACAACATCTCAAACACTGACCCCACACCAACAACATCTCAAACACTGACCCTCACACCAACAACAGCATCTCAAACACTGACCCCCACACCAACAACTCAAACAATGACCCCCACACCAACAACAACATCTCAAACACTGACGCTCACACCAACAGCAACATCTCAAACACTGACCCTCACACCAACAACAACAACATCTCAAACACTGACCCCACACCAACAACAACAACTCAAACACTGACCCCCACACCAACAACAACATCTCAAACACTGACCCACACACCAGCAGCAACATCTCAAACACTGTCCCTCACACCAACAACAACAACATCTCAAACACTGACCCCACACCAACAACAACATCTCAACCACTGACCCTCACACCAACAACATCTCAAACACTGACCCCCAGACCAACAACAACAACATCTCAAACACTGACCCCACACCAACAACGACATCTCAAACACTGACCCCCACAGCAACAACACCAACATCTCAAACACTGACCCCCACACCAACAACAACATCTGAAACACTGACCCCCACACCAACAACAACTCAAACACTGACCCCCACACCAACAACAACAACATCTCAAACACTGACCCCCACACCAACAGCAACATCTCAAACACTGACCCCCACACCAACAACATCTCAAACACTGACCCTCACACCAACAACAACATCTCAAACACTGACCCACACCAACAACAACATCTCAAACACTGACCCCCACACCAACAACAACATCTCAAACACTGACCCCCACACCAACAACATCATCTCAAACACTGACCCCACACCAACAACATCTCAAACACTGACCCCACACCAACAACAACATCTCAAACACTGACCCCCACACCAACAACAACAACATCTCAAACACTGACCCCCTCACCAACAACAACATCTCAAACACTGAGCCCACACCAACAACATCTCAAACACTGACCCCCACACCAACAACATCTCAAACACTGACCCCCACACCAACAACAACAACATCTCAAACACTGGCCCCCACACCAACAACAACATCTCAAACACTGACCCCACACCAACAACAACATCTCAAACACTGACCCCCACACCAACAACAACAACATCTCAAACACTGACCCCCTCACCAAGAACAACATCTCAAACACTGACCCCACACCAACAACAACATCTCAAACACTGACCTCACACCAACAACAACAACATCTCAAACACTGACCCCCTCACCAACAACAACATCTCAAACACTGACCCCCACAGCACCAACAACATCTCAAACACTGACCCCCACACCAATAACAACATCTGAAACACTGACCCCTACACCAACAACAACATCTCAAACACTGACCCCCACACCAACAACAACATCTCAAACACTGACCCTCACACCAACAACAACATCTCAAACACTGACCCCCACACCAACAACAACAACATCTCAAACACTGACCCCACACCAACAACGACATCTCAAACACTGACCCCCACACCAACAACAACAACATCTCAAACACTGACCCCCACACCAACAACAACATCTGAAACACTGACCCCCACACCAACAACAACTCAAACACTGACCCCCACACCAACAACAACAACATCTCAAACACTGACAACCACACCAACAACAACATCTCAAACACTGACCCGCACACCAACAACAACATCTCAAACACTGACCCACACACCAACTACATCTCAAACACTGACCCTCACACCAACAACAACATCTCAAACACTGACCCCACACCAACAACAACATCTCAAACACTGACCCCCACACCAACAACAACATCTCAAACACTGACCCCCACACCAACAACATCTCAAACACTGACCCTCACACCAACAACAACAACATCTCAAACACTGACCCCACACCAATAATAACAACAACATCTCAAACACTGACCCTCACACCAACAACATCTCAAACACTGACCCCCACACCAACAACAGCAACATCTGAAACACTGACCCTCACACCAACAACAACATCTCAAACACTGACCCCCACACCAACAACATCTCAAACACTGACCACCACACCAACAACAACATCTCAAACACTGACCCCCACACCAACAACAACACCTCAAACTTCTTGATTTCTCGAGGAATTAAGGGCTCTGGGGAGAGAGCGGGTAAATGGAGTTGAAATCAACCATGATTGAATGGTGGAGTGGACTCGATGGGCCGAATGGCCTTACTTCCGCTCCTATGTCATATGGTCTTATGGTCTAAACACTGACCCTCACACCAACAACAACAACATCTCAAACACTGACCCCCACACCAACAACAACACCACAAACACTGACCCTCACACCAACAACAACAACATCTCAAACACTGACCCCCACACCAACAACAACACCACAAACACTGACCCTCACACCAGCAACAACAACATCTCAAACACTGACCCCCACACCAACAACAACAACATCTCAAACACTGACCCTCACACCAACAACAACATCTCAAACACTGACCCCCACACCAACAACAACATCTCAAACACTGACCCTCACACCAACAACAACAACATCTCAAACACGGACCCTCACACCAACAACATCTCAAACACTGACCCTCACACCAACAACAACATCTCAAACACTGACCCCCACACCAACAACAACACCTCAAACACTGACCCTCACACCAACAACAACAACATCTCAAACACTGACCCACACACCAACAACATCTCAAACACTGACCCCCACACCAACAACAACATCTCAAACACTGACCCCCACACCAACAACAACATCTCAAACACTGACCCCACACCAACAACAACACCTCAAACACTGACCCCCACACCCACAACAACATCTCAAACACTGACCCTCACACCAACAACAACATCTCAAACACTGACCCCCACACCAACAACAACATCTCAAACACTGACCCCCACACCAACAACAACAACATCTCAAACACTGACCCCCTCACCAACAACAACAACTCAAACACTGACCCTCACACCAACAACAACATCTCAAACACTGACCCCCACACCAACAACAACAACATATCAAACACTGACCCCCACACCAACAACAACATCTCAAACACTGACCCCCACACCAACAACATCTCAAACACTGACCCCACACCAACAACAACATCTCAAACACTGACCCTCACACCAACAACAACATCTCAAACACTGACCCCCACACCAACAACAACATCTCAAACACTGACCCCCACACCAACAACATCTCAAACACTGACCCCCCACACCAACAACAACATCTCAAACACTGACCCCCACACCGACAACAACAACTCAAACACTGACCCCCACACCAAGAACAACATCTCAAACACTGACCCCCACACCAACAACATCTTAAACACTGACCCCCACACCAACAACAACAACATCTCAAACACTGACCCTCACACCAACAACAACATCTCAAACACTGACCCCCACACCAACAACATCTCAAACACTGACCCTCACACCAACAGCAACAACATCTGAAACACTGACCCTCACACCAAAAACAACAACATCTCAAACACTGACCCCCACACCAACAACAACATCTCAAACACTGACCCTCACACCAACCACAACATCTCAAACACTGACCCACACACCAACAACAACAACATCTCAAACACTGACCCCCACACCAACAACAACAACATCTCAAACACTGACCCCCACACCAACAACAACAACATCTCAAACACTGACCCCCACACCAACAACAACAACATCTCAAACACTGACCCTCACACCAACAACAACATCTCAAACACTGACCCCCACACCAACAACAACACCTCAAACTTCTTGATTTCTCGAGGAATTAAGGGCTATGGGGAGAGAGCGGGTAAATGGAGTTGAAATCAACCATGATTGAATGGTGGAGTGGACTCGATGGGCCGAATGGCCTTACTTCCGCTCCTATGTCTTATGGCCTTATGGTTTAAACACTGACCCTCACACCAACAACAACAACATCTCAAACACTGACCCCCACACCAACAACAACACCTCAAACACTGACCCTCACACCAACAACAACAACATCTCAAACACTGACCCTCACACCAACAACAACATCTCAAACACTGACCCTCACACCAACAACAACATCTCAAACACTGACCCCCACACCAACAACAACACCTCAAACTCCTTGATTTCTCGAGGAATTAAGGGCTATGGGGAGAGAGCGGGTAAATGGAGTTGAAATCAACCATGATTGAATGGTGGAGTGGACTCGATGGGCCGAATGGCCTTACTTCCGCTCCTATGTCTTATGGCCTTATGGTTTAAACACTGACCCCCACACCAACAACAACAACATCTCAAACACAGGTCAGTTGAGAGTCAACCACATTGCTGTGGTTCTGGAGTCACGTGTCGGTCAGACCAGGTAAGGACAGCAGATTTGCATCCCTGACGGGACATTCGTGAGCCAGAATGGTTTTTAACCACATTTGAGAATGATTTTGTGGTCAGCAGTTGATTCTTAATTCCAGATTTCACCTTCTGCTGTGATGGGATTGGAAACCGGGTCCCCAGAACATTACCATGTGTGTCTGGGTGATTTTTCATGTGACAATCCCACTGTGACGCTCCCACCCCAGAATTCTTGTGAATTTGCCCCATTTCATTGCAGTTCCTCTGAGCTGAGGGAGAGTTAAACGGTATGTCAGTGTACTTTGTTCATGAAATCCATGGCCCGTTCTGATCCGATGTGGAGATGTCGGCTTTGGACTGGGGTAAACACAGTAAGAAGTCTCACAAAACCTGGTTAAAGTCCAATATGTTTATTTGGTAGCACAAGCCACTAGCTTTCGGAGCGCTGCTCCTTCATCAGGTGAGTGGGATTTCAATTCACAAACAGGGCATATAAAAACACAAACTCACTTTACAAAATAATGGTTGGAATACCAGTCTTTACAGGTAATCAAGTCTTAAAGGTACAGACAATGTGAGTGGAGAGAGCGTTAAGCACAGGTTAAAGAGATGTGTATTGTCTCCGGCCAGGACAATACCGCGGCACGGTAGCACAGTGGTTAGTGCTGCTGCTTCACAGCTCCAGGGTCCCGGGTTCGATTCCCGGCTCGGGTCACTGTCTGTGTGGAGTTTGCACATTCTCCTCGTGTCTGCGTGGGTTTCCTCCGGGTGCTCCGGTTTCCTCCCACAGTCCAAAGATGTGCAGGTTAGGTTGATTGGCCATGCTAAAATTGCCCCTTAGTGTCCTGGGATGCGTAGGTTAGAGGGATTAGTGGGTAAATATGTAGGGATATGGGAGTAGGGCCTGGGTGGGTTTATGGTTGGTGCAAACTCGATGGGCTGAATGGCCTCTTTCTATACTGTAGGGTTTCTATGATTTCTATGATTAGGACAGTTAGTGAGATTTTGCAAGTCCAGGCAAGTCGTGGGGTTTACAGATAGTGTGACATGAACCCAAGATCCCGGTTGAGGCCGTCCTCATGTGTGTGCGGAACTTGGCTATCAGTTTCTGCTCAGCGACTCTGCGCTGTCGTGTGTCGTGAAGAACGCTTGGAGAAGGCTTACCCGAAGATCAGAGGCCGAATGCCCGTGACCGCTGAGGTGATCCCCAACAGGAAGAGAATACTCTTGCCTGCTGATTGTCGAGCGGTGTCCATTTATCCGTTGTCATAGCGTCTGCATGGTATCCCCAATGTACCATGCCTTGGGACTTCGTTTCCTGCAGCGTATCAGGGAGACAACGTAGGCCGAGTTGCAAGAGTATGTACCGTGTACCTGGTGGATGGTGTTCTCACGTGAGATGATGGCATCCGTGTCAATGATATCTGTTCTGTTCTGATACACCATCCAAATGCCAATTTAAACCAGATCTGATTAACTCATGAAGTTGTGTGTGAGCCGTTTATTAGCATGTACGCAGGTACATTTTCACACATTGCAACAACCCCTGCTCATTGATATAAATATAATTGATATAAAATTTGCAACTCACTGACATTGTGAAACTTCGAATCTGAACTGAGTTTCAATCCCACATCCTTGCCATCATCAAGACAATTTCGTTCTAACTCTGTGTCATTGCTCACATCCGGCCTGGTTTTTAATTACCTGCAAATTCACCCATTACAAATCCTGGCCCCTTTCCAACCTCCCAGAAACTTCTGCTGGTCACAAACTCACCACATCCTCCCGCCCTCTTCCTCCTGATCTATGTGGGTTCCTGCTCCCAAAGTGTGAAATCCAGAATCCAAGGTTCTCCGTGGAAGTTTTCCCATGACCTGGCTCCATACTATTTCTGCAATCTCCTTCAGCCTTGTACCCTGACCCCAACACACGATTGCTCTGAGAGCCTCCTTCCTCTCCCTTGTCGCACCCTCGCGCTGGGCTAACCTTACTCTCCGTCTGTCCATTCTAACACATCTTTCCTCACTACTGTTATCATAGTTTTCAGTAAGTTATCATTCTATTTGTATGTGTTGGACATCAGCAATTGCTTTAAGATTAAGCTTAATTTATTTTTCTGCAGTTGTGCGTTGAGGAAGGTTTACTTTCACTTTTAAAGATGCCTGCATCTTAATGAGGTCACGTACCAACCAACTCAAGAACAGCTTCTTCCCTGCTGCCATCAGACTTTTGAATGGGCTGACCCTGCATTTAGTTGATCCTTCTCTACACCCGAGCTATCACTGTAACACTACATTCTGCATTCTTCCTTTCCTTCTCTATGAACGGTATGCTTTGTCTGTATAGCACTCAAGAAACAATGCTTTTCACTGTATACTAATACGTGACAATAATAAATCAAATCAAAGGTTTTTGCGACTCTAAAGCAAACACAGGGTATAAAAAACTGGCTGTTTCCTAGCAACACAGGGTCCACAGAGGCAGCAAAACAGTTAGTTCAGGTGGAAGCAGGATCTCCGCGGCAACTGCCGGGACAATTCCCAAAGCAATTCCCAAGACTGAAGATGATGAATTCCAGAAAGCAGGGAATGCGACAGAAAAGTGTTCCAGGAAGACTGAGAAGTCACGGAACAAGAACAGGGGTCAAAAAACGGACCTTGTTCAGAGGCAAAAGTGTGGAGTTGATGAATAAACTCTGAATGAAGGACATGGAGCTGCTGGAAGCAGACTTAATGCAGCAAATGATTTCCAGAAGCCAGAGGTTCGTGAGACCCAAAGGTTGGTGACTCCTTAGTATGAAGCTGTGAAGCATTGCTACTCTCTTGGCATGGCTGAGTGTTAGGGACCAGACCAGAAACTTCAAGGTATATTATAAAGTTAGCCTGGACCCTAACTTTTCCTTTTGATTTTGGCAATAGGGTGAGCATTAACATATCTCACTCCAGGTATGATTCTATTAACCCACTGTAGAAGCTTCTATGAGAACAAAAATTTAAAACAGTTAGAATATAACAAAAATAATTAGCATAACTTTTACCAATTAAAATACCTAAACAGAACAAAATATAATTCTTAACAACTAGCTATCTCTATAGTTCCAATGTAAGCAATATCCTTATAGACATACACCCTTCTTCAGAACCAGTTAGCACCAAAAATAGATATGCTCAGGTGGATGCTAGATTTCCAGCCTTTTAACATCTCTGGATAGAGGTCCAGACAGACACCTGGCTTCTGACTCTCAGTGAGAGATATATCCTCAAACAGCAGAACTTCAGAGGAGTCTCTTGACAGATTCCAGTTTTCAGAGACATGGAGAGCTATTTCTGCTTGTTTCAGATTCAAAACAGCAGCTCAGTTGTTCTTCTCTCGGTGAGCCAAGATCCATCCAGTACCTCATATTACTGTCAATCAAATCATTCTCTGCAAAATCCCAAAGGAAGTCACTAAAATCATCAGAACAGCATTAGTTCAGCTCAAAACAAACACTCTAACAATTAGAAGCAATTATGATGTTGCAGCAACAATAGAGGGTGCCAGTTATAGACTGAGTGGCACCGGTTAGAACAGGCTGTTAAAAAAAACAATTCTGCACGAGATCATGACTAAAATACATTTCCTAAACACATATTATCATCTCATTGGGTGCCTGAGAAATTGTGGAGAAGCTTGAAAGCATGCGGTGATCCAGGGCACAGGAATACCCAAAGGAGGTTGAAATCCTGGAGGTGGATCCTTGGTGACGCCATCCATAGAACCATAGAACCATAGAAAATTACAGCTCAGAAACAGGCCTTTTGGCCCTTCTTGTCTGTGCCGAACCATTTTTTGCCTAGTCCCACTGACCTGCACTTGGACCATATCCCTCCACACCCCTCTCATCCATGAACCCGTCCAAGTTTTTCTTAAATGTTAAAAGTGACCCTGCATTTACCACTTTATCCGGCAGTTCATTCCACACTCCCACCACTCTCTGCGTGAAGAAGCCCCCCCTAATATTCCCGTTAAACTTTTCTCCTTTCACCCTTAACCCATGCCCTCTGGTTTTTTTCTCCCCTAGCCTCAGCAGAAAAAGCCTGCTTGCATTCACTCTATCTATACCCATCAAAATCTTATACACCTCTATCAAATCTCCCCTCAATCTTCTACGCTCCAGGGAATAAAGTCCCAACCTATTCAATCTCTCTCTGTAACTCAGCTTTTCAAGTCCCGTCAACATCCTTGTGAACCTTCTCTGCACTCTTTCAACCTTATTTACATCCTTCCTGTAACTAGGTGACCAAAACTGTACACAATACTCCAAATTCGGCCTCACCAATGCCTTATATAACCTTACCATAACACTCCAACTTTTATACTCGATACTCCGATTTATAAAGACCAATGTACCAAAGGCACTCTTTACGACCCTATCCACCTGTGGCGTCACTTTTAGGGAATTCTGTACCTGTATTCCCAGATCCCTCTGTTCAACTGCACTCTTCAGAGTCCTACCATTTACCCTGTATGTTCTTCTTTGGTTTGTCCTTCCAATGTGCAATATCTCACACTTGTCTGCGTTAAATTCCATTTGCCATTTTTCAGCCCATTTTTCTAGTTGGTCCAAATCCCTCTGCAAGCTTTGAAAACCTTCCTCACTGTCCACTACACCTCCAATCTTTGTATCATCAGCAAACTTGCTGATCCAATTTACCACATTATCATCCAGATCATTGATATAGATGACAAACAATGGACCCAACATCGATCCCTGCGGCACACCACTAGTCACAGGCCTCCACTCAGAGAAGCAATCCTCCACAACCATTCTCTGGCTTCTTCCATTGAGCCAGTGTCTAATCCAATTTACTAACTCCCCATGTATACCCAGCGACTGAACCTTCCTAACTAACCTCCCATGAGGGACCTTGTCAAAGGCCTTGCTGAAATCCAGGTAGACAACATCCACCGCCTTCCCTTCATCCACTTTCCTGGTAACCTCCTCGAAAAACTCTCATAGATTGGTCAAACATGACCTACCACGCACAAAGCCATGTTGACTCTCCTTAATAAGTCCCTGTCTATCCAAATATTTGTAGATCCTATCCCTTCTCACACCTTCCAATAACTTGCCCACCACCGACGTCAAACTTACTGGCCTATAATTTCCCGGATTTCTGTTGGAACCTTTTTTAAACAACGGAACAATATGAGCCACCCTCCAATCATCCGGCACCTCCCCCGTGAATACTGACATTTTAAATATGTCTGCCAGGGCCCCTGCAAGTTCAACACTAGCTTCCTTCAAGGTCCGTGGGAATACCCTGTCCGGTCCTGGGGATTTATCCACTCTGATTTGCCTCAAGACAGCGAGCACCTCCTCCCCTTTCATCTGTAAAGGTTCCATGACCTCCCTACCAGTTTGCCCTATTTCCGTAGACTCCATGCCCGTTTCCTCAGTAAATACGGATGCAAAAAAACCATTTAGTATCTCCGCCATCTCTTTTGGTTCCAAGGGAGAGCTTTGTTTGGCAGAAGATTCAAAAGCATGTTTTCTGAGAGCAGCAATTGGAAACCCTCAAGTGAAAGCTGGAGTCCCTGTGAGAGCAGTTGGCTCACAGTATGATCGGAAATTGATGAGAAATCTGTAGAAGTTCTTTGGGTGATATCCATCACTTAACTTCAGAGAGAGGGGTGTCTGACCACATTTCGCCTATTGCTTTATAAGGACTGTGTACTTACTGAGAACGTTAGAGTCTCAAATAAATTTTGTAACTTGTGTTATCCTTAAAAAAATTGGTATATATCAGTCGTGGAAAACAGAAACAAAATCCCTACGAGGACAGTGAATTCTGCTATGTAGGAGACCTCACATGTAGCTAGTAACAGCGTAAACTACTAGATGCAGGAGATAAAACACACACCTGACCCCACGGGACCTTCTGCAGAGTGAGTAGATTCCATGTATTGCCATGTTTTATAATGCTTATACTCTGTGTTGCAGAAAAACAATGGGTGGCACAGTGGTTAGCACTGCTGTCTCACAGGGCCAGGGACCCGGGTTCAATTCCGACCTTGGGTGACTGTGTGTGGAGTTTGTACATTCTCCCCGTGTCTGCGTGGGTTTCCACCCACAGTCCAAAGATGTGCGGGTTAGGTGAATTGGTCATGATAAATTGCCCCTTGGAGTCAGGGGGATTAACGGGGTAAATACGTGGGGTTATGGGGATAGGGCCTGGGTGGGATTGCGGTCGGTGCAGACCCGATGGGCCGAATGGCCTCTTTCTGCACTGTAGGGTTTTTATTATTCTATGATATCTGTAAAGGAGCAGCTGGGGTGAAGGAGTCGTGTATTGTAGTTAATCTTTCCTTGTTTAATGAATGTTTTATTCTTTGTTAAAAGTTCAGCAGCTGACACCTGTGACTCTGTTCTGTTAATGTACCTTAACAAAAAAATAAAGGTAAGGATCTCTCAAACCGGGTTCCAAGCTGGGATCAGATTTATCCAACAGTAACATCAGCTGTGGTTATAACACTATCACTTTACAAATACAACAGGGATTGCAAAGCATTTTGGAATTTCCTGAGATTGGCAAAGGTGCTCCAGAAACACAGTTCCTATTCTTCTTAGGCAAATGTCCTTGTTTATTCTCAGTGGTTAGCACTGCTGCTTCACAGCACCAGGGACCTGGGTTTGATTCCCAGCTCGGGTCCCTGTCTGTGTGGAGTTTGCATGTTCTCTCCGTGTCTGCGTGGGTTTCCTCCAGGTGCTCCGATTTCTTCCCACAGTCCAAAGATGTGCGGGTTAGGTGGATTGGCCGTGCTAAATTGCCCCTCAGAGGGACTAACTAGGGTAAATGTGTGGGGTTACTTGGATAGAGTCTGGATGGGATTGTGGTCGGTGCAGACTCGATGGGCCGAATAGCCTCCTTCTGCACTGTAGGATTCTATGATTCTCCTGCATTTGACTATCTCCCTCACTAAAGCATTCTGAAATCACTCAGCACATTTACAATTTCCATGATCACATAGAGACGCCCCTGCAACCTCCCACCCTGACAGGATATCTGCACACCTCTCAGTCTGCTCTCCTGAAATCTACCATTTCCATTGTTGCATCGTTGGTGTCCGTACCTTCAGATACCAAGGCTCGTAAGCTCCGGAATCCATTCCCAAACTGCTCGATTTCCAATTTGCTTTCTTCTTTCCAAACGCTCCGTAAAACCTATCTGTTTGAGCAAGTCTTCAGTCAATGTTCCTGTGAGGCATCTTGTGACATTCACACAATGTATGTGCAAGATGTGGTTCTAATATCCCCACTCTGAGTGTAAAGCAAAATACTGTGGATGCTGGAATCTGAAACAAAAACAGAAGATGCTGGGAAATCTCAGCAGGTCTGACAGCATCTGTGGAGAGAGAATCAAGCCAATGTTTCGAGTCTGGATGACCCTTCTTCAAAACTGCATTCATCAGATCGACATTCTTCAAGTGGCCTGGGATGGATGGGGGTGGGGGAGGTGGGGGTTACTGGCTTTGATTGGTCAGTTAGTGACTGGAGAGTGGGCTTTGATTGGTCCGTTAATGACTAGAAGGTGGGCTTTGATTGGTTAGTTAGTGACTGAAGCGTGGGCTTTGATTGGTCAGTTGGTGGCTGGAGGATGGGCAGTGATTGGTCAGTTAGTGGCTGGAAGGAGGGCTTTGATTGGTTAGTTTGTGACTGAAGAGTGGGCTTTGATTGGTCAGTTAGTGACTGGAGAGTGGGTTTTGATTGGTCCATTTGTGTCAGGAGACTGGGCTTCGATTGGTCAGTTATTGACTGGCGGGTGGGCTTTGATTGGTCAGTAAGTGACTGGAGGGTGGGCTTTGATTGGTCAGTTAGTGACTGGAGGGTGGGCTTTGATTGGTCAGTTTGTGACTGGAGGGTGGGCTTTGATTGGTCAGTTAGTGGCTGGAGGGTGGGCTTTGATTGGTCAGTAAGTGACTGGAGGGTGGGCTTTGATTGGTCAGTTAGTGGCTGGAGGGTGGGCTTTGATTGGTCAGTAAGTGACTGGAGGGTGGGCTTTGATTGGTCAGTTAGTGACTGGAGGGTGGGCTTTGATTGGTCAGTTAATGACTGGAGGGTGGGCTTTGATTGGTCAGTTAGTGACCGGAGGGTGGGCTTTGATTGGTCAGTTAGTGGCTGGAGGGTGGGTTTTGATTGGTCCATTTGTGTCTGGAGACTGGGCTTTGATTGGTCAGTTGGTGGCTGGAAGGAGGGCTTTGATTGGTTAGTTAGTGACTGAAGCGTGGGTGTTGATTGGTCAGTTAGTGACTGGAGAGTGGGTTTTGATTGGTCCATTTGTGTCAGGAGACTGGGCTTTGATTGATCAATTACTGGCTGGAGGGTGGGTTTTCATTGGTCAGTTACTGGCTGGAGGGTGGGTTTTCATTGGTCAGTTAGTGGGCATTTTTTTGTTGCACAGATTCAAGGTCTTGACACTGATTTATCAAGAATAGAAAGAGGTGATTAAGATCGGTGAGATCCGTACGCAGTCATGTCTCCCAGTGCTGTCACAAACCGTTTGATCTGTTCAGATAGAACTGTGGTAAGGATGTAGGCAGACTGAGAACCTTCTGTGGTACATTATGACCACAATAGATGAAATGAAGTGAAGTTCAGCAGCCATCATTCTTTCCCTGCAGTTCAGTCACGCCACCTCAGCTTCTCCCTGCCTTTAAAATTAATTGTGGTTTCAACTGCTTGAGAGTGAGATTGATTCACCAGGCCTTTAACACAGACAAGGGCTGAATCTTTTTATTTTTGAGTCAGAGAGGTTTACAGCATGGAAACAGGCCCTGGAGCCCAACTTGTCCATGCCGCACTTTTTAACCACTAAGCTAGTCCCAATTGCCTGCATTTGGCCCATATTCCTCTGGACCCATCTTACCCATGTAACTGTCTAAACGCTTCTTAAAAGACAAAATTGTACTACAACTACTGCTACCTCTGGCAGCTTGTTCCAGACACTCACCACCCTCTGTGTGAAAAAAGTGCCCCTCTGAACACTTTTGTATCTCCCCCCTCTCACCTTAAACCTACGCCCTCTAGTTTTAGACTCCACTACCTTTAGGAAAAGATATTGACTATCTAGCTGATCTGTGCCCCTCATTATTTTATAGACCTCTATAAGATCACCCCTCAGCCTCCTACACTCCAGAGAAAAAAGTCCCAGTCTATCCAGCCTCTCCTAACTCAAACTATCAAGTCCTGGTAGCATCCTAGTAAATCTTTTCTGCACACTTTCCAGTTTAATAATATCCTTTCTATAATAGGGTGACTAGAACTGTACACAGTATTCCAAGTGTGGCCTGACCAATGTCATAGAGTCATAGAGGTTTACAGCATGGAAACAGGCCCTTCGGCCCAACTTGTCCATGCTGCCCTTATTTTTTTTTTAAACCCCTAAACTAATCCCAATTGCCTGCATTTGGCCCATATCCCACTAATCATAGAAATCATAGAAACCCAACAGTGCAGAAGGAGGCCATTCGGCCCATCGAGTCTGCACCGACCACAATCCCACCCAGGCCCTATCCCCACATACTTACTTGCTAATCCCTCTAACCTACGCATCTCAGGACACTAAGGGGCAATTTTTAACCTGGCCAATCAACCTAACCCGCACATCTTTGGACTGTGGGAGGAAACCGGAGCACCCAGAGGAAACCCACGCAGACACGAGGAGAATGTGCAAACTCCACACGGACAGTGACCCGAGCCGGGAATCGAACCTGGGACCCTGGAGCTGTGAAGCAGCAGTGCTAACCACTGTGCTACCGTGCCGCCCATGGGTACGGCATGGGTACATGGGTACTATACCCATCGTACCCATGTAATTATCTGAATAATTTTTAAAAGATAAAATTGTACCCGCCTCTACTACTACCTCTGGCAGCTTGTTCCAGACACTCACCACCCTCTGTGTGAAAAAATTGCCCCTTTGGACACTTTTGTATCTCTTCCCTCTCACCTTAAACCTTTGCCCTCTAGTTTTAGACTCCCCTACCTTTGGGAAAAGATATTGACTATCTACCTTGTCTATGCCCCTCATTATTTTATAGACCTCTATAAGGTCACCCCTCAGCCTCCTACGCTCCAGAGAAAAAAGTTCCAGTCTATTCAGCCTCTCCTTACAACTCAATCCAACAAGTCCCGGTAGCATCCTAGTAAATCTTTTCTGCACTCTTTCTAGTTTAATAATATCCTTTCTATAATAGGGTGACTAGAATTGCACACAGTATTCCAAGTGTGTCCTTACCAATGTCTTATACAACTTCAACCAGACGTCCCAACTCCTGTATTCAATGTTCTGACCGATGAAACCAAGCACGTCGAATGTCTTCTTCACCACTCTGTCCACCTGTGACTCCACTTTCAAGGCGCTATGAACATGTACCTCGAGATCTCTTTGTTCTGTAACTCTCCCCAATGCCCTACCATTAACTGAGTAAGTTCTGCCCTGGTTCAATCTACCAAAATGCATCACCTCGCATTTAACATAGAACATAGAACATAGAACAGTACAGCACAGAACAGGCCCTTCGGCCCACGATGTTGTGCCGACCTTCATCTGAAACCAAGATCAAGCTATCCCACTCCCTACCATCCTGGTGTGCTCCATGTGCCTATCCAATAACCGCTTAAATGTTCCTAAAGTGTCTGACTCCACTATCACTGCAGGCAGTCCATTCCACACCCCAACCACTCTCTGCATGAAGAACCTACCTCTGATATCCTTCCTATATCTCCCACCATGAACCCTATAGTTATGCCCCCTCGTAATAGCTCCATCCACCCGAGGCAATAGTCTTTGAACGTTCACTCGATCTATCCCCTTCATCATTTTATAAACCTCTATTAAGTCTCCCCTCAATCTCCTCCGCTCCAGAGAGAACAGCCCCAGCTCCCTCAACCTTTCCTCATAAGACCGACACTCCAAACCAGGCAGCATCCTGGTAAATCTCCTCTGCACTCTTTCCAGCACTTCCACATCCTTCTTATAGTGAGGTGACCAGAACTGCACGCAATATTCCAAATGTGGTCTCACCAAGGTCCTGTACAGTTGCAGCATAACCCCACGGCTCTTAAACTCCAACCCCCTGTTAATAAAAGCTAACACACTATAGGCCTTCTTCACAGCTCTATCCACTTGAGTGGCAACCTTTAGAGATCTGTGGATATGGACCCCAAGATCTCTCTGTTCCTCCACAGTCTTCAGAACCCTACCTTTGACCCTGTAATCCACATTTAAATTAGTCCTACCAAAATGAATCACCTCACATTTATCAGGGTTAAACTCCATTTGCCATTTTTCAGCCCAGCTTTGCATCCTATCTATGTCTCTTTGCAGCCTACAACAGCCCTCCACCTCATCCACTACTCCACCAATCTTACTGATCCACCCTTCAGCCCCCTCCTCTTAGTCATTAATAAAAATCACAAAGAGCAGAGGACCAAGCACTGATCCCTGTGGCACTCCGCTAGCAACCTGCCTCCAATCTGAAAATTTTCCATCCACCACCACCCTCTGTCTTCGATCAGATAGCCAGTTACCTATCCAATCGGCCAACTTTCCCTCTATCCCACACCTCCTTACTTTCATCATAAGCCGACCATGGGGGACCTTATCAAACGCCTTACTAAAATCCATGTATATGACATCAACTGCCCTACCTTTATCAACACACTTAGTTACCTCCTCAAAAAATTCAATCAAATTTGTGAGGCACGACTTACCCTTCACAAATCTGTGCTGACTATCCCGGATTAATCCGCATCTTTCTAAATGGTCGTAAATCCCATCCCTAAGGACCTTTTCCATCAATTTACCAACCACCGAAGTGAGACTAACCGGTCTATAATTACCAGGATCATTTCTATTCCCTTTGTTAAACAGAGGAACAACATTCGCCACTCTCCAGTCCTCTGGCACCATCCCCGTGGACAGTGAGGACCCAAAAATCAAAGCCAAAGGCTCTGCAATCTCATCCCTTGCCTCCCAAAGAATCCTAGGATATATTTCATCAGGCCCAGGGGACTTATCGACCTTCAGTTTATTCAAAACTGCCAATACATCCTCCCTCCGAACATCTATTTCCTCCAGCCTATTAGCCTGTAACACCTTCTCTTCCTGAAAAACATGGCCCCTCTCCTTGGTGAACACTGAAGAAAAGTATTCATTCATCACCTCGCCTATCTCTACTGATTCCATACACAAGTTCCCACCACTGTCCTTGACCGGCCCTAACCTCACCCTGGTCATTCTTTTATTCCTCACATAAGAGTAAGAGTGTCCAAATTAAACTCCATCTGCCATTCGTCAGCCCACTGGCCCAATTGATCAAGATCCCGTTGCAATCCGAGATAACCTTCTTCACTGTAAACTATGCCACCAATCTTGGTGTCATCTGCAAACTTACTAATTTATTTATTAGTTTCGTGGGATGTGGATATTAATAAGAACATAAGAACTCGGAGCAGGAGTAGGTCATCTGACCCCTTGAGCCTGCGCCGCCATTCAATAAGATCATGGCTGATCTTCTCGTGGACTCAGCTCCACTTACCCGCCCGCTCACCATAACCCTTAATTGTTGCTGATGGCCCAGCAGTTATTACCCATCCCGAGCTACCCCTGAACTGAGATGCTGCTTCGGCCTTTCCCGTGTCACATTGCTGTGGCTCTGCAGCCACATGTAGGCCAGACTGCAGAAGGGTGGCAGATTTCCCTCCCTAAAGAGGCATCAGTGAACCAGGTGGGTTTCTCTGCAACTATCGATGATAGTTTCATGGTTCCAATTGCAGGTTTTATTAATTAGAATCATTTAATCCCTACAGTGCAGAAGGATGCCATTTGGCCCATCGCATCTGCACCGACCACAATCCCACCCAGTCCTATCCCCATAACCCCACATGTTTATCCCGATAATCCCCCTGAAACCAAGGGTCAATTTAGCATGGCCAATCCACCTAACCCGCACATCTATGGGCATTATGGGCGGCACGGTAGCACAGTGGTTAGCACTGCTGCTTCACAGCTCCAGGGACCTGGGTTCGATTCCCGGTTTGGGTCACTGTCTGTGTGGAGTTTGCACATTCTCCTCGTGTCTGCGTGGGTTTCCTCCAGGTGCTCCGGTTTCCTCCCACAGTCCAAAGATGTGCGGGTTAGGTTGATTGGCCATGCTAAAATTGCCCCTTAGTGTCCTGGGATGCGTAGATTAGAGGGATTAGTGGGTAAAATATGTAGGGATATGGGGGTAGGGCCTGGGTGGGATTGTGGTCGGTGCAGACTTGATGGGCCAAATGGCCTCTTTCTGTGCTGTAGGGTTTCTATGATGATCTTTGGACTGTGGGAGGAAACCAGAGCACCGGAGGAAACCTATGCAGACACGGGGAGAACATGCAAACTCCACACAGACAGTGACCCA